>NC_089802.1:62389536-62718286 GCF_029633855.1 Hoplias malabaricus | reverse complement strand
CGTGTCTTCCGGGCCAAAGAGGAAAACAACTGTCCAGATTGTTATCAGGGCAAAGTTCAAAATCCAGCATCTCTGATGGTATGGGGGTGTGTTAGTGTCCATGGCATGGGTAACTTGCACATCTGCGAAGGCACCATTAATGCTGAAAAGTACATACAGGTTTTAGAGCAACATATGCTGCCATCCACGCAACATCTTTTTCAGGGACATCCCTGCTTATTTCAGCAAGACAATGCCAAGACACATTCTGCACATGTTACAACGGTGTGGCTTTGTAGTAAAAGAGTGCGGGTGCTAGACCAGAAATGCGTGGCACATTATGAAGTGCAAAATACGACAATAGAGATCCCAGACTGTTGAGCAACTGAAGTTGTACATCAAGCAAGAATGGGAAAGAATTCCACCTACAAAGCTTCAACAATTAGTGTCCTCAGTTACCAAAGGCTTGAGTGTTGTTAAATGGAAAGGTGATGTAACACAGTGGTAAACATGCCCTTGTCCTGACTTTTTTGGAACGTGTTGCAGGCCTCAAATTCAAAATGAGTGAATATTAGCAAAAAAAAGCTCTAGCTTTATATTTTTAATTTAGTACACTGTGAAGATGCCAACAACTTTATTGTTGGCACTGTATGAATCCTGATAATAGTATTTTTGTTAAATATGTGAGAATTCCTCTTGACACCCAGCTGCAATAAATAAGACAATATGACTTCATATTAAATGTGATATCTCAATATGAACCTCCTTTAGCACTCCTTTATTTCCAGCTCAAGAATACAGTAGTGTAAGCATTTCTAAACAGATCATCAGGAGTGGGTGCTTTTCATCATCTGTTTAAACAGAAGTTACACAACATTAAAGCGATACTGTAGGTTACTGAAAGTGTAGATAAAAAATAATTTTAACATATGAAATGATGATATCTGCGGATCAGAATGTATGCAGCTTAAAAATGTATTCCATGTTTGACTGATTCATTTAAATGTACTAAATATATTGCCAAATGCATTAAAATAATGCACCCTTGCAGTTATGTTTCATGTAAATGATTACAGGTGTGGTTTGATCAGACATTGGATCTTGCCACAAGAGCACATAAAAGTCCTTTGCTGCCCTATATAAAGGATCTCAGAGGCTACTTTTGGCTAGTGTACCTCTTGGTGACAGACTGTTGACTGCTAGACATGCCTCCATGACTCCAAGACGTTGTACACATTTGACAAATTTTGAGAGGGGGGGCACATCTTTTTTCTGAGAAAAGCAGGATGGATGTATTGGTCACCATCTAGGCAGATCTGACCAAGCTGTTGGAAGTGCTGGGAGCAGTGTTGTCATGAATGAGAAACCTGGACTGCTACAGGCTGGAGCCTTATCATCTTTAGCAACTAATCCAGGCTCTGTTTATTAGGTGCCAATCTAGCATTTATGGGACCAGCTTGATTGCCAGTTTCTGCAACCTATGTGTGTGCAGGATCTACAGGCCCAGCTGCAACGTCTATGAGCAAATGTGCCCAACAGTATCTCATCTTGTATCCAGGATAGAGACAGTCCAACAGGGTAATAAATCCTCCTTTCAAACTTCCCCCTTTCACTCTAATATAATCACTTACATATATCATCATTACATTCACATAGGAAGTTTCGTTTGATTTCAACACCTCCTTCTTGGTGCTTTTGAATTGTAATTTATCAAAATTAACAAAGCAAACTGTAGTGTTTGTTCTTCTTCTTAAAGAATGTTTTCAGTTCTGTTCACCCATTCATTTCTTCATCTTCTGTAACCACCTCATCCTGATCAGGGTCAAGATTAGTCTGGAGCCTACTTGGAATCATTTGGTGCTAGACAGGAACAAACAGTGAACAGAACATGGGTCTCTTACAGAATATGTCTCTATATAGAACCAACAAGAGACAAAGAATCCTTTTACAGCACCTACATTTGTTGTACATGTGCTTAACATGTAGTTTAATCTATAAAATGAATGCCATCATGTAATCATTAATGTAATTTATGAGAACCTGAATATACCTCATATCAGACTTAAAGACATTTAACCTTTGAATAAAATTAATTACAAGTACCATCAGTTTGTCTTTCCAGTGATAAGCCTTGTTCTTCGTCAGAGTATGCCATCATGGTAAGCCTTGTTGTAATCTTTGCTTACACTGTTCTCCTGCAAACACAATGCAGTGTAAGAGACGTCCTGGTGGTGTCAGGCATTGAATTAATTGACTAACAGTAGGTGTCCTGATCTAATGCTATACATCAGTGCTGGGGATCTTTATAGGAGCTGAGCTGAAGAAGAGAAACTCTTTCTGAGGGATCCATTGGCAGGCTAATCAGCCTTTCAGTTGGAGCCTAAGCAGCAGCTGCTGTTGGTGACAGTCTCGGTGTTTATAGTGGGAAGCTTTTCATGGCCGGGAGCAGCTTTACAGGGCTTACTGTAAGATCAGTGTTTGGCACGTAGAGCGCCGTGTATGCTAGGTGCATGGTCTCCTGGAGGTGTCATGACTGTGGGACCTCATTAGCTATCTCATCGGGGAGGCAATGTGGCTCCCCTTTCACTAATCCCATCTACTCCTCCCCTGAGTTTGTCAGATCACACATGCGTGGAGAAGGCCCTGGCCCCATGGTGACTCCTTTTCCCAGAGAGACACCCATGCATGAACCACTGGGCTCATGAGTCACACAGATGAAATGGAGAGGCAAGGGATGTCAAAAACATATTTGGTGTGCTAAAAGAAATTCAGGCTAACAGACTCTGGAATTAGGCTCTGTTGATTGACTCAGGAGCATGAGTTTTTGGCTTTACAGACTCATCCACAAGCACATTAATAGCATTTAGCAGATGTTGCTTTCCAGAGTCACTTTAACAGATGTAGGTGAATGTAGTGTTAGGAGTCTTGCCCAAAGACTACTACTGGTGTAGAATGACATGCTTACACAAGTCAGGAACTGAACCCTAGTAAAAGGCAGCAGATGGCAGTGCTATTTTCAGTGTTGAGGATTAATGGAATACATGTAACAAGTGTAAGGTATTTAGAACACAAAATGTAAGCCACTTTATTCCGATACAGTGACAGCTAAAATTATCATATTCAGTACACAGTTACACAGGTGAAATTAATGGGTTGTCTGCTCACTCGAGGTCATGGAGCTGGCATGACAGAGCCAGGAGAGAAATGTCTTTATTGTCTTGGAAATTCAAATAGTATTTGACGTTTAAACATGAAATATGGGCATGTAACAGTGAAGTGCAATCCCTGTTGTCTGGGGTTGCAACTAACTTGCTTTCGGCATTCAAAGTCTCCTCCAAAGATGCATTTCAAAGTATGTTTTTTTGTTTTGCTCTGGCTAAACACATCTGCAGCTTTGATTTCATTGGCTGGGTTAATTAACATCAGAATCAACTGATTCATTTAATTGATTCATGAGATAAACTGAAGACCCTGAAGCTGAAGAAGTGAAAAGTAAGCTCTTGTAAACATACACAGTTTAGTGTGGTGGTTAGACACTGGATGAACAAGTAGTTCATTTTTAACAACAAACGTCGTATACAAAAAAAAAAAAGAATAAAGTTCCAAACTCCAATCTGTTCCACTTTAAATTGTGCTACCATTTTTATTTCAGCTCTCTGGTCTATCTTAGGTACTGGGATTATATTAGAGTAATTTTCCCCATCAGAAATGGTGAAGGATTTCTGAACCTCTTTCCAAATTAAACAGTTATCCACCTTAATGGTTTACATTTGCTCTGTGCTCTAGGAGCTATTTAAAATAAACATTCCTCTTAAAACATAAAGGTAAAGGGAAAGCTAGTCTTATTTCTCAGGTGTTTTCATTTTAAGAGAATTAGTTGCAACACAAATTGCAGTTAAGTAAACTAAATTCTAATATCATGTGTAGTATTAACAGTAAATTCTGTACAAATACATAAAAACTTTAACACATTGAGCTAGATGCTAGATTAGAAGTAAACGACAAAATATTCTTAAGTATGCACGGTGTAATTGAAGCCTACACAATGTTTTAAAATGTAAGGAAATTTTGAGGTATTCCATAGTATTCAGAAGACATAACAAATTACATTTTGGGGCATGAATACATTTTAAAATTAACCCTTCCAACACTGGCTATTACACACTACTCTACACTAACCCCCTCATTAGCCATTGAAGATTATCCTTTCCTATAGGGACCCAGAGAATAATTTGTTCTGCTGATGAGGATAAGCTGTTCCATTTGCTCTAAGGTGTGGTCGTTTGACTATACAATAAGTATATACTGTAATATCAGCATGTAATGCTTCTTTAAGTGCCTTAGCACACTAACAGATGATGGCAGTGTGTGCTCAGGATTTCAAACAGACTTTCAGAGATACTTTGAGATTTGATTTCTCTTCTCCTCATAGATGAATTGACCTGGGATGTCACATATGTCTACGCTGAAGGGTCTTTGGACTTCACGCTGTGTTGGGTGACTGCTGACTTGAGTGATGAGAAAAGTCTTGCAAGCCAGACTTCTGGTTGTCATGAGGATTCCTGGTAAATTTCTTCTCTTAAAGTGGCCAAGAAGCTCCTACAGTGATAAGGAAGGGCATCTTAATTGACATGCAAAATAACAGACCACAGACTGTTCAAAAACGATGCATAGAAGGAACAAGAAGTTCTCAAAATAGAGCTACAAGCAAAACATTACTACAGGAAACACACTGGCAAGTGCACAGCTACTAAATACTTCACAGAAATCTCTAAAGTAACTTATGTAATTGATGAGTTTGTTTCCCATTAGACTGAGTAAACCTGCTGCACCTACAGTTTAAACCTGTTACATAGATAGATTCAGCTGCATTGTCATTGCTCAGTACAACAATAGTAGCACTATGTAGAAATGCGTAGATAATTATGTGCAAGTATGTATAAAATATTGTGAATACATACAGTCTATTCATACGTACAACATACACTTTAAGCACAAACAATATCCAAAATATGGTGAGAAAATTATAGTGCCCACCCTAGTAGTAGCAAATATGAAATTGATGACTTCATGTTAAGGTTTTAAACTGAAAAATGCAGGCCTTGGTTTTTTCTCTTCCTTTAGATAAACTGGTTTGGAACATTTCACACATCAACACAGAAGGTTTCTGGATTTCACACTGCATTGGATGACTGCTGTCTGAGTGAGAAGAATGATTGTTGGTTTTAAACAACCAAAAATCAGGAGAATTATAGGGACACTGAGGATAATTTGTCCTGTCAGTAAATAAGAAAAAGTATTTTGTTTACTGTGCATTTTGACTTGCATTTGAATCATGGACAGACAGTGTATAATCAACATATTCATTCATTCATTCATTCATTCATTATCTGTAACCACTTATCCAATTCAGGGTCGTGGTGGGTCCAGAGCCTACCTGGAATCATTGGGCGCAAGGCGGGAATACACCCTGGAGGGGGCGCCAGTCCTTCACAGGGCAACACAGACACACTCACTCACACACTCACACCTACGGACACTTTTGAGTCACCAATCCACCTACCAACGTGTGTTTTTGGACTGTGGGAGGAAACCGGAGCACCTAGAGGAAACCCATGCGGACACAGGGAGAACACACCAACTCCTCACAGACAGTCACCCGGAGCGGGAATCGAACCCACAACCTCCAGGTCCCTGGAGCTGTGTGACTGCGACACTATAATCAACATATTATGCCAGATTATTATTTGAGTTTTAAATTTATATTTTGAGAACATGTCTCTGATTTCCCTTTCTTTTTTAGGTGGAATGGCAATGCTAAAATGTATGCCAGGCATCACCTGGATAGATGGATAGTTCGAGCCAGCTCTGTGGTCATTTTTGAATAATTTGTGAGAATAAATAATGAAATTACTTAAGGCCAAGCCAAGTAGCGACAGAGGCTCCATTCTTACAGGTCTGTGAGACATTACAATGATTTTGAAACTGTAATTATAAGGCAAAAATACCATCTAGTGTTGCTTTTAAAGGAGCAATACTTTTTGCTCTTGGGCTCCCCCTACAGTTGCAGAGTGTAATTCACTTGGTGCATTTGCTGAAACACATTTTGTCCAAGCAAAACCATGTATCTCCATTTTCATCCATTTTTGGTTTAATACATCATTTGAAATAAGCAGATGTCCTTCACATTTTGTGAAGATTTCATTATGAATAAACCAATGGAAATGCTCCAGAATTACTTGGAATAAATTATTTTTAAATAGCCTTCCTTTATATCCTTCTCCTATAAATTCCTAGTTTTGAGATACATCTTTTTCTTTGGACAGTGACTATTTGCTTAGGTACCATGTTGAAAAGTATTTGAGTATAGATTTAGGCCACTCTACACTCCTCTAATGCGTTTTATGTATTTAATGTATTCTGGGGGACCAAAAATAATGTGTTTTGCTAACAAGAGGGAACTGCTCTGGTTTCTCTCCAATATGGAAGATTATTACACTATAGGAATGCACTGTTTCTCCAGTATGCTATGCCTCTATAAGCACTTTGATAGATTAGCAGATAATGGCAGTCTGTAAACTAAGGCTAAAGTTTTCTCCGCCCTGTGATGTCACCCACATCTAAATTTGAGGCTCTTTGGACTAATCCGTGTGATGGTGGAGAAGGGTTCTTGGTTTTGATGGATCCATTAGCCATCAAAGAAACTGGCTTGTATGATCACGTCATGTGCAATGCTACCTGGTTTTGCTCTGAGGTGTGGCTGCATTTTGCAGTATAGGCAGATAGTGTAGGTCCTCTTTAAGCGCCTTTATGCTGGGTATCAGCTTAGCTTAAAGGATGATGACATTATGTGGACTCAGGGTTTCAAACTGACTTTCGGAGAAACTTTGAGCTTTGATTTCCCTCCCCCTTTGGATGGCGCGAATGAAAGGGGGACAGTGATACATATTTCAAGGCCCAAGAATCCACAAAGGGACCGGAATAAAGAGGTATAAACCTTTGAACTAAACAAAGGTCCATCACCCACACTTCATATCAGAAGCGCCTCGTAGCCCTCGTATATACGAGGCTGTTGCGGAAAGATGGGGAGAGGGCTGACGAGGAAGAAAGAGGGAACGAGAGAAAGAGAAAGAGGGCCAGCATGTCTTTGCTGACGGCTTGTCGTAGTGATGCCCCCATGTTTCGCAGCCCTTGTCTGAACCTGAACCTGTGCCCCTGGCACTCTACGCCAGGGCAGGCCACAAGGCCGGCTGAAAGCCCCTCTCAGACCTCCATCTGCAGAGCTCTTTGTAGGTGACTCAGGGCCCGTGATGACTGCCAGTTGCATTAAGTTGATTAAAGTGCTGTTCGGACTCTGGTGGTCAGGCCCTCTCTCCTCCACGCGAGATGAAAGAGGCGGATATGTGAGCCCCGCACTCCTGCATCGCAGACGCACCCTCCTGCTCTTTCCCCCTGCTCTTAGAGGGGTCAACAAAAGACAAAAGCCCTTGGATTGAAAGCAATAGAAAGCTTCTTTCCTCAAATGATCTCTAATTGTTCCTTTCTTCCTCGTGCGGCTCCCCTATGATTTCCACAGTGGCTGCATGACTCGGCTGCAATTCTGCCTCCTAAAAGCTTCTCTTGAAAGAAGAATCGAGCAGAGAGCTGAAGGCTATTATTTACATTAGAGTTCTGCCACAACACACGTTCACCAATTTTCCATCATTAATTCCTTCAAAGGCAATGTGCGTCTGATTTCCTGCAATGGAGAAAAATAACAAGATCTAGCTGGAGAGGTATTATTCTATGGGTTTTTGTAACTTATGGCATGAGGCCTAAAATGGAAAGGTAAGAAAATCTACCTTTTTTTTATTTATTATTGTTGTATTATTAGGTACCTAATATTTGCAGAGGTAGATGAGGTACAGAGATTACATATTTGAGTTGAAGTAGAGCCACACAATATAAAATATTACTTAAGTAAAAGCATATTAGACCTCAATTTTAGACCCCACTTTGAGTAACAGTACAAAAAGTATTTGCTTTCAAATGTACCTACATACTGAATATAAAAGTACAAAGATTTATTCAAATCAATATCATATCAAATCAGGTTTTCTCACTCTGGTAATTCTAAAAAACATAAAATTTGACATATTGTATTTATAAATCTTTATCTACATTTATACATATTAACTTACACCATACACTATGCACACAGCATTACACTGTTTCAAATATACAGTGTTTTTCTATATAGCTGGCAGTGATTAAACTTAGTCTTGGACTTGATCCTCCTTTGCACAGAAAATCACAGTTGAAAATGCTGTGTAGTCTGGGACTAGGCTAAATCCCAGTCTAGGTAACCATCCCATAGATTGTATATATTACAAGAAGTAGTGTGACAAAACAAGATGAGTGCAGCCATAGACATAGTCCCAGTAGTAAGAATGTAAATACAGGTGCAGAGTAAGTATGGGTGGACTGTGACAGACTGTGGATAGGTTCACTGTACGACTGGCTGTTCAGAAGCCTGATGACCTGTGGGAAGACACTTTCTCAGGACAAACCACTTTCCAAACACTGGGCAGCATTGAAGACAGAGGCAGCAGTATTCTAGCTCTAATGTCCTAATATTGTTTCAGAGACTCTAAATCAGCTCATTTTAGGTGAAAATTTCTCCAACAAGTCAAAACAACTTCAAGATAAATGTGCTTCTTATGTGTTTCTTTACCGACATTACATTTTTATGCACATAAGCCAAAAGGAATTTGTATAATGCACTGAGGTAAAGAGTAAGACCAACATGTAGTGGAAAATGGAAATAATTCAGTAAAGTACAGACTGTAAAAAAAATTGCAAAATTTAAGGTAATATCCTGGCAGTTGTGGTATTTTGTCTCATTGAATAAGAAACTGCAGTATGCTAAACATAAATTTTATATTGAATAAACATTTGTTTACAATATTCATGCATTGTCTGTAACCTCATTCAGGTCAGGGTCGCGGTGGGTCCGGAGCTTACCTGGAATCCAGAGCACCTGGAGGAAACCCCCACGGACACAGGGATAACACACCAATCTCCTCACAGACAGTCACCTGAAGCAGGACTTGAACCCACAACCTCCAGGACACTTGAGCTGTATGACTGCGTCACTACCTGCTGCGCCACCGTGCCATCCTGATTACAATACTGTAGAAAAAAATAGATACACCCTAAACATATTATTTACATTAAAACAAGATATAATGTTTATTTCCATACTATTCACATGTATGTAGTATGACAAATACAAGAACAGAGATTGAGACATAATCATATTAAGAATAAGCATCTTCTAGAAAGGAGCAGGGAAACAGGCAGTATTTGGCCTTGGTGAGCAACACGATTCGGGGTGTTACACACCAAACATATACACAAATACACAAAATAAACCACCCAGCGCAACCCAAGATCAATAAAGCCCCAAACAAAAGAAACCCCCAAAATAAGTTTTAAAAATCACTAGGTCTGCTGGGAGCTCCCCCATGAGTCCCAGCTCCTCCCAGTCTTTGGCCACTTGTACCACCAATAATGATTTGTGTATTTAACAGTGACTAAATGTATAAATGACAGTATTACAATGTTGTCTGTTATATGAACATTATGGAAGTTTCCCATTATAAATACAGTGCAAATTCACATTGGAATAATGTATTTATTTTTTCCAGGAAAGAGACTTTTAAAGTAATAGATTTGCAGTTTTTCACTGTTTAGACCGGACAAGTTTTACAGTGCAGATACATGAAAAAAATTATTTAAATACAGCAATAAATATCATTTTCTTTGTTACCGGCCACTACTGGAAACGTCAGTCCATTGTGTATATGGACAACGGTGTAGTTTAACAAAATAAAATAAAAAAATGGTCACTTTCCTAATCCACCCACTTGGTCTCGTACAAACAAATTTGGCTAATGACGCTAAAAAACACTTTCCAATGATTTGGAGCTGTTTATTGTTTGCTCATCGTCCGCCAGCCAAAACGATCGTGTCTCTGCGGCTTCTTGGCAAGTTGTCACCAAAGGTGCTCCCGCCTTTGATTAGAACCTTAGCGTGAGGACGATATCCGGCTCCTGGAAATGTAGTTAAAGTAGGTATTATGACAGACCGATTTCCTGGCTCTGCGGCGGGAAAATGCAGACGGGAGAAAAAAGCAAAAACACACACACACATACGCACACACACACACACACACATACAGACGAAACAAACAAATAAACAGGGTCTCTGGCATTAAAGAGCTGTTCCAGCGATGATAACATTATAAAAGGAGTCACTGTGATCAATGGAAGTGTGGAATTTGATAACTCATCGCACACGCCTGAGACAAATGACGTTTCTTTTTTTTTTTTTTTTCTTTTTGACAAAGCAGGTCTGCAAGATGCCAGATATGCTCCAAATTACCCTTCAAGCAGGGCTCGGGGAATATATGGGATCCGAGCGCACGTAAATAAAGGGGCAGCATAAATTACCGCTGGATGTCAATCGCACTTGTATTCCCTGTTTTATATATTTTTTTCTTTGTGTTAGCGTGTCGCCTCTTCGTCTCACCGGCGGATGACATGAAATGAAAGTATTCTCTCTCCAGCACCGCCAGCGCCACTCTGAGCACTTTCTGACACTTGAAAACGATTAGGATCGTGCAGCCACAGCTGGGCCGCCGCTGATTGGCTGGCGCTCGGGCCTGCCACTAAACTTTCTCCGCTGGAGGAGCTGTCTGCGCCGGGACAGGTGGTATTTATGCAGATGAATGAACACATTACTGTGTGCTCTTCCTTTTGGTTTAAACATTAGTGTTTCAAATGTGACAAATCAGATGTTCGTCTCCCACATCCTGCCGCCATTGTTGTTGCCGAGAGGATGCACGTCGGGGAGGATTGCGTGAGCTTGTGTGTTTACAGAGTGTATGTGTGTGTCTCTGTGTGTGTGGGTCTGCTTGTTAACGTTTGATTGAGCGCGTCTAGTGTCGGACGGTTTGTATCCGAGATTGCGTTCCCTTGCGTGGTTCCTCGTGTGGTTCTCCGTGGTTATAGAGGAGGAAAATGCACCTATGTTAAACATACATAATTGAATGGCTGCTCCATTTTCTTGCATTATATTATTGCTGCATCTCTCTCTCTCTCTCTCTCTCTCTCTCTCTCTCTCTCTCTCTCTCTCTCTCTCTCTCACACACACACACATATGCACACCCTACAGGCTTGTTCAGTTGAAACCAGTGTGAGCACGGCCAAATGAGGGCGAGCTCAGCTGTACTCTTTGTTCTCAGCGTGAGCGAGAGATGTTGTCTGCTACCCGAGGCCACTGGGCCTTAAGTGGATATTGCTGACAACAAGCAATTACCCCATTATTATCACAGCACTGTGGCTGTAATTGGCCCTCCCTCACTAGCAGACAGCGCCGAGGACGGATTCGTCACCGCGTCGGATTGACTCGCGCTTCTATATCGCATTCAAATACACCCCACTCGAGCTAAGTGCATCCACATGTAACAGGGTTGGCCCAGTCTGCTGATTTAATAAACGCTGTCCTCAGTATCTGAATTTTATTCCCCCAAAAAGTGTCATAAAGTTTCATTGTCTGAAATCGCGTCCGGAGCCTACCCGGAATCACTGGGCGCAAGGCGGATCACATCCTGGAGGGAGGCGCCAGTCCTTCTACGGGCACTTTTGAGACACCAATCCAATGTGTTTTTGAACCGTGGGAGGGAACCGGAGCACCCGGAGGAAACCCACTCGTACACAGGGAGAACACAGAAAATAAGTTTCATAGCAATTATTTCAGGATATACATACCCAGTAAACAATTAGCCATTGATTCAACGTTGAAATAACGTAATGACTGCTGTCTAATCAACGTTCACTTAAGGTTGAAAATGAAAGTTGAAAAGACGTCCAAACACAGACATTGAAAAGACGACTATTAGACGTATTTTGGACGTCCATTGACATTATTAATTGGTCCCGAAATAAATTACTTGTATAAAACGCATTTTGGACGTCCACTGACGTTATCGATTGGTCACCACTTAACTAACTTATTAAGATGGATTTTGGACGTCCATTGACGTTTAAAATATGTCCTTGACGGACAGACTACTTTTAGACCTATTTTGAACGTCCAGGGTGTTTACAGGGGTGTTTCTAGACTACGTGTTGTACTGGCGCATTTACAGACGTTAAAGGGGCACTACTGCACCCTTCTGCTTGGATGCACCGGATGAGAAATAAAGAGCAAATGAACACTAAACCAAATTGTATTAATTTAATTTATTATGTCTTAAATAAATAAAAATGAAATAGTATAACAGCATGTTTCATCTGACATACCCATTGGGGTTTACAAAAATGTGAGAGATTGATTTGATAACTTCTACAATTCCTATTTCAATATGAGATTTTCTAGAATTGAACAATTCATAAACAATAGAAAGAACATAGTTGGGTGGTGTTACATGGTTTTGTACATTGTTTTGTGGGCAGGGAAAGTGAATGTTTGCTTTAGTGGTGTATGCATTTTGCAGTGTATAACCAAAATAAATCACTGAGCAATAATAACCTTGCCGGCTGCATAACTGACTTTCTGTTAAATATTTACAATTGTCCTTTATTCTGTGTAAAAAAATATTTTTTACTCAAGCTTTTGGAAACTGACTTTTTAGGACACAGCAACATTTCCCTGGGACATGGGCCCCAATATATTGCATGTAGTGACAGCCCTGATACAGAGAATGGCACACTTAACCACCATTTAGATGTGCTACACCACAAAAACACTCACCATTACATGAAATGTGGTTTCGGTTTTTATGGTTTAGATATAATGCAAAATCTATACTTCACAAAAATGTACAGCCATTGATTTTAAAAGCGACATTCCTGATTGTAATAAATAAACATTTTTAGAAGTTGAATCCTCACCATTTGCTCTCCAGGCTGTTTTCGTGCTTAAAATTAGTCTGATGTGTTTACAAAGCCCCAGTGTCTATAAATGAGTGAAAAGTCAGACTGGCTTGGTCTGGTATGCTAGCCTTTCTCTCCCTCTCTCTGTTCATGGCAGAGGCAATTGACTTATTTTTGCTGTTTCTGATCACTTAAAGTGGAAATGTCTCCAAACTCAGGAAATAGCTAACTGCATTATAAGTTTAAATAAGATTCTGTGGAAATTCAAACAGTGAATAAAACGTAAAGACAATTTAATCTTCATCCATGTATAAATAATAGTTGTTTTTTTCTCTGAAACACACTGTTCCACCTTAAAAGACACTTAGATTCTGAATGTAAACAACCAGAGAGAACTGTGATTACCCACAATTGAAGACGTTCCCTTTAAACGGAAATGGACAAAAGATTTTCAAATAAATTAAATTAAGGACATGGGGCTGACCACCCAAGTGTCCAGATCTCACTGTCCATCACAGCATTCCATCATGGGATGAGGAGCAGAAAGTGCTAACATTCAAGATTGAATGTTGGAGGTGTAAAAAATACACTGTCAGAAAAACAAGTTACTGTACAGGGACACTCTCAGGTTCACTGTAGTTTTTAAGTTTAGTTGTGTTCCCTAAAGGTACATTGCATTCTCTTCTCCAGAAGGTGAGGTGAGTATTTGTAATATTTCAATATCGAACTGTGTAAAATAAAACAAGAAAATGGAAGACACAGAGATGAAATGGGGCATATGAAATCAATTTAGTGTGAAAATGCACTATTAATATAGAATATGATACATTTATGTTTTCTAACTAAAGGCACTGAAGGGTACCACCAGAGTGACAGTTTTTCTGAGAGTGTATTTTTCAAAATTCTCTAAAAGTCTGAAAGTATGTGTCAAGAAAATATGGATTGGACGCAGTAAGGACTGAAACCAGAAACATACTTTTTATAGTCATCACAAAGGAGTGGTAGACTCCATGCTTAACCCAGTCAGTGGCAGTGAACACATACACACATGTTTAGACGTGAACTCACACACACCTGGAGTGTCAGGCCGCCACCTTGGTACATAGGAAGCAGTTGGAAGGGCACTTCAGCAATGGATGTTGAGGGAAGAGAAGGTGCTGTTCCTTCACTCTGCCCACTCCTATTTTTCTTGGTTTTGGGGATCAACCCAGTAACATTTTGGTCCTGAGCCTTAGGATACAGCTGTCCCCAGGAAAATGGCATCAAGTTTAGCCATTGATATGTTTCCTGCAAACATGTACAAGTAATTAGCAAGAATGGTCTCTGACTTTTGCTCAGCCTTGTACAACTGCATGGCACCTGAACCTAAAAGCTAATCTTAGTCTAATATGTGGATATAAGTACTCTCTTGCTAAGAATGGCATAAAGGTGATCCCATTTTAATAATCTCATCCCTGACTCAGAGGGTAGCTCCTAACCTGTTCTGCAGAGGAAGCACCAGTAATGATCTAACGCTGAGCTGAAGAGGGCCAATAAAAGACGCTAGGACTATACTGATTAATAAGGATATTCATTTATGTTTGACCAGAGTTTGGTGGGATCTCACTCGGGTGTATTATTTAAATCGTCCTGAATATAATATGGTTTCTACAAGCGTTCATACCTGCAAAATCTATATTAAAAGCATCTTGTCATAGATTATCCAAATAACTGATATTAGCAGACAAAAATTGTTGTTTGCAGTAGTGTAGTAGAGTCTTCATATTCACATTTGAGTCTGTAATATTAGTTCAATTTTCACAAATCATAAAAAAGGGCTGTCTGGAGAGAAACTCCAAATAAGACAAAAAGAAACCAAGCATGCAGAAACATCTCAAACAATCTCTAATTATTTAAGGTCAGTTAAGTTGCATTGTCCAATAAATCATGCCAAAAAAAGCTAATTAGTGTCATGTATTTTAATACCATTGAATAGCATTAAATATAGCACCTCACTAATGAAAAGTGCAGAAAAGTGACTTGTGTATTTATAGATGCTGGGGTTATTTCCAATTAATCACTGGAGTTATTTCCAATTAAGATATTATTATAAGTCTTATGACCTGCTTTGTGATGAACTGTTCACAGCAGTGAGTGGTCTGAGGTAAACACAGTGCTGCTAGCGCACGAGGTTGGGAAAGTAAATCTCCTTATGCTTTGGTTTTTGCATGAAGAATTCAGTTTGATCCCTGGTAATTAATTATGTGTTCAAATCTGTTTCTCAGTTACAAGAAGGTATTATGTGAGTGGTGGATTCATTCTTAGTGCTGCAGTGGCCCTGACTTGGTGCTGGTATGTGTTGTGCTGGTACGAGTGGATCAGACACAGCAGTGCTGTGCAAGTTTTAAACCACTGAGTGACACTGCTGGACTGAGAATAGTACACCAACCAAACTTATCCATCCCACAGCGTCCTGTGAGCAGCAACAGAGAGCTGTGGTCTCTGACTTTACCTCTGCAAGGTGGTCAACATGGTAGGTGTGTGATAGAGGGAACAGTAGGTGGACACAGTGTTTCTAAACTTGAGCAGCACTGATGTTACCAGCCCAACACACCAGCACATCAGTTTCGCTGCAGCACTGAGAATGATCTATTTTCAAAATAATAGATGCTCTCTGGGGGTCCCATCCATTGAAGAATAGGGGTCTAACAAAGTGTGCAGAGTAACAGTGTACAAGACTAGAGTCTATGATTGTAGAAATACATTGTGCATTCGGTGGTGCTGATGAAATGTATAATGAGTGTAGAAAAGAGGAGACCATTATAATATTATGCCTGATTAGTGTATAACAATTGCAATCTACATTCCCCTGAATCTTAGTATCTGGTAGCTACCTATGATAATTGTATAACATTGTGGATGAACTGTAAATTTAGTATATATTTTTATATTTATAAAACGACCTTGTACCTGTGCAGTACAGTGGGTTTGGTTAATGGGCTACCAGACACTTAGTATGAGCTATAGCTGCAAATCTCAATAAAAATGTAAAATAAATAATAAATACTTTGTAACATTCTTGGACAGATGATACATTAAAAGGAATGTAGACAGAATAATGTCTTTACCATAAATAATAGCATGAATATACAGTACTGTGCAAAGGATTTAGGCACCAGAGATTATGAGATTTAAAAAGCTATTTATCTGAGCAGTGTGTTTATTTACTAAAAAACAAACAAACAAAAAATAAAGCCCAACATTAGAATAAAACCAAATAACATTATTCCAGTGAGTGTGATATTCTGTGTGTGAATGTGTTGGTTTAACGTTTTCCAAATCTCTCCTTGTGGCAGTTCGGAGGTTATTATCCAATACCTAGTTTTACGGGTTAATAAATGATGATTTTAAATAATATGTGCTGTTGATTTAACAAATACATGAAATCAAGGAGAATCTGAACAAAACATTGTTTTTCAAACTCACTCACACCTACTTCTTTATAGAAAAACAATTATCTTCTTATCTTCTAAAGAAAATGATATTTCTTTTTATATTATTATTTTTTGTATTTACTGTGATTATATAACTTTATACAAGCAGCACACTTACTGAGAAGGCATTAGTTTAAATAAATATAATTATGTTAGGTGCCTAAGACTTCTGCGCAGTACTGTAAGTACTACAATGATAGTACACATGGTAAAGTGCTGATATTGAGGACCATCCTATCTGCTTTAGGTCCAGAGGTAACTGCAAGACAAAGACCTTCTTGGGAATTACAAGAAACATTAACGAAAACTATGATGAAATGTATTTCTTGACAACTTGTTTTTTTACAGCGAAATCTAGACAAGAACCTAAAAAATATATAATTTGAAAATGAGGACTATGACTAAATGTTTTGCACTTTTCATCATCACATAACAATTCCTTATTTGCAAACAGAATCTCGCAAGAATATAAAAACAGGAAAATGCTTCATTGTTTTGCTGTTGACATGGTGACAGCACTCAAAGAAACAATATTTGGGGAGTAGAGTCCTCTTCAAAATCTACAGTTACAACTGTGGCCAAAGATGCATAGAGTTGAAACTCTGGGAGTCAGCTCTTTGAAAAGCAGTTTACACAATTTGAACATTAAAAAGCTGAGCAAAAACAGCCATATTCCTTCCTTAATTTAGTATGTTAACTTTTTTAATATGCACCATAACTTCTAAACTATTGTTTATGTTGTTAAGTTAGTAATAAATTATACCTCTAAAACCATTAAGCCCTAGCCCTCCAGGGCAGTGGGTTATCAATATTTGTTGGGAAACAAGGTTAGGGGTAGGGCTATATAACACATGAAACAGATTTTTCAGGGGAACACCTAAAACAAAGGGCTATAAATTTCTTGTGAATAACAGAATGCCAAAAATGACTGTATTTTCTCCTTTACAATTTCTAATAACAGTTGCATGATCTGTGTAGTTTCAATGTATTATGTCCCTTTATTTCATCACAATCAGAAAACATCACATGTCTCATCAGCCCCCTCCAGGGTGTGTGATTCTGGGCAATTTGGACCCACTGTGACCTTGAATCGCAAGCCGTCACAGACAATGAATGAATGTGGGTTAGCTATTAAATTTCCCGGTCCACCTTAAAAGGTGAAGCAAATACATTCTAGCACCTGAGGCTGCTGCAACATTTAATGTGGACCTGGAAGGTTACAACAAAAAGCTGTGGAATAATGAGCTGGATTCAGCTTCATTTCACAGAGAACTAGGCGTGGTTGATATTATTTAATTGTTGAAAGCTTTCAAAGGCATATGATGCACAAAATATAACATAAGTCCAACAACACTCCACTGATATCACTGCAGACTGACAGAGCTGCCTAAAGAGCACAGCTAGTATCCTGGGATTGAAGCACTGCTCTTTTTTGTGTGTTCTGAAGACGTATCAGGCTCTTGAAAGGTTCCCATTTCATAGTCAAAGGTTTTAGCTACACCATGTAACACAGTTCAAAGTCACAAAGTCTCCTGGCAATATTCTATGAAAAACAGATGAGATTTTCCCAGTGAAGCTTTTAACCTGCAATATCATTAACAAAAACTGACAAATTTGTGAAACTAACACTAATTTATGAAATCCTTATGAAAAATGACTTGTGGAAAAGTGATTTTCATCTCAGCCCTAGTTTTGCTCAAGAGGCTTAGTACTTTTTTCTGCAACTGTCCTTTAGTCTATAAATGATTCCAAGCTAAATTTAACCCAACAGGTAACACTGGACAGATCAAGGCCACCTACATATTCATTTGCTGTAGAAAATGATTAAAGTTTTACAGGTCAGATTTATAATCTGTAATAGAACATTTCAACTTAGAACAGAAAAGGAACATTGATTGAACATTGTCTGTGTGTTCTAAAACCCATGCCTTAAACAATGTACCTGCTTAATTTCTCAGATTAGTATTTAGAGTGTGCTATTGATGTGCACTTTCTCCTCATTCCTGGAATGTGTAAAACAGTCCTTATTGAGTGTGGCTCTTTGTTTGTGTAACACTGTTTCGTGGCGCTGAAGGGTGTGGGGGGGTGGGGGGGATTGGTTTAGAGCAGTCTTGGGTGAGAGACTCGAGTCCATTGTGTGGCTCAACTTGACCTGACCTGACTGGTTAAGCTGACGCATTGTGCGCTGCAAATCGTTTCAGCTGAGGGGGCCAGTCCCTTTGTGAAGCCACGAAGAAAAATAACTTGGTTAAAAAAGAGCATCCCTGTAGTCCTGGGAGAGACTGGACTGGTTTTGTTTAGCTGCTCCTAGAAACTCAGAGGCCGACATCTACCCGCTATAAGGGTAACAAGGAAAAAACACAATGCCCTCCACCAATAGCGCGAGGCTTACTGAATAGGCTTGTTGCCGCAACCAGTGAGAAACTCAGCATTGGATGAACCCTGGGCTGAAATAACAAGAGGATCCACTGTCACCAACAAAACTTGTAGTAGTGCTTTCTTACCTTTCCTACCACCTCAGTTGCCTGTGTAGCAGGTGTGAAGAGCTGATATAAATAGGCCCAGGCGCGGTTGCCAGTACTCGCAGGCCTGGGAAGTTGCATGTCATGAAAAACAGCTGACAATTCAGCACCAATCAACAACTTGTTTTCTAGCTGGATCTCCAGTGCGATGAAGAGGGCTGGAGGAGGACCTGCTGATGCTTAACGCCAGCTCCTAATCACATCTCTGCCATGCAGCAAGCCTGAGCATGTACCTCGCAGGTATCCGCTAACTCGTCTCAGCCCCATTTCTTCACACCCTCCGTGCACTTAATAGCCTAGCTTTGTCACTCTTCCCCAGCAGCTGGCCCAAAGACAACCTCAATTTAAAAATGTAATTAACTCTGACATGGCATGAGCACTCCTCGCTCCACTCTGTCAGCCCAGGGAGGGAGGGAGGGAAGGAGGGATGGGGAAAGGGAAAAAATAAATAAATAAAAAACAACAAACAAGGTGGTGGAGAGCAGAAGATAAGCTACGAGGGCTCCCTCTCTCACTGTGCCATCATACAGTCGGCTGGTGTGTTTACTCAGCTCTCCAGGAACACAAATCAGCAGCGTGATCAAGAATGGAGTCACCCGCCAATGCAAATTCTGGTTCGGGGAAGCGGAATGGCAGCACGCTGGCGGTCAATCGGGATTTCACGCAAAATGAAAATTCCATTCGGTGTCCTCGGCCCGGCCCAGAACATATCGATCATGGAAAACACCCACCACCAAATTGCTTCTCTTCTACAGAGAGCTAGTCAGAACTTGTATGATTGTCTAAACCAGGCAGAGCTCTTGTTTGTGGTCTCCCGCGGCTCTCGGTTTGGGGACGGCGAGGGATGGGCTGTCATTTCCCCCGAGGCGTTTGCGCCACCGTCTCATTTCCTGATGGACCTCACAGACCGACACTTCCAAGTGTCTAATTACCACCGTGGAGCTGAACCCAGCCCAGCGGCTCGCCACCGCTGGGCCCTAGCCCCTCCATGAACCACCCAGCTAATTGTTCCATTGCTCTCCTAATGACGCAGTCAGAACAGAACAAAGGATAACAGCAAAAGGTAGAGACCAAGTTGATGTGATAATTTTCATTAACCCTGCTCTCCCTCTCTCTCCCCTTCTCTGCCTCTTCTTTCATCCCCCTTTACTCCTGCCCACCCCTCCTTCCCCTGAACTGTGTGGTGAAGTACTCAAATTATCCACAAGCATTTCTGCCCGCGCTAATTATCCAAAGAGTTCCTCATTAGACGATTTTAAATCCTATCTTAGATCAACACGTGCTCAGACCTCAGGGATTCTCCGTTCCCAACAGCGGTTAAACAAACAATCAGTTCAAAGGATCAGGTATTCCACTTTAAGAAGAGGAGGCGAGAAGGGAGAGGAAAAAAAAAAAACGAAGGGTAAACAACTGCTCACTTGAAAGAAATGACTCCAGCCGCTCCCCAGCGTGAATGTGCCAATCTATAATTCATTTTGCTCAAAAACGCTCAATTTGGTCCTCTGTGCAGGCCTCCTAATTTGAAGTGGAGTTCATACACACACACACTCACACACACCTAGCCTCGCCTGATGACTGTGCGCAAGAGCCAGGCCTAGGTTGCAGCAAAGGGGCAGAAAGACAGATGATGCCGCCCAATGCAATAGTGAATTTCTTACTGTTTAGAGCAGCATACAAAGGCGCTGACCAGCTGAACACCAGCCTTGAGGGTGGAAAGCTTTTTCAACATTTAGTTTCAAGGAAGTAATTCTTAACAGTGAGTCTGCATTTAAATGTCACATTCACAATTCTAATCATAAAACTCTTTTTATAAAATTCTGAGAATGAAAAAATAGCAAAACAAATGGTCTCAGTCCTGTATGCTAGGCTTTCTCTCTCTGCTCATGGCAGAGAAACACCATCTGGTTTTTTTAAGACAGTAAAGAGACCTCCAAACGTGGAAAAGCATGAACTAAGACATGGATATTGCTCTATTCCTGCTCCATAGGTGGGTAATGTTCCAGAATATTTAATGTGGATGTCAAATACGGGAGAATGCTAACTGCATTAGAGTAAACACAGATTAAAACTGCTACAATACTAAACAACAAATTAGTTTCTGTGGTAATTAAAACAGTGAATAAAAACATACAGACAAGTCACATACAAACAAGTAATTTTTTCTCCCTTCAAACATACCATTCCACTTTAAAGGAATGTGGAGCTTCTGAATGTAAACAAACCAGAGAGAACAGTACTTTTCCAGAACTGTCTACAGTTCCTTTAAAGGAACACTTAGGAATATTACATTCCATTTACCTCAAAATTCAGATGTCGGAGCTGGGAAAGACTGTAGTATAGTTAGTGATACCAGTTGAGAACAGCAATGTTTATGCAGCATTTTATGCAACACCATGGAAACACGTCCACATATCTCATTTGGACAGCACTGAGTGTATGACTGACTTAATGAGGCATACATAGCATTACTAAACTGTATTATACTACTGTTTTTACACACTGTGGCTATGTGTGTAGCCATCTTGGACTGTCCCCCTGACGTTCTGAGTAGGAAATCTGAAATGTCCTTCTTAGAACTCTGACTATCTGACATCTTAGCATTTGGTATTTTTGCTCCTTGGCTCCCCCTTCAGTTTCAGAGTGTAATTCACTTGTACAGCACTGTTCTGAAATCAAGGGAGGAGGAGGGAGGTGAGTTGGTTTCCAGCCCCTCTCCAAATGATACATAGTGCAGTTTCTGCAGTGCTTCAGCCCAACTGAGGCACTGTTCTTCCTATTACAGGTCAGTGTAGCATCACAATGATTTAGAAGCTGTGCTTTTAAGGTACAAATACTGCCTAGTGTCCTTTTAAGGGCCTTTCTTTCTTAAAGGAGAGGAGGAGGACTGAACGGCAGCAGAACAATGGAAGTCCTGCTTGTTTTATTTCAGTTTATTTCAGTGGGAGGAAAGCTTTGTAACTGATCACATGTTGGTGTAGAGTATTAAATGGAATCTGCCCCCCTCCCTCCTTCTCTCTCTCTCTCTCTCTCTCTCTCTCTCTCTCTCTCTCTGAAGCACCACAGAACTGGAGTCTGTCACTTAAAATATAATGCTGTCAGATCTGTAATTTTAACCTTGAAGCAATTAGCTGTTGTTGAGGCGTAATGAATGCTGACACCTCTCGGTGATGATGAAACCTCTAATTGCTTGGTAAAAATTGAAGCTTTTGACATTGCTGCTGACAGGGATCTTTTTTTTTCATTCCCCCTCCCTCCCTCTATCCCCTTTTCTCCTTGGCTTTCCTTCATGTGGCCGCACGTGCTGTGACGGTGCCGGGTTTGAAAATCTTGAAAGCTAGCAGAACTTCTCCGCCATCAGCTGTCCCATCACTTGAGCAGGAAAAAGGGGAAGGGGAAAAGGCTGGATTTGCTGAAATGATGAGAGCGTTTAAACCATGATAGCACTCGGCTAATGCATCATTCAGCAGAGATGTCATGGACGAGCTTGAGTGTCAGGAAGGGAGCAGGGAGATGACTGGTGCCGAATAGGCGGGGAGGGGTAGGGGAGGGAGGAAGTTGATGAAATGATGGCTCAGGACACTGTGACAAAGTTTCCCTTTCCACACACCTGGCAGGACTGAGCGGCGGAGGGAACAGGGGAGTCGGGGAAAACCAAGAGTTAACCCCGCGACGACTACTTGGTTTCCAGTGCACAGAGGCCACCCTTCAGTGCTAACACCTGTGCAGCACATCTATGTAATTGCTGCGAGGCTACTGACGTTCATAATTGCAAAGCTGCTATGTCTTTATTTATGCTTCGTCTTGACCCACTGCCATTGCAGTTGCAGTTGATAGATAATGGACCACTGACACAGTCATTCGTTATTAGCGTCAACATGTTTGTGCAAATAATATTTCATAATTGAATTCCTATTGTTGTCTGGTCATTACCCTACCGAGGTAACCTAAAAATGTCTTTATATGATAACAAGCAATTGAATTGGTTTTATACACCTGCATGAAGCACTGGTTAATTCAAAGTACTGGCTAAATGCTAGCATACACCTGCTCATGCAGCATTTCTTTAGAAATCAAGTACATCCATAGGGAGTTCGTCCCCCTCTTTGGCACAGTAACCCATTTTACTCATCTGAGAAGGCTTTTGACCTGATGTTCAAACATTTATTTAAGTATTTGATTGCTTATAGTGATTGTGTGGTCTTATGCTCATGTTGATTGATTAGTTCTGAATGACGAAAGCCACTCAATCAAACAACATATAAAAAATTAAATAAATAAAACATGAAAACAAACCTATATGGTAGTTGGAGGTTGAATGCAAGGGAAAGGTGGTTGCATGGTGGTCCCTCATACCAGAGAATGCAGTTCTAGACCTTAAGGCTGCAGGGCTATATGCCCAGCGCAGAACATCAGCTTTCTCCAGAGCATCACATTCAACCTGAGATTATTGTATTCAGTAATTATAGGAGGTGTTTTCAAACATTTGGACATTGGTTTATTATATATGTGAATACAGCTAGTTTAACTTTTTTGGGGTCCAGCTTAAAGATTTGTTGGTTTGTTTATTTTAACTGAGTTTTTGGTGAGAATTTCTGCATGACATTCACGTGAAGGGTTGGTGGGATTGGGGTGTTCATTATACAGCTCCATGGGCACTTCTGTTTTGCTTTGTCTTAAATGTAGATTTGACAAACCAACTGGACGTGAGAAACACTTGGCAGATGAATCAAACTTACAGCAATGTGAAATTTTGAGGAATGACACTTCATGATTAGCCCATTGACTAGCGCCTGTAATACATTATTCACTTAGAATCCAGAGAGATGACGGAATAAAGCGGGCACTCAAAGCGTTTATGCCTTCTTTTAACAATTATTCATGAATTACTGCTACTAATAATTCATCTGTGATGATTTGGAATTTTAGGGTTGTTTTATTGTAACATATGTAAGATTTATAAGATTTTATATAAGATTATGATGCAGCATTGAAGTCCTATCCACTGGGTCTAGATGAATTGGTTGTAAGTAGTTGACATCCATGCATCAGTATGTGACGACTATTCAGAATCTGTTTGTCAGAAGTGCGTGGGAGAATATGGGAGAGTACCTTAACTACGTAACTCCATATTCACTAAATCAAACTATCAACTTTTCATTGGGGTTCTATATTCAACCCAGTCTATTCTTATCCTATTCAGCAAATCATTTTGAATATGGCCTACATGCTTCATGTAATGACCCTTTGTTCTACATATTTCTTCCACCCTTGTCAAGTGAGCAAATAAAGCTACATTCAGTGTGCTATTTTAGTTGGCAAAATTATCAATGTATTTAAAAATAAAGCATTTATTACTCACTCTGATTGGTCAACTGAAAAACAGTTTGTTTTCATTACTATGTTGATGATTCCACGTGAAACCATTTGCTTTCAGAGTATATTGCTTGTGTAGATTTGTAACTGATAGAATGATGGAGTGATGATTATTCATTTTCTACCCAAACCAGGGATTATAGCAAAGTTTAATTTCCCCATCTGGCAACCGTGATGACCAAGAGGAAGCAGCAAGCAGGAGAACGCTCACTGTCAAAAGATCAGAGCGCATGAAATTTATTGCATTTTTATGTTTCTGTGTAATCACCTTTAACTTCTATACATTTTTAACTCTAGCTATTAGCTTTTCTAATCCCTCAAAAAAACAAAAAAAAGATTTGTC
Source organism: Hoplias malabaricus (assembly GCF_029633855.1). Lineage (NCBI taxonomy): Eukaryota > Metazoa > Chordata > Actinopteri > Characiformes > Erythrinidae > Hoplias > Hoplias malabaricus. The sequence goes on along the minus strand of NC_089802.1, from coordinate 62,693,676 downwards.
GAAATTCACTTTCCTCTGAGAATTTTCTACAAAATTAAAAATGTAAAAATAACTTGAGGCTGTGAATATGAAAATATTATATAAATATTATAAAAAATATTATACTATAAAGCCCATACACAAAACTCTACTTGCAGGACTTCTACCATCAATTAATGCTGAAGTTATAAGGAATGATTCAGCCCAAACTGTGCTTTGAATGATGTGGGTCAGCCAAACAGAATACATTCAATCACTCACTGTCTGTAACCGCTTATCCAGTTCAGGACGGCGGTGGGTCCAGAGCCTATCCAGAATCACTAGGCACAAGGCGGGAACACACCCTGGAGGAGGCGTCAGTCCTTCACAGGGCAACACACATTCACTCAAACCTATGGACATTTTGTGTTGCCAATCCACCTACCAACATGTGTTTTTGGACCTGGAGCACGGCTGGAACCCACAACCCCAGGTCCCAGGAGCTGTGTTACTGTGTGGTGCACTGTTATGGACAAGTGCCCTGTCTACGTGTCTTGCACCCAATGATGCCTGGTAGGCTCTATGACCCTGAACAGGATGAAGCAGGAACAGAAGATGAATGAATTATTTGATAAATTAATGATGACTGATGTGATATAAATGTATGCAAATACATACATTTAGCCTTTCATTTAGAAGAAGGAAAATATTGTAACTCCATGTACTTAGGCCCAGCTCAATTAGTTTATTTAATTTAATTACAGTATAATAACCATATAAATATGTAATAATTATACTGAGTTATCGCTGCACATTGGGCCAATGTGAATCATTTGGTTCTCAAGGACCTCTTATGAGAAAACATGCCTCATGTTAACTTCAGTCTCACATTTCTAAAGAATTCTTCAACTTGTAATTAACTCAACCTATTTTATTTATCTGATTTTAGTAGATCCTGCTATTAGATTAAATGTTATTATGGGCCAGTTTCTTTTAAAAAAGCATTTGACTGCCTTTGTATGTGTGTAGCTTACATGTCTGTTAAAAATGCACCAACAAGAGTATGGGCAGATGGTCACCAAGATTATTTGGGGGTGTTTTCTGATAAATATGCTCGACATATTAGTCAGTTTCACACTTTAACCGTAATTACAAATGCTTGAAATTTATGCAAGCCTAGGCTTTTAGTGCATTGCCTGGCAGACATCAGGGCCTCTTTGCAAAAATCCCCAATTCACACTTTCCACTAATCTAACCTTGATACAAGCATTTCTCCAAAACCTTTTTATTATTATTATTTTTCTTTTTTTTGAAAAACGTTCATCCTGACAACTTGCGGTCTTAAAATTCATCACTCTGACACCTCGCCATCACGAGGGACCAGATTAAAGCCCCAGACGCCGATCATTAAAAGGACACCCAGATGCTTGGTACTGGTTTGTGGGGAAGTGTGAGCACTTGCACTGTGTCTTGATGTTACCCAACCTAAATAAAAGTGATCGCACCCCTTCGATTTTTTTCATTGACCCCCCACCCCTTCCCACTTCCCACCCCTTGGCCACCTGCTTCTTCACTTTAGCTGGACATGGCTCTGTCCTTTGAGGGAGCCCAACAGACAAAGTATAGTAGAAAGTGAGAGCAGATCCCTTGCTAATGAGCACACTTCCCTCATTAGGGGAATAACTATGACTTTATCCCCACTATTACATCAGCTGAGAGAGATGGGGCAATTACAGAGGCCTACACAGGTTCCTGGAGGCAAACACAGGGCACAAGCTGGTTCTCTGAAGGCTCCTGGAGCTGGATAATGTGTTCGTGTCATATGAACATCCTCATCTCGTCTCTACACTCACTCCTCTTTGGCCTCGACATACTTCCTCTTGGCTTGGGGAATCCACCTGCAGCTAAATGTTAAATGTTATAGCCACTGAAAAAAATGCTGCTTTGAATTTGCATGAAATGTAAACATGGCTCCAAATGCATGGAACGTATTATATCAGTATAGTTACTGCCATTTACTCAGAACAGCACTGATGTGATGTATTTTACTTAGGAGCATCCCAGAACCATTGTACACATTTGAATCAAACAAATTGAAAGCAAACCATTTCTCTGTGTTATAAGACATGAGGTTAAGTAGATCTCAAACCGACATTGAGTGGCATTATTATCAGTAAATTAAAAGCATATATGGAAAGGTTTTCAAATATTTTGGCTAGGATATTTTTCCTTTCCTTTTCATTACTCAGTGGGAAGACTGCATTGCCATCACTTATAGATAACACATGGCCATTTTAGCCAGAGACCTTGTGAAAATGAAAAACAATAACAAAATAAAGCATTGCTATATGCTGAGCAAAAAGCAAACCCAGAAGAAAACTTGCCAATATTTCAAGCTTAAAATATCCCACTGATAATAGTCCTGATAGGATCCCCCAGTTTTGTAGTTTACGGTTATATATTTGTTTATTTGTTTGATTATTAATTTATTAGGGAGTTGTATATAAAAATCCACCTGTATTATAAAAGTGTAAGGTAAGAATAACCGCTAAATCTAATGAAGGACAGTGTTTTTACCTGTGTTATTAATTATATCAATTTTAAGGACTAAATTCTTTTATTTTTTATGGTTCCCACCCCCACAGTAAGAAATATTAGTCCTCAGTCACGGTGCAAATAAAAGGGGTGAAAAAATATCAAAGTTAGCCTGAGGGCCTTTAGCCTACATTATCCGCATGAGCTCTAATTGGGCTGCGTGTGCGGCTGGCTCGCGCAAAAAAAAACACTTTCTGTGAAAATTCCCACCGATCTGCGGATTTGTTTGCGTCTCTAGGTTTGTTTTGTTTCAATAAGCAAATGTATAATCGAATTCTTAGTCTGTATATAACCTGCAGGTTTGCTGCACTTCGGAACTTAAATTGTCTTTTATTTTGTAGAACGTTCGAGAGGCGTTCTCTGTTCCTCTGTTCCTCCATTTCTAACCCAGGCGGAGGTCAGATGGGTCGGTAGAAGAATGTAAAAGCGCAGGAAACAGTAGTAAGGCGTTTAAAGTTTCCAGTTAAAAACGTAAACAAACAAATGTTAAAATTGTAGATAAACAATGTGTTTTCCCGGTGCTTCCCGTTGTATTTATTTCTTGATAGAAATGTTGCTTTCGATTTATATTTGTATATAAAATTCAGTATATGGGCTATGTGTTTTATGTTCCCGTTGTTATTTTCCTTTTTTTTTTTCAGGGGGGCGCATAAGCAATCTTTTCTAGCAAGTGTGTTCATCCCAAGAATTTAACCATGTGTGTATATGTAATCAACAGTAATAGCAGCAAACATCCACATATGAATTCCAGCTCTGCAGTTTATTGCACCTAGAGGGCCTAAAATTAATTATATAATAACAATTATTATTATTATTATTATTATTATTATTATTATTATTATTATGCCCTCTTCCACGCTCGTTGCTTTAAAATTAATACAGAAGGTTCCAGAACAACAGCAGCAGAAGCGTTGTGCCGGCCTCATTGCGCGCGGCTTCTTAGCGGAGTTCGCGAACTCTCGCGCTCGTGCCCGCGGTTGTTTCTGGCTGCTCGCGTGGCGCGTGTGTACCGGCTCGCGCTTTAGTTTCAGCTTCAGATTCAGAGTGACGATGTCCACAATATTGATTATAAAACGTTATTGTGCTAAAATCTAATAAATACTATAAAATATCATTCGATTTCATTCTCTACTACATAATGAACTTTATAACAGCTGGTTAATGTGGCAGGTTTATGAGAAATGTAAATCTGTATTTAGGCAAAGTAGAGAGCTCAAGGCTGCAAATACAAAATTTTCTTCTTCTTCTTCTTCTTCTTCTTCTTATTATTATTATTATTATTATTATTATTATTATTATTATTATTTATAAAAACCTACAATATTTGTGGCCCATTGTTTTTGAGTTTCGGTTCAAAACAAATCATTTTCTCACATTCATTTCTTTGTTTTTCAGAATCTTTCTCTCTTTATTCAACCCTTTCTTTCCGTCTAATAAACTTTTTTTTAAAGTTTATTTACTAGTATAAGTGTATTTGTACAAAAGAAAAAAAAGAAAAAAAGAAAAAAGAAACAAAAACAAAACAAAAAACGACCGAACGAGCAGTCCGTCATGTGATCAGTCCGCATCGCTGGAGTTCGTTCATTCGACTTGCTCCGTATTAAATAATACTTTGTATTTTCGTCATCATCGTCATCTTTTTCAATAAAACAGTCTTTTTCAATCAATTGTCTTTTGAAACAAAGGATCATCCTCATCCTCACCCTCCTCTTTCTCAAGCAGTCTCAGGATGGGTTTGTTCATTAACGAAAGAGTTTATTGTTGGGATATAAACCCCGCCCCCCCAACCCTCGCTCCCGGTTGTTTTTTTACCGGGGGTGTTGGGTGGTGAGTGGGTTGAGTGCTGGTTGCCCCCCCGTCCCGAGCCCGTGGATGAGCACGCGCGGCACTAGCGGTGGTCTGTGGAGCGCGGGATGTGGGGCGCTGGGGCTGCGGTACATGCTGCTGTACATCGCCGCTGCAGCCGCCGCCGCTGTGCTGCCGTCCACTCCGCCCAGCAGCCCCGGTGGGTAGAAGTACGGCGAGGGGAACATCCGCTGCAGCGCAGAGTAACTGCCCGCCTCCGCCAGCAGCTCCAACCCCACCGCCGTCTGTCGCTTCCACTTGGTCCTGAAATAGACGGATAAGAAAGAAAATAATGAGTGACGTCATTACTCCACACCAGGATTGATTATTGATTATTATTGGTACGATTTCCTATAAAACGGACCTAAATATGTCAACATACAGTTTAATAAAAATAAATATTGTTTAGTTGATATTTTCATTGTTTACTGCACTTTATTTTTGCTTAATGAATATTATTATTCCTATTGACAACGTCAGTGACCTGTGGCGATCATGTTTGCACTGACCAACTAAAACTGGCCTATTAAGATAAAGTCAAATTTAATTTGCTATTTTATATACTTCGTTGTATCACAGATTGTTGAGCAAGATTACTGAGTGTTAAAGTCATTTTAACCCCAAGAACTTTAGAAGACACCTAATTACAAAAAGATTTATTAACGCAGTTTATAAGAGAATGTTATAATTAATTACAGGTGGACCCAGGAAAAGTTGACCTAATGTATGTGGCTAATGTATTTGATTACTTAAGTTAAATAATAAGAAGTACTTCTGTTGGTTTTAAAATTGTTTTTCTAAAAATAAACGCATGGCGACATTATTGGATGTATTCGTGTATTAAAGAGATGTGAAGGGTTAATGAGTGTTGATTATTAAGGGATCCTCACATATAACATAAAACTATAAGTTCAATCTTAAGCGAAAACAAACCCATTCTACCTACTGGAACAAGTTTTTAAAAATGATTTTAAACATATCAAAAGTAAATAAACGGGGTTAAATTTTAAATCTTGAATTTTAGGTTGCTTGAATAGTAAACATTGCAGAACGAAAAAAAGGTGTTTTTACTTCAAAAATTCATTTAAATTTTAACAGCGTACTAATAACCGTTATTTGAAACTAACAACTGGTTGCTCACGTCATACGTCATAAGAAACGCAAATAATTGCATAGAAAATGGAAATGCAGCAAAACCACATCTCTGAATTGTTTGGGGATCATTTTAGAAACACAGTGTGTGTGTGTGTGTCTAGGAATATTTTTCATCACAATTATTGTTTTACTCCTCCAAAAGCTGATCCACACAGTGTATATTAAAATGATTTAAAAAAGTAAAGACATTTAGGGTTATGGTCAGGGTTAAAGTTAAGGTGCATGGAAATGAACTTGTGTGAACGAAATATATGTGTGTGCAATAAAATTTGGGAAACTGTGTTTAATTTAAACAACGTAACCACAAAAATCTGAAATTCAAATCTGTTTTATATTATATATATTTTAGATGGAGCCTACGTACGACCTTAGCCACACTTCAGAAATAAATATACACAGTAAAAACACAAGTAACAGAGTAAATGTGTTTAGTCCATCGATAATAAAAATATGATATATACATTCTTATTTTCTAAACAAATACAGCCTCAAACATCGAGTCAATACAGCTTTTAATATTCCATTATCAGAGCTGACTTCATTTGATTAGGAATGTTTCATAACAAATTTCAACTGCACCAGCGAAGTCTTATTATTATATTATTATTATTATTATTATTATTATTATTATTATTATTATTACGCTCCATATCTGCAGTTTAAGCATAGAAAGCATCTGAGTTGTTTTACACTCGTGCTGTAGAGGTGAGAGTGTGTGAGTGGTCAGTGAGTGGTCAGTGGCTCTCACCGTCTGTTCTGGTACCAGGTTTTGACCTGCGTGTCGGTGAGATTGAGCGCCGCCGCGAGGTCCATGCGGTCCTGCACGCTCAGGTATTTCTGCCTCTCGAAGCTGCGCTCAAGCTGATTGAGCTGATGGTCGGAGAAGGCCGTACGCGCTTTCCGCGGTTTCTTACTGCGTACCGGGGGGCTGTCTCTGGAGCTCGAGATCTCACGATCTCCCTCCTCTTTAGTTCCTGATGGGAAAGAAAAATAAGTTCACCCGAATTTCTTATTTGAATATTCGTGATCATGTAAAATATTCTGATCGTAGAGAACAGCATTTCATATACAGAGGTCTGTTTCATTCAAAAAGAAATCCTTGATCAGAGAACGCATCTTATATATATTCTTCCTACACGAGAAATTTGATTGAAGACATAATAAACTTAGACTCAGTTTGGGGTGTGATTATGTCATGTTACTGAAAAGGAAAATGCATCGAAATGTCACAAAAATTCAAGGTAAAAAAAATGAATGAAGAGAAAATTATTTCGACGACAATATAAAAGAGAGACAAAAGGTATGGAATCGATAGCAGAATCCGTCTCTATTTGTAGCAGTGATTTTTTTTTTTTTTTTTTTTTTGTGGCGCTCCATGATCCCCCCTCTAGGAAGAACAATAATCTCTCTAATTGCCCCACTAGGGAGGCAGCAGCGCCGGGGCAACTTCAGCAGCCTTTACATCTGTTATGCTAATATCACAGAGAGCTCAGTGGCAGCGTCATCTCAACCTCTTCCACCAAACTAAAACACTCACTCAACAAAGACTACAAAACCTCACTCTCATTTACCGCGCGTGTGATATTAAACCTGTCAAAATATAGCGCCCTTTCAAACAGATCTTTCAAATAAGTATATTAACACAGTCTTGTTTATAGTTCAAAATAACAGTGCTTAAGTTTCTACATTGCAAAAAACATATATACTTTTTTGTAAATATCTCCTTTGCGATAGGTGTTCATTTTGAAAGATAGTTTCAGTAGCCTTGACGCACTTATAATTCTAAATAAAATAGAATTAATTTCTATATATTTATTAACCATCATCTGCTCTGTCATTGGAATGGGTTTAGACAGTGTTTACACAGTGCTGAAATGTTTTCTATCATATCGACCATTTTATTACTGCAAACAAGTGAAATGAAGGACTACAGGCCTGTGCTGTATCACTTTGTAAAATTACAAAAGTAACAACAGAGTTTCAGGTTTAAAGCAAGGGTTTAATTGAATTTGTATTTAGAACACGCTTAAAATACAATTCTAAAAACATATATAATCAAATAATCAAATGTCGAGTTGATTGAAAGCACCAAGACAGAGCCAGGTTGTGTTGGATCTTAACTACACTGAGAAGGGAAGGACACGAGGAAAAATGGATAAAGAGTATTTTTATCCCGACTTTACAACAGCTAATTTTATACGCTCACTTTCATTTTGTATATCACGTCATCTAAAACTTAAACCGAAAACGTATACTCTTTGTAAACTTCAACCATGACTGATAAATTACACACCCCCCCCCATCAAGGACAATAAATTGTAATCAACGATTATAAATAAACACTGAAAATACAAAACATAAATTAATTTTTTAACTAATATTTATTAAATTAATTTACTCAGAAGCATTTTAGCGACGTATTTTAATGATTGTTCTACTGATATATTCACGTGAACCCACTACATTTACGACTGACTCTGAACTAAATAATCTGATCCTGTAAAAAAATATATATTGTATGCTTTTTTAGCATTAACATAAATACACATTTTTTCTAAAACCTTTTAACTATTTTATTTATTTTTATTTTTTGCTATTTGAAAATGTCATAAACTTCAGGAGTAGATGACATTAAAACACATCGGGCTTATATTAATGGAAACAAGAGAAAACGGAATTTTTATTTCCGGACTACATTTTTTCGGAATAATATTATTATTTAAGTCAAATGTGAAAATTATTTAAAATACTGAAATAATGGAACCTTCAACTGTAGTTTCTCCAAAGACAATCTCTGATTATTATAATGTAAAGAAAATTGTAAAATTGCTTTGCAAATAGTAGCAATACTATTATTTCTACATGAAATTTCCATAAACAAATATTCAGTTAAACCTAAATTTAAAACTTTAATGTTTCTATGACCGAATAGGAAGTATTAAATAGAGAGATGATGAAAATGCAACTTGAAAATTCCGTGAACACAAAATAAAACTTACGAATATATATATTCAGACTAAAAGAATATTTCCGGTTAAATAAACGGTTTATGGTTCCGGTTAATGAATCAAATGTTATAAAATACATTTGTCTACATTTATTTCAAACTCTACGAGGACTGAAACACAGCACAAACTCTGAACAACAGAGGAAGAAGTCATCATAACACAAATAGCATTTTAAAAACTCTTATTCTCCACATAATATTTGTCTAAACTACTATGATTTGAACTCCTGGCCCCTCACCGTTGCACTTGACGTCTCCCTGCCCGTCGTCCCGTTTCTCGCCTTTGCTCCTGTCCTCGTGATCCGCTTTGCTCCGAAGAGGGTGGTCGGCGGGGTCCGCTCGCGGGTCCGCGGCTCCTCCGCTCTCCGCTTTGGGCACGTGCAGGTGCGGGGAGGGCGGCGCGGCGCTGGTGCTGTAGGGCGCGCAGGCGGCGAGCGGCTTGCTGTCGCCCAGAATGTCCTTGATGAGGAAGGAGGAGGCGGCGGAGCGCGGGGCCGCGGGCTGCTGCGGTGGAGGAGGATGATGATGGTGGTGGTGGTGCTGATGGTGGTGGTGATGATGAAGGGCGTCCTGCAGGAGCGCGTGCGGCTCTGGGGTGTCCGCGGTGACGGAGATGGGCGACGAGGGCGCCGTGTCCACCTCGGAGCGCGGGGACGGCGTGCACTGCGCGCGGTAATCCGCACCAAAGTCTCCGCTCATCAGTGCAGAGGTGCACGGGTTGGCCGCGGACAAAATGGTGTCGATTCCGAAACTAGAGCCGCTGGATCCCTCCATGGTGGTCGCGCGGCGAGGATTAGGGGGCTCTCATCACAACTTTGTCCTCCATTTGGTTCAAAAAACAATATAAATGAATACAATTTATAAAATGGAGCAGGCCTGATTTAAAAAAAATAAATAAAGGGTGCGTCAGAGCGTCGCCAAATTACGCACCAAGCGCAGGCCAAGGAGCACAGCGAAGAGGACGAGGAGAAGCGCGCGCTAACATTTCAGAAACAAGCCGCTGAAGAAAAAAAATCCTTCAGAAAGTTAAGCAACGCTGCAATTCACTTCGCTCCAGCGGGTTCGCGTTCAGTGTGATGTGTGGACACCACTGCGCTGTGCGTTAAGCTCCAAACGTCCCTTTTTTCCACCTTTTCTGCCTTCTTTTCTTTCTCTTTCTGTGCTGTACTTGTTCTAGTTGTTGCTGTTGTTGTTCTAGTTGCTGTTGTTGTTGTTCTGCTCATTGAACTTTATTCTCCCTCTCAAACTCGAGCTTTTCGCAGGGGCTCTAAACTCCTCGACATCACTCTCACTCTCTTTCTCTCTCGCCCCTTTTTTTGCTAGTAAAATCCTCTCCACACTGGCTCGCGGATGACTTCCTCCGGTGACGTCACGGCCCGGCGTGGATGCGAGGATCCGCGAGAGTGTGTGTGTGTGTGTGTGTGTGTGATTTTTTTTTACCTCCTTTATTATAACACATTTCTTGTGCTCCCCCCATTCTCTGCTTCTACCTCTTCATTGGTCAAGAGCGTGACAGGACCCTGATCCGACCAATCAGAGCGCCCCTTAAAGACACTCACAAATCCGAATGCTCTTTTTTCTTTTCTTTGCTTTTATTTTTTTAATAATATTTTTATCTACTTGTATATTTATTTATTTAGAAACACTCTCCCTCTGCACTCTCAGGTAGAGCCATAAACGGTTTGAAGAGTTATTATTAAGGAAAAAAAAAATCTAAAAACTACCATAACAAAACATTAACACTTAGCCACAGATTTAGCAGGGCAAGTTTAATCGAAATATATAGAACGGACACCTTATTTCTTATAGCTCATATTAGCCTATATTGTTATTAGTGTTGATTCTAAACTCGTTCAGACACATTACCGTTTAATTCGTTAAGTAATGTGTATTTTTGAAAATTCAAAATAACGGACTTTTTTTCCCTTTAACATAGCGCCGTCACTTTTGGCCGGAGAGAGAGAGAGAGAGAAAAATCTTTGTCCTCTTTACTGCTCACATTCCAATTCTGATTGGGGCTGTGTTTTGTTTGGAGGTGGACGAAGCTGATGTGAGTGAGTGGGACGTGTGTTGGAGGAGCAGCAGCAGCTCGCGCTGAATAAGCCCCCCTCTCTGGGATGAGCTGATAGTTATTGTGTGTGTCAGGGCCTTTTGGAGTGAAAGCAATGACTCTCAATAGCTCAGAGGAACCAGGATGGTGGGGAATATTGTAAATGACATTTCGCTCGGCTGCTTCACTTTATTCTGGCCTTACTCGGTCGTAAGCAAAACTTTGGGCAGCTCTGGTCAAATGACGCCTTTTGATGATTTGAAGTGGAAGAGAAAATAAGTCATATCCCATCCTCCACAGGGAATGTAAATTATGTTTTTTTCCCCTGTTTTTGTGCAGTGCCTGATTGATATTTGTTAGATGAGTTGAACAATTAGCATAAAATAGACTAAAATAAAAGATCTTTTTACACTGGTTACATTTGTAACGGAATGTACGCTAAATCCAGGAAATGTACTATAAAAGTGTTCACTGTAAAGTCTTCATTTAATTTTTTCCACATGGAAAATAATAATAATAATAGTAATAATAATAATTATTATTATAGTTATTATTATAACATTTATTCTCCCTGGAGGCACAAAAGTAGGCAGTAAAACAGGGAGCGTGCGCTGGACACTGGCTTTAATGTCGCGCGGACTGATGGGAAATGCCACGCTCTTGCTCCTCAGCCCGCCCTTCTCCGGCTTAATTAGCGCCGTCACAACGAGGCTAATTAATATTCAAGCTTTGAATATTTGAAAGTTGGCGCCTGCGGAAGGCAGATTGAAGCAAAGCGCGCGTTCAAAACTGCACGAGTGCGCGCGTTCACCCGTTCTCAGTGGCGTGCAGCGCGAGCTGTGATGCACTTCTCATTTTCAGTAAGCTTTCCTAACCACACACACACACACACACACACACACACCTCTCTCTCCCACAGGTTTGTTGTGTGTTTTCCAGAGCGGTTGTGAGATTGCGAGACTGCGCGCGCCCAGACTGGAACTCACTGATGGATCCGCGTGGGATTTCTCTTATAGGTTTGTTTCCTTAAACATTCACCTGAATCCTCTCCCAGATCAAAAGCATGGTGCGTCATTTGCTTTCCTTTTTTTAAGTGAAAATGTTCATTTATTTTTTCTTTTATTGTATTTTGTTTTTTACCGATATTTTTTTTTTTCATTTAACATTTTCACAAATATCACCTTAAACCTGCAAACCTTTAATATTCATTTCGCGCGCAAAATTCCAGTGGCGTTTTACAATGTGCCTGTTCCGGAATCAATTATTTTTGAATGGATATTTTACGAAGTAATTTTTTTTATAATTAAATATGCACATGTCCAGTACTATTTATTATTATTATTATTATTATTATTATTATTATTATTATTATTATTTAAGTTGATATACTTAAAGTAAGTGGAACTTTTTTAATCACTAATATTCTACAGTGATAAAAATTCTCACCATTTCTCAAACGAAGAATTCGGATTGCATTTTTGTCAGAATTGGTTTGAAATATTGTTCACTCCAACGACAGGTTTCTAAATGGTCGTCTAACAACCGTTTATTTTGACCGTTTTTGATCGTTCATATAAAACGTCGTCTAAAAATGAACATCTGTGTATTGTATATTATTTGTATTATACGTGAACCAGGAAGTTATGCTTTAAGAAATACATTACAGTACCTAAGGAATTTGGAATGTTTCATTTATGATTTAATAATAATCACTGGGTATTCAGTTGGCAACAAATCAATAAAATTATAATTTAATTACAAGACAGGAACACACACCTCCATGCAGTTCTCAGGGAAAAAAAGTCCCCTTTTTCTTGTCTAAATGAAAATATAATAAAGTGCTTTCAGGACGTACCCTGATTCACCGCAAGACGGCGCCAAATCTCCCATATCACCTCTAATCATGGTGATCTGGAAGAGCCCAGACCTGAATGAAGTCCAGGCAGTCAATAAATAATGTGTAGTAGAATATAATATTCAGATATATATTGCATATTTAATGAAAACTCTCTGAGTTGTTTAACCTTTTTTCCCTGTATTTTATTAATATTTTGTAGACCTACATGAGCATAAATTTAAAATAAATTTATTTCTCTTGTAAAACAGGTTTATTATAGCTTTAGGGTCTGATCTATAACAATATATATATATATAGTTATAAATATAAATTGTTATGGAATTTTAACTTTAAACAAATAATAATAATACTTTCTGAAACTAGCCTTTTTGGCCTTATTTTACTTCTTTCCACCCATGCCATGACACACACACACACACACACACATAGGCAAGAGTGTCCACTATTAATTTAATAATATCAATATATGGCAATAAAAAAAACTGATACTGATGCAGAAATAAAGTGGTACCAGGACCACAAGCTTGACCTTAAAGGCCAAGTCAACAAGATGAATTGTCACCCGGGCCTTAAACATATGGTCCCACTGGATTTATGAGAGCATAATCTATTGGCAGCTGCATTTCTTTGCCTCGCCCTCTTGTCTGAGGAAAATCAAAGCGATGGCTGAACACGCCAGTCAATCTCCTGAGACGAGAGCAGCGTGTTCATTAACAGTTTCCTAATTGCAACAACCTCATTGAGCCTCAATCAATCGCTTTATTAGGTTTTAAGGGCGCTGCTGGAACAAATTGAACGCAACCAGTCGGGCTATCATCTGATTAGCCCGGGGGGTGCGGGATCGATGATGGGACAATGAAATTGTAGTTTGCACCATATTGATCCACCTCTGTGTGGACATCTCTCGGCACTGGCGATAGGGATCGGTACTGTACACTGTAAACAGGATTAGCTGCTGGAAAAAGCCTTTATGGCTAAAATTCTACTGAAAGTCAGGCATCAACATATCAATACGAGCAGAGATGATGTGGGATTTGAAGTACGCTGAGGAATGTGGGTGGGTTTACTGACGAAAAGGAAAAGTCCTGATAATAATCAAATAAATGAGGAAATTACTATTGTACACTTCACAATGGACAGTCAAAGAGGTCAGAACATGCAGGAAATAAGCTTGTTTCCAGTTTATCACTCATGCAAATGAAAAGGTTTTGCATATTCATACATTCTTACTGTTTAAAATGTTATATTCAGATTCCCATGAAAGGCTCTTAAAACCTTAACAATGAAAGAAGCACACAGATGATTGAGATGCTTAAAATAAACACTCTTTAAAGTTAATGGGCTGATTTTTTTCAAACCTAGACTAAGCCTGCACACTTAAAAATGATGGTTCTACAAGGGTTACTTATAACCCTGAACACCCGAAGGACCTTTTGCATGATTAAAGGGTTCATTGCATTGTGAAAGTGTTCTTCAGATTGATTTAGAATGTGCTGTAGATGGTTCTATAGAGCACCATTGTGAAAAGGGTTCTATACAGCAGCAAAACGATTCTCCTACGGTAGCAAGCTTGACATTGCAACAATAGCAGAACCCTTTGTGGTGCTGTATAGAACCCTGGTTCTATATTGAACCATTTCCTTTAATGAAGATCCCTTGTAGAACCTTCCTTTTTAACGCACAACTGGAGCTGCAGTTTAGTCCAAGACCTGATAGAGCATGTCCCAAGCTGTGGTTTAGTCCACCAGTGCTAGTCTGGCTCTGTATGATACTTAGTCAATGAGGCCTTGCAATAGACAGTGACACTGCTTTCATCATCAAACAGAAGCTGACGACTTATTAAATGTTTATAAACATGCTTAAAAATGCCAAAGTGAACATTTTTTTAAAATTTAATTCTTATAAAAGCTTAGGAAATGAGATCATTTCATATCCATCAGTGTATTTTCGGCCTGTATGTAGAATGAAGTGTCAAACTGTGCTTTTTCATATATCTATGTTGCATCTTTATGGTGCTACATTAATTAAATAGCTCAATTAATAATGATAATTGCCTAGTCTTCTAGAATAAACTACCAAAATAGACCCCATTAATAAATGTGGTGCGGCAGTAGGTGACACTATTTATAGCAGTGCTATTACAGCTACAATCAAGGCAGAGCTCCAGTATAGAGCTGTAATTAAACCCAATGCAACTGTGATGAATGGGAAGTGCGTGGAAAAGTTAGCATTTTGTATGGCAGGTGTCTCCCGAGTATTTGCGCTAATAACAGTTTAGGCCTAGATGCACGCAGCCAGTATATTAGCACAGGGTGTAAGGTCAGAGATTAGCTGAAACAGGGCTGGAGACTAAATCCCAGGTGTGGTGTACCTGAGGAAAGAGTGATTACAGCCCTGCACAAACACATCCAGGAGCAAAAAAAAAAAAAAATGTTGGCCTGAATACCGTCTCCCATTAAATATGTCTAACATCACATTTTCAGCAGACGCCAAGACGAAACATGAAATTATGAGTCAAGAAAATCAACATGGAAATCATATTTTAGAAGATTCCATGTGAAAGGTTAGTGCTCTTTGCACGATGTGACATTTACAAGGGTAGCTTATTAGATCCCAATATAACAGCTTTTTTTTTTTTTTAAACCTGATCTTAACAGTGTTCTATCTCTCACTCTCGCACTCTCTCCCTTTCTTTCTCTCTCTCTTTACCATTCTCACCCGTGCCTGAATTTACTCAGTAATAAAACATGTGACATTCAAGTTTAATTTGAAGTACAGCCTGGGTATTAATCCGAAGACACACAAGGAAGAGAAATAATAAGCTGTATCCAAGGACGCCGCACGGAAGCATGGTGATCTGAGTGAGACGTCCATCACAGATTTGATTTTAATACCTAAATCCAGTGGTAAAATGCAGCGCTAAAGAAACCCACCGCGCCTGAGAGAGTCAGCCCTGCTAAAATAATCATTCTGATTCAGGACGTATGGAAACAACCTATTCAACTCTGTCCCTATTTTCTGGTATTGTTCCATGTGAATGAACTGGTCAGTCACCTGTCCAGACTCCTAACCTCAGTGGTGCAGTTACAGATGCAGTGGTCATGATGCAACACTACAGTGGGGGGTTATACTTTGCATTGTGCGCTCTGACTGGACCACTCTGGCCTCGTCTCTGTTGGTTTACCCTATTCTTCTGCAGTGTGTCGGCGGAAAGCTCATTGATTTGTGTTCTCCTGCCACACAAACACACACCGGCCTCTGAGAGGTTGTTGTAACAGTGGGAAAGGGTCTTTAAAATCACTTAATCACCAAAGCTGTCAGTCATTCACGGCTGGCCCGGGTGTGCACACATGACCACACTCCCATGAACAATAACACAGACAATACATTACAGTAGAGCACTACTGGTTATAATGGGTATTGTTTAGCAAATGTGCAAAGGACATGGTGCCTTACAAGACACGTAGACTTAAGCGAGACTGATTGTGTACAGTTAGCACAATGTGTTTTCATAAAAATATAGACAGCTTACCATCTAGAAAAGGTGTAACAATACACAAAATGTCAAATACCACTCTGTACTGTACTCAAGATGATATAACATTTTTGATACAGTTATTATAATGTGTCTGAAAGTCCACCTTGTGTTCATATGTTAATGTTAATATGCTAATGTTTGGAGCATGTCCATAACTTAAAGGCATGTGCGCTGATGTGGACTGATGCACGTTTTCAGGTCAAATGCAATTTACAATTTACTAATGATTTAATAATTGGATATTTTGCATATTAAAAACCATTAAAAGAGGAGAGATTATGAAAAAAAAAATCTTTTTATCCAGTGAATTAGCACATTCATTTGGGGATCTGGAAAATCTACCAACCAAAAAACTATGAAAAAAAATGTTTAAATAAATAAATAAATAAATACAAAAATACCAAAATAAAAGGCCCAGTCAGGGTTTTAATTGTTTGTTTGTTTGTTTATAATTTACTTTCTTTTTTTATGGTCAGGAAACATAGAATAAAATGATTAGTTTGAATTTTATTCATGACTTTTGTAGAGATGATTGTCTCAGTCCAATGAAAACACTCCCTATACCACTTTACTTTAATAGGCTGTACATTGATTCTTAAGTTATGTATTAGTGGTAGTGGTTATAAGAAAAAGTTATAAGTGACGGTCTATGCTATTTCAAATTTACTTGCAGTGCTTTAAATTGTATTTATTTTTATTTAATTAGAGAACATATTTGAACCTTGTTCTATTATAATTGTAGATTTTCAAATTGTGTCGATTTCATACACTTACTTTTCATCTCCAGGCCTTATATTATGTTCTTTTATTTTACACAGTTCTATAAGATTACAAATATTCTTCTTGAGAAAAGAATGTAATGTACCTTTAGGGAACACAACTGGACTCGAGAACCAGTGTTACACTGTTTGTAACTTTAGTGACAGTAATGTACCTGTACAGTACCATTTTTTGGTAAGTGTAGATAGATAGATAGATAGATAGATAGATAGATAGATAGATAGATAGATAGATAGATCATATGTACAGTTTTCCTACAGCAGACACTATCACAACTGGGTGGATGATATCAGTAGCATGCACCCATATGTTACTAAACCTGAGCCTGTGGTGGTCACATTTCAGAATAGTGACTGGAGGGTCAGGAGGAGTCAGTGCTATTTCCTATTATCCTACCTGAGCTCTGAGAGAGAGAATAAAACATAGATCTGAGCCAGAGACAGATGAAGGAAAGAAGGGGAAGAGGAGGAGTAAGAAGAGAAAGAGGCTTGAAGAGTGATGGGGGTTGGGGGGTTGGGGGGTGGTGGTTGAATTGTGCAAGTGATTTCCTTTCAAGCCATCAAAAGGCAGATTGATTTTGTCCAACACAGGTCGGCTCAAATTTAAAAGCGTCCCTGGGTTATTATTGTGATAGGCATCAAATCTGACAGGCTGTTGGAGGCTAAATGGGGGATATCTCTTGTTTACTGAGGATCTTAACGGCAGTCGTCCAAATTTAGCCCGACACCCAGGGCAAGCTCAGCTCTCCAAACCTGACTCGTCTCCAGTCTACACTTGTCTGTGTGTTTCAGATAGAGTGGGACATCCTTTCTAAAGCCCACTGAGTCTCACCACACTGTGGTCCTCTGTCACATCCAAATGTTAGTTTATAAATTCATTTTTCTGACCTCCCCAGAGTTGCACGTTTCAGACACAATGTGTCATCACATTAACCACACATGCTCTTTGGCACACAAAATACATAGTGTATATAATAATAATTACATAAATTATTATTATTACAATTTATAACAAAAATTGATGTTGTTATATTTCAGCAACTGAACAATAGGACAACTACAGTGCAGCTCTTAATGTTACTAGTAGTAATACAAAACCTAATAGTTTGTTAAAATTACATGTCTATATTATACATTTATTACATAATTATGACATAGTAATAATACATGTATAGCCCTATATACATTATTAAAAATGTATCATTGTTATCTTGAATTTTGTTATATTTGTATTCGCTGTATATGTTTTTTTTATTTTTTTGTCTGACAGTGTGTGAAAAGAAATATGGAGTGACAGAACGAGTGTGTATGTGTGTGTGTGTGAGAGAGAGAGGGAGAATGAGAGAAAAACAAAGTAAAGGAGAGAGAGAGCGAGAGAGAGAGAGAGAGAGAGAGAGAGAGAGAGAGAAAGAGCGAGAGAGAGAGAGAGCAACAGAGAGGGAGAGAGAGAGAGAGAGAGAGAGAGCGATAGTGAGAGAAATATATATATATAGAGAGAGAGCGATAGAGAGAGAGAGAGAGAGAGAGAGAGAAAGATAGAGAGAGAGAGAGAGCGATAGAGAGAGAAAGATAGATAGAGAGATAGATAGATAGATAGAGAGAGAGAGAGAGAGAGAGAGAGAGAGAGAGAGAGAGAGAGAAATGTTTGGTGCTGCAAAGGACAAGATGCTTGAATGAAAGGGGCTACATGGGTTTTCTGGTAGCAGGAGGAAATAAAGGTGAGAGCAATGAAGGAGCATCAACAGGGCACAAGGAGAAAAGAAAGAAAGAAAGAGAGAGAGAGAGAGAGAGAGAGAGAGAGAGAGAGAGAGAGAGAGAGAGAGAGAGAGAGAGAAAACCAAAAGCAAAGCAAAGCAAAGCAATGATTAAATGATCAAAAGCTGGCAGAGCGCGGCTCTGTGTCACTGCCAAGCGCACTCATCTACCCACAAGTGAAAGTTGGGTTTCAAGCACAGTGTAATTATAGCTGGGGATGTCAGTTTGACATTAATGCAGCCAGCAGAAATTCTCTAATTGGCCTCAGAGGAGAAAGTGAACCAGAAAATATATTAACATTTTAAAAAAGCATATTTTGCCTAATCCTTTCACTTTCCAACAATATTTGAAGACCAAAATGCCCCAGGCATGAGAATTTAAATGAGCAATTTTGTTTTTGAAGGAAACGGCCAATGAGACAGAAAATAGACTAAAGGGAAATCATTAGTGTATGAGAGCTCCTGACAGGCTCGCCGGCTGACTGGCTGGCCTGTCACTGCAAGTCTGTGTTCTTCAGCTCCACGCTATGAGCTAAGCAGATAACATGAAAAGACCCATAAACGTGCAGCCAGGAGTCAAAGCCTATTATCCAGGACTTTCGAATGTGAGGCTATACGGAAGACGAAGGAGGGAAAACAGGAGGGGAAGGAATGAGGGAGGAGGGAAGGATGCAAGGGGCTGAGGAGGTGGGGGGCTGGGGCTGGAGCTGGGGGTTGGTTTTCTCGCATGAATAACAACAACAACAGGAAAATTCTGGCCAGTTGGAGCACTCATATCCGAAGCCGTCTGTGCTGTGTCGTAGTACAGACTCCAAAGGGGACAGAAGGTGATGAAAAAATAAAAAGCTCAGTCATTAGCATGTGGGTGTGTCCAGAGCATAAGCCCCTCCCCTTGTCCACACTCCTAAGTCTGCCTGAAGAAAAAGTAGATGATTGTGGTTTTCAGAAGAATGGTAGGTCCACTCTTAAAAATAAAGGGTTCTTTGAGCAAAGCCATGGGAGAACCACTTTTGGTTCCAAAACCGTGTGAGTGTAGAGAACCTAAAGGTTTAAAAATCCACCATAGGATCCTAAATTCTTAGCCCTTTTAAAAGTTATTAGCAAAAATGAAACAGAATTGCTCATAGAGCTCATAGCTTTTGTAGCAACTTTATTTTTAGGAGTGCAGGGTGTGTTCTTACAAGAAGAACATCAACGAAACCATTTTTCCAACCAGTTGTAGGACGTCAAACTCATATCCGAATCTGTGGTCGTGGCATTCTACAGGAAGCTCCGGAGATAGCCGTGAAACGCTGGAAGTTTGGAAGTGGTCGAGTGCTGTCACAGGCCGGCGAGCTGATGTGAAGTGACCGCATAAAGAAGACGCAGCAAAGTGCAGTCAAGAGACGTTAGGCCAGTCCCTGGGTGACGGAGCAGCTGAGGCTAGCATGGCCCCGGGGCTGACCACTGCAGGCCATACGCTCCGTCTGCGCCGCACTGGCCTTTTGAAACAAAAAAACACAGCCAAGGAAAACGGCCAGAGGAGGCCGTCCCAGGCCCTGGCTGCCTCTCGTCCAGCAGGAAAACGAAAGGCAAAGACGGGAGGGGAACAAGAAGAACAACACGTCTCAGAGCATGCGTCTTTTAGCGCGACTACAAAGGCCGTCTGATGTTTTTACTTGCTTACAGTCAGATGCTGCTGCCATTTGATGGTCCAAGTTTCCACAGGAACCTTAAGGGGAAGCAGTGTGTATGTCTGTGTTTGTTTTCATACATTTTCAGGGCAATGTCTTAACTTTACAGGAATTAAATTTGCGACAGGGTTTGTACAGTAGACATGTAAGAATCTGGAATAAATAAATAAAACATATACACTATATATATCCAGCAGTAGACGTGTGGGTGGAGATATGTGTGGGGGCTAATTGCATATTCATAGATCCATATGTAATCCATATTGATAAAGCTCTGAAATAAGATATATGTTTTTCTTTGAACAGTGAAGATATGGAATCTATGCTTGACCCCATTTCCTAACACAGTGTCTAAACAAATCTATGTATAAGAGACAGAGACGGAGAACTATGGCCTTGTATGTTTATGGGTATGTATGCTTGTGTACATGTGTATACCTGTATTATTTATTTTCATTCATATTTCATCACTACCCCCTTCAGCTGCTGTCTACAGGTGGAGCAGAGCAGCTGGCATTTTAGATGGACTGTTACACATTGAGCAAAGCATTTAATCAGTAGCTTTGATAAACATTTGGCACCTAATTGATGGGCTTCTGTTTCTGACGCCCACAGCCCTGGGCGAAAGACTGAGACAAAGACGGCTTTTCAGCAGCAATTTCAGGATTTCTATCCACCGCAACCACCACCACCGCCCCCACCCCCAACCCTCAGCGAGTCAGCCCACCTGTCACTCAGTCCGACATAAGGCCGGGGGATATCAAAGGAAGGGAGGACTTTTCATCTCGAGGAAGCTCGGGCATGGTAAACGTGAAGAAAAGTTGAGAACTGTTAAAAAATATGTGCGTGTGTGAGTAACAGTCAATAAGCTATGAAGATCCAACATTTCATTGATTGACTAAAGCAGTCTTCCCTCAGTCCGCATCATAGGCATCAATATAATCTGCAGTCGGCTCTAGACGTGCCTTGCATGGGAAGAAAGAACGAGGTCAAGGTGTGCTTGCCAAATCTCTTAATATCATTTTTATTTTCTCAGATCATTTAGTATAATGGTGTTTTTAGACAGCAGCTGTCAGTTTACCTCAAGAAAAAGAACCTGCAAAGGCCAATGTTGGTCCTCCTGTAACAGAGATGCGCTTGCAAAGCAACGCTGACGCTCCAGGCTTAATGATGTACGAGCAGCTCACCCTGCCAGGGAGCTTTCTCTTCTTTTATTTTTTTTGTTACTCTTATTTAAGTGTGCCGTTTCTTTTTTGCCCTGTAAACTACATGTTTAACTGTGAAGAAGGAGGTGAGAAGTTTCTCTTTCCTATCAGTACAAGTGTTTACGGGTCTCCAGGGTCAACACAGCAAGTATGTATGTGCTTGTGTGGGTGTGTGTGTGTGTGTGTGTGTGTGTGCGTGCATTCGTGATAGTGTTTTTTTTTGCAGAGGGTTCTTTATAGTGCCCACAGCATTATGGGACCTCAACATTGTAAAAGATGTCTGGGGATTGGCTGGAACTTGCCCATAGCTGCGTTTGTGAGATCAGGTTGCTTTGGCCTTCTAAACTGCTCCTGTTTAGAGTCGAGATGAGAGAAAGTGGTCTCAGACTATGGGCTCGTCTGACTGTAATAGTGGAATGGCCCGAGGAGCTCGCTGCATGAAACCTACTTTGTCGAGTTTACTCAACTGATTTACGGAGAGAAAACAAAACCTGCTTTGACTCGTGAGTCAATCTTGGCTAAGTAACTTAAGTACAAACCAAGCATGCCTCTATATAGCCGTGTGTCTATAGTGTCAAAGAGAGAATGAGCTGCACTACATGTCCAAAAGTAGTTGGTGTAGACACCCACTCGTGCAACATTCCTGAAATCAAGGGTCTTGATTGGGAATTGGTCTCTTCTTGTGCTGCAGTAACTGCCTAGCGCTTATTGGTTGTTGGAACATGCTGAGAATCTGTTTGTATTTAGCCTCGAGAGGAGCAGCTACTGATGCTGGGTAATACGCTGTGGATCAGACTCCGACCCGTCCCCAAGGCACTGGATGGAGGTCCATCACTCCTCAGAGCCTTTTAACACTCAAACCCAAACAAAACTTCAATAAGGCTTAGTTGGATTTCATGTTGAAACTTCAAGTCTGACCCGTAATATACAATAGGTGTCCAAATGTTTGTGGACACCCATTCTAATATAGGCATTCAGCTACTACCGATAGTTCTACAGCTCTACAGGCCCTGTAGAGGAGTGCTGCCAATAGAATAGGACTCTAGGAATAGGAATAGAGAGAGAGAGAGAGAGAGAAAAAAAACACTGCAGTTGAAGTTATGTAATAACAAAATTTTGGGAGCAGGACAATGCCCAAACTCCTCCCTTCAGCCAAACATATACACTACCAACTCATGTCATTTCCGTGCCGAACAAACTCACTCCCACATCCACATTGGCTTTATACACATCCCAAAGCTGCTCTGAACTCCTGCCCAAAAACCTTCCACAGTGTCACCTATGAGAAATATCACTCTTTTTCTAAACCATATTCGGTGGAAAACACTCATGTCAGTCACAAAGTTCTGAGCTCTATTAGACAGCATTTGGCACCAATTGCAGTATAATAGTGACCAATTCTGCCAGACTTTGTAGTTCCACAGCCACACTTGAGTTTCATCTGGACTACACTGTTGTATTTTTCAAAGCTGAATCTCCAGCCTTGAACTTTCAGTAAAAATATTTTTCAATTTAAATAAATAAATAAATAAATAATTATAAATAAATTAGCTCAATGATAAAGATGAACCTATTAGCACCTCGGCTAAGAAAGTCTATAGCACCCCAACACTGAGCTATGGAGCAGAGGAACTGTGCTGTGTGGAATAGGGCTCTATCCAATAATTTTGGGAGTTGGGAATGAGGTGAGAGGGTATTGATCCAACATCCTGATTTCACTAAGGCATTTGTTGTTGAATGCATTTAAAAATTCTTACAGCAATGCTCCAAAATTAAGTAGAATGCCTCCCCATGACAGTACAGAAGGTCACTTCAACAAAAGCAGATTCAGTTCTGTTAATACAATGTAAGCACTAATTTTCAAAGTAATTAACTGAATTGAAAAGATATATGTAAAAGTTACACTCAATTTAACAGTCAAGTAACTTCAGTTTATTCTTTTTAAGTTCGTGAAACTGTACAATTTTGAGCTCTGTTTGTGGCTTTAAAGTAAATATAGCTGAATGCATGTCCAATCAAAAAACTATTATTTTTATTTTTGGCAGCTTTGACATTTCTGCAACTTTTCAACATTTCACATTCATATTTGTACAAGTTTCATAAAGTATCCAAAATTATTTGGAATACAACCTATTTACACTGACTTCCATTGAAATTTTAAGTAGGCTTTTTCCTTCTCCTGTAAAGTTGCTATTTTGGAGAAACGTGTTTTTGATTGGACAACAACAATATTGTAGACTAACAATTATATATTAAAATATTGTAAGTTAACTGAACTTAAATGTTACAAGCTTGTTCAGCAGAATGTCTGAAGTCACAGATGTAGAACCAGTGAGCTGCAATTTTTAATAAAGTTGGTGGATGGTCTGGGGTTCACTGCTTTAATGAACCCTATGCATATAGCTATTAAAGATAAAAATACACAATGAAGATTTATTTAAGCTTTTTAGTTTATATTTGTTAATCTAATGCATTATTATTTGATGTGAAACAAACAAAAAAAAAAAAACCTTGAAAACCTATAAATCAATAATAGGAATATGTTTTTGCTGATGACTCATAGTTTTCTGCCCAGAGACAGCGTGAGATGACGTCATTTGAGTCAAAACGAAACTGAAAGTAAACGCCGTCTGCTTGTTCCTTTGCAGCGTCTTCTTTTTTGATTATAGCGAGTATAATTACACCATTTCATGACAAATATGACACACAAATTTTGAAGGAGCTTTCTAATGGTATACGGAGCTCACAGACGCATTCAGACATTCAAGACTTACAAAGCTGGTTATATAAGGTGTGTTCTACCCCGCAAAATGCGGGGTTAGAGTTGTTTGGGTTAATGTTGACTCATATACATGATTCTTTTAATGGAAGTGGATGAGTGGTTACAGACATATTTGTGCTACAAATCCTGCCAAAATTAAAATTGAAATAAAAACAATACCGTTTTGCCATTTTTTCCAAACATGTGCACACATATCATGACAAATTTAAAAATTGAAACTTGAATTGAAATAACTTCATGTGCAGTTTTGTTTTTCACTCAAGCATGGGTCAGCACTGACAAAATTTAAATGAAAATGAAAATTAAAATGATATATATATGATATATATTTAGCTTTTCATTTTCACCTGCAGTATGCAACAAATGGGACAAAATAAAAATGAAGATGAAAAATGGAAAGTGACAGTTTAAGACTCCGTTTTCAGCGCTGTAGCTGAGTTTTTCACTGACAAATTCAAAATGAAAACGAAAAGTGCCACCTACTGCTGATTTCTTTTTCATTTTCCACTTTTCATTTTCCATTTTTTGTTTGAACAACATGCAAATATATGCCAATTAGCAGTGGGCAGAGTGGGCAGGTCTACCTTCCCTGTTTCTTGCTTGACCCCCGCGGAGCCTCAGCGATGGCGTTAAATGTCTCGGAATGCAATACTCTTCACTCTCTCTCTTGCAATGAACGCTCTCCTTGATTCTCTCAGAGAAGGGACAATGCGAAGTAGAGTTTGCTCACTGAGTGAAGCACACCCACGTAGTGTTGCCCACCGTTCCGTAAATTGTCCCATATGTGGACAATAAAAGACGTGTTCCGTATTGAACCGATACTGAATGCATTTAGAATGTACACTTGATTTATGAAGAAACAGTGAATGAGCAGTTGTCGTGTACGCAAGTATAATTTTGCAAACTCTTAAAAATTCTCAATCCTGAGTCTGTACTGATCACACTGTTTGTGTTGAGCCACATCGCACGCCATTTCTGGAGTTAGTGAGATGACTTCAAAGCTTTATAGGTACAAACCTGGCTCTCAAAGCGAGGTTCCTCAAAGAAAGCTGGAGGTCTCTGGTGACCGCATTACAGTGCATTATCATAACACTTTACACAGGGACATGTCAACTCAAAGGCAGCCGTGGAGGCACAGTGGTGGAGTGTGAGTGCAACAAACAAATAACAGAATGAACAAATAAACAGACAAATGAATAAATAAATAAATATCTTGTCTATGAAAACCTTAAGTAAAAAAGCGCTTTGAGAATCAGTGTGCTGTATAGCACAAAGCAGTTCAGCGCAGATGTAAACAAAGTTGGCTGTAGTAATCTCTAAGGGTACATATAAGGGCTCGGGAGAATACACCCACACATGACTTAAAGCAAAAGTGAGTCTCAGTAACCCATGCTAAAGCCATTTGATATTTGTTTATTTTTGGTAGGCAGAGAAATATACGTGTTTATGAACGCAGCCTCCCCGTATCTCGGAGTGACTCCGTCCTGACCTCACATGAACTTGAATGAATTATTAAACGAAGAGCACTAGAAAGACATGGACTGGTTCAAAGTAGGCTGTATATCAATGCTATTGATGCGCGCTCCTCATCTGAGCACCCGCTGTATGTCTTATGGTTAAACTTGTTTTACAGGGCCTGCGGAGAGGACAGACCAAAACTGCACACTGGGACTCGCAGTCTAAAATCTGACTTTTAGAATCCATTTTCTGCCAGGCAGGAATCCGCTAGCATCGTTTCAGTTAAAAACTGCTTTGGAGAAAACCGCAATTGAGGAGAATTGACCTGCAGCAAAAAAAGCACCCTCAAGCAGCTATCAGCAGCTATATATGTGCATGTGGGGGCCACTGATGGTTGAATGGAGATATTTATCAGCCTTCAAAAAGCAAGGGTTTGTCGACACTTACTCAAAATCTCTTCTAAAATGTTGGGTATTAATAGGGGGCTGCAGATACAGCTTGCATTTTAGGGAATTTTTACATTTCATTCTGGATCATTTCCACGGATATACTGATATTAACTGATTAGCTTTGGTTTTCAACACCAATCCATCAGTTCTGGATGGATGCCTCTGGAAAACACATTTCCACTGATTCTCAACCCAACATTATGGAGCGTATTACCCCACTTTCTGATGTTTAACCTAATATACATTCATTGTCTGTGACCAGTTCAGGTTTGCAGTGGGTCCAGAGCCTACCTGGAATCACTGGGCACAAGGGTACAGGAACACACCCTGGAGGGGGATAGAGACATATTCATTCATGATTTTCTGTGTTAGATTATACACACTGGTATCAGGGTAAAATGTACATTTGTTTTGTCTAAAGACAACTTCCAGGATTCTTAAATTGTGTACAATGGAGAATGTGAATATCTGGCAACCCAGCATGAAAAAGCAGCCTTACCATGCGTTGCCCCTAGTTTGTCTCTTGTGGGTGTATCGAGGCTGCTCCTGTTGTCTCGGGGGGTGGGCGGTTCAGAGAGCAGAAGCTGGCTGAACTTCAGACCCTGTGGCTATGATTGGTTTAAAGATTTTCTTTCAGGCAATCATTTAGAATGTCGCTTCACTGCATCATAACCTATTTGCATAAAGTTGAGAAAATCTCAACTTGATTTGTTGCTTGTCACGGTTACAAATCCCGTTCTTCCAGAGGGAATGACTGGACGCTTGTCGCTTTGTTGCCTGCTAGTGTGAACAGGGGTTAAATCTTTCCTTAAACCCAACCATGAGCATAACTCTAACTTTTAACCTAACTTGAATACTTAACCGCAAAGTCCACAAAGTTAGAAAAGTAGTATTTTCTGTTTGGGAGTGTTATTGCTAACAGAGAACACTGCTGTTTTTGGTAGCACTTCTTTAGCTACATAATAGATACTATGAGTGTATGGTGTGAAACCAGTGGAAAGGAAGGAGGCTCTTCTAATGAACATACAATAACTAAGAATACTAAGAATTATGATGAAGCCAAGTGTCCTCAATGTACAAATTATAAGTTTATTTTGTAAGGTCTTCTAGTAGAACCAGTGTTATTTATTATCACTTGATTTGTATTCCATTGTTCTGATTGCACCTTGGGTGGCACAGTGACGCAACAGGTAGTATCACTGTCACACAGCTGTAAGTTCCTGGGGTTGTGGGTTCAAGGCCTGCTCTGAGTGACTGTGAGGAGTTTGGTGTGTTCTCCCTGTGTCCGCGTGGGTTTCCTGCTACGGGCCAAAAACACACATTGGTAGGTGGATTGGCAACTCAAAAGTGTCCATAGATGTGAGTGTGTGAGTGAATGTGTGATTGTGTGTCACCCTGTGAAGGACTAGCCCCTCCTCCAGGGTGTGTTCCTGCCTTGTTCCCATGATTCCAGGTAGGCACTGGACCCACCGCGACCCTGAATTGGGTAAGCGGTTACAAACAATGAATGAATGAATGATTGCACCTTATTTATACAGGAACCACCTACCATTAAATATTTCTATGTGTAGTCCACATCTGGTAGAATATATTTATTAAGACTGGAAAATGGAAAGTTATTGTTATTTTGGTTCATACAATATACAATAATTACCTAGTCAAATATAAATAATGGCATATTTTTTAACTTAATTAATTAAATTTGGGGCGGCACGGTGGCGCAGCAGGTAGTGTCTCAGTCACACAGCTCCAGGGACCTGGAGGTTGTGTGTTCAATTCCCATTCCGGGTGACTTTCTGTGAGGAGTGTGTTCTCCCTGTGTCCATGTGGGTTTCCTCCGGGTGCTCCGGTTTCCTCCCACAGTCCAAAAACACACGTTGGTAGGAGGATTGGCAACTCAAAGTGTCTGTAGATGTGAATGTGTGTCTGTGTTGCCCTGTGAAGGCCTGGTGCCCCCTCCAGGGTGTATTCCAGCCTTGCGCCTAATGATTCCAGGTAGGCTCTGGACCCACTGTGACCCTGAATTGGATAAGCGGTTACTGATAATGAACGAATGAATGAATGAATGAATTAAATTTGCATTCAACTCATTTTACATGTTGACAATTTTGAATTGACAATTTTTCCTATTTGTTTAAATGCCAGGAAAATGGCATACAGCAGAGTTGGAAAATGTGTTTTATCTTTTCATGGTGCTGCTGGGATTTAAAACCCCCTCAGTAGCAACCAAAAATAACCACAATGTGGACCAACAAGGTAGGTGTGTCTTAAAGCGTGGGCAATGATTTGGAACAGTGTATAAAAACTCCTGCAGCGCTGCTGTGTCTGATTCACTCTTACCAGCACATCACACACACTAACACACTGTGTGAATGATCCACCACCCAAAACATACCTGCTCTCTGACCATTGAAAAGCAGAGTAAAAGGGGGCACACAAACCAGTTTGGACAGGGAGTGTGGAAACAAGGAAGTGGTGGTTTATTGCTGATTATATATAATAGTTGAATATTATATAAAATAGTGTGTGAATGTGTGTATTTAAAACTATATTTATTGTTAGCAATAACTATAATATTCTAGGTGTCAACAAAACCTTTGATTAGCATCTGGAAGCTTGTGTTTACCTTTGATGCTTCAGGAGCTAACAGCAAAAAATTAGCAGTCGAGAGACCAGCAGGGCCCTGAGCACCAGAGTGGACTGCAAGGCTGTGTTGACCATGGTTGAGAGAGAGAGAGAGAGAGAGAGAGAGAGAGAGAGAGCGAGAGAGAGAGAAAGATTGGGGGAAGGCAGTTCTCCAGGCCTATAGCCTTGTTACGGGGCTCTCCTGATGGGAACACGTAGCGTTGGCTGTTCTGCTCATCAATACAGCGCTGCTCTTTGTCAGTAATTTGCAATAAGTGTCCACGCCACATCTTTAGGGAACGGGAAATCATTACCAGCCGAGGTGCCTCTCGCCTCCTAATTGGAAGCGTTGGGCCTTATCAACTGAGGATTTTCTCAGACCTTTGACAGATACCAATAAGAAAATCATTGTTCAGTTGTCAATTGAAGAGGCCGTTAAAAGAGCTTATTTTAATTTTAATTGGAACTTTCGCCTCACTTCATGGTCAGCTGTGAAGGTGTTGGGAAAAAATTGAAGCCTGGGGCTGTGTGTGTGTGTGTGTGTGTGTGTGCTCCTGAGTGTCCACGTACTGGCCATGTGAGAGTTAGGGTCCTAGGGAATTAACTCCAAGGTATAATGCTATGTAGGTCAAATTGACAGGTTAGCGCCGTGACCTGATTACAAATGAAGACAGCAAGCTTGCACATTTCATTTACAAAAATAAATAAATAAATAAATCCTCCTGACCCTCTCTTCCCAGGGACTTGATGATGGGAATCGAAAGCGGCCAAGTCTGGCCCTGCAAAGCTCCCAATTAAGCAAAACTGCATCCGCTTAAGATGTTTGCTGCGAGTGTGTTGAGGCTAGCATCGATCAGGCTGGGCTAAAGTGGCCGGCTGATCGTCCACCCGCCGCATATTTATGTGCAGGGTTCTCTGGTCGACCCTGAGCTCAGTGGTTTTTTTTTTCTTTTGCTTTTGTTTAATCAGACACAGGGGGCTTGGCAGGACCCCCTCACTCGGGAAAGGCCTGCGAATGCTAGCAGATGTGGCGGTGGCTAATATGCGGAAATGGCTGAGCCGCTTGCCCACCGATCGCATGGATGGATCTCCTTTGAGGTTTTTTTTTTTTTTTTTTTTTGTGTGGCTCGCAGTTATGGGTTACAACCGATGGCCCTGGGCTTCCGCACAGACAGTGAGGGGAATTATGTTGACGTGACAGTGATGGCTGATTGTTTATGACACACACTAATTACTCATAGCCCCCTCCCTCTCAAACACACACAAACACTCACTCAGCCACAACATGGTTTGATAGTCAGATTCAATCTTAAAGCACACAAGGTCAGCTACAGAACAACATGCAGAAGTGCGGAGCTCAGCCAGCGGAAGGAACGTGAACATAATCCTGAGTGATTGAGGAACAGCTTTGTCATGTTTGTGCACTGATGTGTTTGTAGTGTATGTATTTGTAAATACAGCTATTCATTCGTCCGTTCATGCTAGCTGTTGGGCTAGCTAACTTTCAAATATGCATATATTATTTATTAGTTTTTGTTTACATTGACAAAGTAAACTACACACAAGTCAACACCACTACACTGATCAGGGTGTAGATTTAAGGATTCAGCTTCGACTGCTTTATGTTTAACTGTTTTTATCTGTTTTATACTTCTATAGTCAACACTTCATGTTTTCAAACTCATGTGCAGCTGCTTCAGAGCATTACAGCTTTATTGAGTTAATTAATAATAATAATAATAATAATAATAATAATAATAATAATAATAATAATAATAATGATAATATTTACTTGTATATTACTTTTCACATAAATGCAACTCAAATGTCTTTAGAGAAATCTTTTAAAACAAAATTATAAAAGGGTAAACACTATAATAAAAATTAAAATCATAATTTAAAAATGGGGGGGGGGGGTGTAATAAAACAGAAATGACAAAACAAAGTATACAGTATATTTCAATAAAACAAAGTAGTGCAATTGAAAATGATTATAAAACCAACAGAAAAAGCATTAAATATAAATTATAATATCTGAGATCTAGCACCTCAGGCTTATGGATGGATAGTTACAATTAAAATAAGATTAAAAGAAAGATTATACAGCAGTCTGGAGATTTTCCTGCACCCTAAGTGAGAAAGAGCACCTCTAATCTGTTAATCAGTTTTGGAATACCTAGTTCTAGCAAATAGTAAACCCTCCAAGTGTTGATACAACTTTAGAACATTTTACTTGAGTTATTTCCAGAACCCTAAGAGTTACTGTGTTCACCCACTGAATAGCAGCTGTAACTCAATAACATCTTACTTTGAATGAATACTAGTGGTGGGCCACATTTTTTCAGTTCAAATCTGATTCTGATTCACAACTGCCGAAACTGATACAGAATCCTATAGAAGAGCTCTTTCTTTTACATTATTGTTGGTTTTGTGTTTAAGAGACTGAAGTAGACCATACAGCACTTATTTGAAAAGCAAAACATACAATGAGTGTATTAAAAATATACACACAGTGCATGGGATTTAGATGCATTCCATTGTTATCGCAGGTTCACTGTCCAGCGCAAGCTGTGGATAGGAATATGGATCAATAAGTAGATCGGCCCTGTCTTTCCGATATCTGATTAGTGAATGACATCAGTATCGGACCTGATACTACTATAGGATTGTATCGGCCCATCTCTAAGTAACGCCAACCTCTAAAATATTAGGTAAAGTTAAGTACAAGTATTGATCTATTTATTTTTCCCTGCTAGCTGAGGCTGCTGGTAAGAGGAGAAAGAGAACACAGGGTATCAGATAGCAGATGGATGTGAAGGTAAGCAGAGGGATGTTTGCTACTGATGACAGAGTTTTTGTGAGTGTGTGTGTGTATGTGTGTGTGTGTGTGTATCTCTGTTGTGTTTTCGCAGCGTCCACTCTCTCCGGGAGCTGCTGCTGTCATGTTTACCGGCTGTTTGACTCGCTGTCAGAAAGCATTTGGAAGGAGGAGCCGTCTGAGCATGTGTACGAGGGGGATTCATTTGACCTCATTACACTGCAATAAAGCAGCGAGCCGGTTTACTAAATATCACTGCGCCGCTCACACTTCACATCGGATCATGCAGAGGAGTGTGTTAAAAAGATGGCTCCAGAAACGTCTGCTGAGGAGGGAGTTTAGGAGTGGGGGGTGGGGGGTGGTGTAGTGTACTGGGGGGCTGTGTGGAATCGGGAAGGGTTTGGATGGGGGGGGGGGTAACCTTCACTAGCCAGGAGGGATTCTGCCAAGCGCAGAGGAAGGGAAAAAGGAGGGGAGTGAGGAGGGGGTGGGTGGAAGCAAGCTACGTAAAGCCCTGTTTAAGAGCAGAAGCAGTGAAGAAAAAAAGATTTATGCTTTTAATTAATGGCAATTAAACCATGCCTGTCGGGCTGGCCTATGGCGATTGTTCTCAGTAAAAAGGAGGCCGTGCTGGTGACAAGCATTTGAATCCACTAAGTTCTACCAGGGGAGCTGACACTGCAGGCATCAAGCCCAAAGTAAATCAATAAAAGAATTAAACTTTCATAAATCGCATTCTGACAAGTATCAGATAGCACTAAGCTTTGATATTACCAAATCCCTCAGAGGTGATGCAAACAAGAGGAGCAGCGCTTAGAGATCCAAACAATCAAAGGCTCTCGTTAGCATGCGCTGTCAGAATGCCTCGCTGCTATTAATTACTACAAATTAATGTGACTCTACCCGCCTCCGCTGATTGGAATGATAATGAGGCTGGGGCGCCAGCAAGAGATGGGGTGGGTGGGGGTGCGGGGGGGGGGGATGATGGGGAGGAGGTGTGTGTGTGTGGGGGGGGGGAACATATGCAGCCCTGCCAAAAATAATAAGATGACAAACTAACATACACACCCATACAAGCATGTTTACAGGGCCAGTCATTTAACTGATGCAGCTTTAAACCCACATATGCACACGGGTGGGTCTGCACCCATTAACCACAAACATACAACCACGCACACACTCTTTATTTAATGAGAGAGAGAGAGAGAGAGAGAGAGAGAGAGAGAGTATATATATATATATATATATATATATATATATATATATATATATATATTCGTACACACACACACACCATAATCGATCAACCATAACATTTATGAGCACCTCCTCGTTTCTACATTCACTGTTAATTCTTTCAGCTCCACTGACCATACAGGAGTACTTTGGAGTCCTACAATTACAGACTGTAGTCCATTTGTTTCTCTGCACACTTTGTTTTCCCCTTTCTCCCTGTTCTTTAGTGATCAGTACCCCTACAAGACCACCTCAGAGCAGGTATGGTTTGGGTGGTAGATCATTGTTAGCATTGTAGAGATACTGACAAGTGAGTGTTGGGCAGGTACGAGTGGATCAGGCACAGCAGTGTTGCTCGAGGCTTCAAAACTCTCAGTGTCATTTCTAGACGAATAACATCCAGTCAACATCGTTGGGTTTCCCATGATGAAGGATTAGGGGATGACCAATGCAAACTGTGCAGCGACAAATGAGCTACTGTCTCTGACTTTACATCTACAAGGTGGAACAAGAAGGTGGGTGTGTCTTACACAGTGGACAGTGAGTGGACGCAGTTTTTAAAAACTTGAGCAGCACTGCTGTGTCTGATCCACGGTGCTGCGAATGATCCATCACCCAAATCATACCCGCTCGGTAGTGGTCCTGTGGGTCCTATTCACTGAAGAACAGATGGACTACATTAATTGCAGAACTACAAAGTGCAACTTTCTAGTCAGTGGAGCTGATAAAATGGATAACGAGTGTAGAAACGAAGTGGGCATTAATGTTATATGTGATGATACTGTGCTATAATGTGATAGGTGAGGTCCAGATGCTTTGCTGAAGCCATCATGTTGCTTTAATTATTGTTCTATCTCAAGGTCGTCAGGGTATTACTGTCTTTGCCTCTTTGCCACCAACCAGCCCTAACCCCATACACACACACACACACACACACACACAAAATACATCTCAAACAAAATGACACAGCGCATTAGTGAAGACTCCTTGGCAAGGCAACGTTCAGATGAGGCCGTTCTGTAACCATCCTGTCACTTCTATCAGCGGAGCAACAAGAATCCTCCTCCAGACACAGCAGACAGTGACATCACGCTTCCCAGAGCCAACAGGGGCGGCTCTAAATGAAACCCCTCGCTCAGCCCTAACCCCACCCCCCCAACACCAACCCACCCGCTTTCGCTAAATTGTTTGCAATGAGACTGATCAAGCTTGCCAGTAGTGCTTACGCGCCCAATTTTTCATCCTTAACCACCGCAACTTCAGCTGCACTTACAGAACGGGGCATGACCTGAATCTGCACCCGAACCCAATCTAGCCTCATTTACTCAGCCTTCATATATTATTCATCTCTGTGTCTCCCCCTCCCTGCTCCAACACGGCTTCCAGTCCTCAGCGAATCTGCAGAACGTGCATAAGGTTTACACACATAATGCCAGACTTGGTGTTTTCCTCAACAAGAGCCGTGTGGCTCAAAGGGAAATGAATATTACAAAGGTTTGCGATGTAAATTTAATGACAGCGATAATCTCCAGTTCCAGATTTTGCTGAACATGTTACATGTGTACGTTTGTGTGGGTGAGAAAGTGAGCGAGAGAGTGTGTGTTGTAAGAGGCCCTAAAATCCTTTTTAAGTGCTCTAATATTTGTATTATATATATATATATATATATATATATATATATATATATTAACCGTGCAAGAGCTGAGAGATTTGGGAGGACCAATTCTTGCTTAATAATCTCAAACCTTGCTTTAATTTGAGAAGAAAAATAGCCAAATGTTCATCGTTCCAGGTCAGAAACCACTGTATGGGTCTGAAAGAATGTGTAACAGTAAAAAAAGCTGTTAATGAGAAGAGGTAATAGACAAAAAAAGTTACAGTTTAAAGAAAGATGAACTTGATTTAATGTTAATAGTTAATATTGATATTGATAAGCAGATATTGCTTGACTAAGATTTAACTTTAGATTAGTCTCTTTAAAAGCAAGTCTCAAGAAAATAAGCTATAATGAAACAAAAGGTGTGTGCGTGTGTGTGTGTGTGTGTGAATGCGTGTGACATTGTTACCAGTATCCATGAAAAATAGATATTGTGAATATGAACATGAATTGTGTTATGACTCTTAATTGTAATCTGGGTTTTACATGATATTTTATTTTATATGTCAAATCCAATTAACGTATTAATGTGTGTGTGTGTGTGTGTGTGTGTGTGTGTCGGTGTGTGAGAGAGAGAATGATTAGCCTTTATTGGCAGGTGTGTGTACTCTGCTCTTCATTTCAGCAGCTGCTGGTCTTGCTCTGGCCTTGTTGACCAGCTTTAAAAGTGTTCATGATCTTATTCTCTAGAGGCTTCTCTCTCTCTGCCTTTAGCCACCTTTGACACCTGCGGGCAGAGATGGCCCCTATGGGCCCAAGTCTCTGACCCCTACATGAAATTGCTAGAGAGTATATCATGTGGGTGTGATAGTGTGTTAATAGTGTATAGTTAGCAGTTCTTCTATTGTCAGTAGAAGTGTATCATAATAGAATTGTAATATTGTTCTAATGTAGTATACTACAAACTGCTAATTAGTAGTAGATGGCGCCATTCTAATGTCCCTATAGTTTTTTTAAAATTATATGTATTAATAGGATTTCTAAATTGTAATTTAAAATAAAAAAAAGTTTAATTAAAAGTAATTTTAGAGCATTTCTATAGGTCATCTTAACAAATGAGACAATTATATTCTAATAACTATTATATTAATAAATAAGAAGTCAGTTTTACATAGATATAATTGAATTGTTATTATAGTAAGTATTATTTTTTGCTGCAATAACCATTTTAATATATCCTATACATTCCTTATTGGTTATAAGTTGGTTATCAACAGATGCATGTTGTTCATAGATTTTATGATTTTCTTTAGATTTTATAGAGTATACATATAATTTTTAGACTTTAATGACTAAAATTATGAGGCTAATGTGGGTGGTATGGTGGCACAGCAGGTAGTGTCGCAGTCAGGGACCTGAAAGTTGTGGCTGTCTGTTAGAAGTCGGTGTGTTCTCTCCGTGTCCGTGTGGGTTTCCTCCGGGTGCTCTGGTTTCCTCCCATGGTCCAAAAACATTTTGGTGGATTGGTGACTCAAAAGTGTGAATGAATGTGTGAGTGTGTGTCACCCTGTGAAGAATTGGCGCCCCCTCCAGGGTGTGTTCCCACCTTGCGCACAGTGATTCTGGGTAGGGTCCAGACCCCCACGACCCTGGATAAGCAGTTACAGACAATGAATGAGGCTAACATTGCTAACAAACACTGGAAGTCAACAGCAACTCAAAAATCCTTCAAAAAAAAAAAAAAAAAAAAAACCCAACAACTTCTCTCAACCTGCTAAAGACACATACAAAGTGAATAAATGTTCACTTCATAACTCCTCCATGTTAGACAATGCCTTCATTGTTTTTACAAACCACTTCTGACACACACACTAATAAAAAACACACTTCCAGAGTAGGAGTGCTGATCTAAAGACAATGATCTGATTTGAGATCAGAGTCCAACACGCTGACTTTTCTGTAAGGCCTTTACTAAGACCTGGATACCGCAATTGGTATTTGCATAGACTGTTTAGATTTTACTGACTTCCAGTGTTTGTTAGCAATGTTAGCCTCATAGGTTTAACTGTAAACTACAGCAGCAAAATTCCAGCCCAATAACTTGCAGAACTGTTTCTTCTAGACCTCTGTGCTGTGCAGTGTTTGGTCAAAGAAAGCTTGTCTTCCTGTAAACAGTCTCTGAGATTAAAAGTCATTCAGCATTTGACCTACACCACAGAAACACACTCACTCAAAAGTAAAAGCAGCCTCTTTTCTTTCAGATCATTTCCTGCCTTTAAAGTCAGCTCTGATGCATTTAGAAGCCCTTTTTTTTCTTTTTCCTTCTGCACAATCTGCTTGAGATTCCACTCCTGACTGTTATATCTTTAATTTTGCGATAAAAGTTGTAATACTCACCTCGAGTGAAAAGGCTCTGGGAGGAATAGAGCTTTGGAGATTAAGTGTTCTCCCTCTTATTCACTCCTACAGTGAAGGACCTTTTAAAAATTTCAGTCCAGAGAGGTGGGCGTTTGGTACTGAGCTTTTGATTTGCATGCACCTATGCTTTGAAAATACAGCAGAGGCATCGGACAGCTTGAACCAAACAGAATTATTGCAGCAAGTGAGGCGCTTGCAAACATCGCTTTTCCTGCATTTCCCGCAGCTTAAAGACTCTTAATATTTCTATGTGTGTGGACTTTATTATGATAATTTGATATTTTAACTCAGTGGCTGGAGGCTGGATTATGGAGGCTGTCTCTTTTACAATGTTAATGCCTGCATTTGAAAAGGAGGCATGTAGCCATTGATTTTTTTTTTCTTTTTCTAGAGCTTATCTACGTTAAGGCCTTCCAAAGCCAGTGCACAAAAGTGGGCCCCTGTCTTAAGTCTTCTGCTATTTTTCTAATTTTCCCCCTCAGTCTCTTCTCCTTTTCCTTTCTTTAATGTCACCTTTTGCAAACGTAGTCACGGTCACGAGATGAGAGAAGTGACAGAGTGGGCTGGGGAAGAAAAGAAAGTAGGAAGAAAGAGAAGTGAGAAGAAGGAGAGAGAGCGAGAGAGAGAGAGAGAGAGAGAGTAAAAAAATGAGGGTGAGGAATGAGGGAGACAGATTAGTGCTTCTCTGGTACTTCAGTGTATCAGGACAGGGATTACCGTGGCAACAGCTGCGCCCAGCCCCGTCCCCTGACTGAGAAGAATTACAAGTATTATCACCCAGATCATTAAAGCAGGGTTCATAGATTGCAGAATGGCTTCAATCAATTCATCCCTGGATAACACGCCGCCAGCCAGGCCCCCTGCATGAGAACTTGACTTAATTGGCCAATAAGTGGTCGGGAAGGGCGCATGCTATTTGATCAAATTACCAGAGCTGGGGCAAAGGGGATTACAGTGCTTTTTTTTTCTGTAGAAGAGTAGGAGGGGGTGAGAGTAGTGGTATTGGGGGTGTACTGCTGTTGGGGGTCAGGGGGCTACCGGAAGAATGGTCCTCCTTCCCATCGTCTTTTGGCTACAATGCAAACAAGGTGCATGAAAAATGTTGGCCCACTTGGCACCAGAGTGAGGGAGAACCAGAGGAAAGGAGAGGAAAGAAGGGATAAGGAGAGAAGAGGAAAGGAGGAAGGAGAGGAGAGCAAAAGAAAGGAGAGAAAAAGAGAGGAGAGAAGAGGAGAAGAGAGGGTGGATCCAGGTCATCCTTTTGCTCGAGGAGATGAACTCATTCATCATCACCCCCCTTGGCCTCATTTCTGCCTGGAGATGGCTGTATACTAACAACTTCCACACGCCACCCTCTTCATTACACCTATGTGTTTTTCTTTTTTGTGTGTGTGTGTGTGTTTATAACATTATTACCATTGTTTCTGAACAGCATTGACCATACCGTAGCACATTGTTGTTCTACTATTACAGACTGTAGTCTTTGTTTCCTCGCTTTCACCATGATCTTAAGTGCTCAGGACCCACCACCACAGAGCAGGTGTGATTTGGGTGGTGGATAATTCTCAGGGCTGCGGTGACACTGACATGGTGGTGGTGTGTTAGTGTGTTCTGTGCTGGTACAAGTGGATCAGACACAGCAGTACTGCTGGAGTTTTTAAAGGCTTTCATCAAAAAACACTTGTTATAAAATTCTGTAGATGTTTCCTATTTACGATGTCTAACCGCATTATCAAAGTGCTACAAAACTAAACAACTCAAGGTACAAATGAGATTCTGCTTTTTGTTTCCTTCAAACATACTGTTCCAATTTAAAAGATCCAGAGCTTCTGAATGTAAACAAACCAGAGAAGAGCATTTCCCCACAATCGTAGACATCCCTTAATAGAAAGCCCTCAGTATCACTGCTAGACTCAGAATAGTCCACCAATCAAAAAGATCTAGTCAACAGTGTGCTATGTCCACTGATGAAAGACTAGAGGACGACTAACAGAACCTGTGCAGCAACAGATGAGCTACTGTCTCTGACTTTACTTCTACAAGGTGGAGCAATGTTGTAGGCGTGTCTAACAGAGTACCACTGCTTTGTCTGATCCACTCATAACAGAGTGACACACACTAATGGTGCTTTTCCACTACATGGGTCCGACCCTACACGACTCGACACGGGTCTGCTCGGCTCGGCGCGCTTAAAGCTTGTCGCTTTTCCACTGGCAGGGCTCCCCGTGAAATGTCTTTGAAAACCACAACAACGGCGGAGGTAAAGTTAGGTGATGTTTACTCATCGTGTATTCGCGTGTTGTTTTTGTTTTTGGACTGAACACGGCTCCGCGCCTCAGTTCTCACAGATCAGGTTTCCTTGTTGCATGTTCAGCTTTCACTGGAAATTTGTGTTGGCTACCGGCCTAAGAGCCTATAAACCTCTTCAAAACACCTTGAGGTAAAGTTACAAGTTGCAGTTGTGTGTTCGATAAAAATAAATGTGAATGCTGCTGTAGCTTAAGGGATTTTGTGTCTCTGGCCAATCAGCGCTCTGCAGGGTTTCCTCATCACCATTCATTTAGTACCTACTGAGAGCGGTTGGAACCTGGAGTGATCAGGGACTGAAAAAGTACCTGTTTCCAGCGACCAGGTAACGGATTTGGCCAGTGGAAAAGCAAAACAGCCGTGCCAAGTCGAATAGATTTGTGTAGGTTCCATGCAGTGGAAAAGCGCCATAACACACCACCACCACCACCACCACATCAGTTTTACTGCAGCGCTGAGACTGATCCACCACCCAAATCATATAATAGGTCATGCCCTATATATGTGTACTATCTCACTATATAACTTATAGTCACATCATATGATCATCAACTGTATAGTGACGTCCAGGGGCGTAGCACCAAATTCTGGGCTATATGCACAAGTAGTGCCCATGGGCCACCCCTCAACCACAACAACAACAACAACAACAAGATGTTAGGCTATACCTTTGGTGGCATCACTGTCTGTGCCGGTCTGAAACGATGTATTTCACAAAGTTAGCTTTGTTACTATTTTGACAGCCTATCCATATAAACCTATGACATTAAACCTATTAAGTTATTTAATTATTAGCCTGTTTTGGTCCAAAAATATAAAAATAACTTAATATTCAAATTAGTATATTGCAATGGTGTGGTAGGCTATGTAAACCAAATGTATTTAGATTTAGACCTCAGATTACAGATAAGGCATCATGTTTTTCAAAAAATTTTGTGTTATTCAGTTTTTAGTACGGAGAGTCGTGGTGGTATTGATATCGAAATTTAGCAGAGAGAGAGTGAATGGGAGAGAGAGAGAGAGAGAGAGAGAGAGAGAGAGAGAGAGAGAGAGAGAGAGAGAGAGAGAGAATGAATAGTCACCATGTCAGTAAAAGTGCTGTGTTTTTAAAGCTGTAGATTAAATCTGGCCATTTGTGTCTGTTTGAGTGACAAGCCTCAGTTGGAGGATGACCCCTGTTGTGGCAGCTTTCCTCCTCTCC
This sequence comes from Hoplias malabaricus, assembly GCF_029633855.1. NCBI lineage: Eukaryota > Metazoa > Chordata > Actinopteri > Characiformes > Erythrinidae > Hoplias > Hoplias malabaricus. The sequence goes on along the minus strand of NC_089802.1, from coordinate 62,653,368 downwards.
TCCGTGTGATGCCTGGTCTAATAGGAATCTGAATAAGTTAAAAGGCCAAAGCTGCACTCAAATCACCACTTGCAATATTCATGTCTAAAACAGCCGGGCCTGAAAGGCATGTGAATGATCATTATTCCAGAGCAGGCGTCTAATTCAGTTGTTAGCTAGTGGTTGGTCAGTGAGCGCCGCTGCTGAAGGTGAGGGGGGTGTGAGAGTGATGTTAACATTAAACAATAAGGCATCGGGCGAGTGGTATGAGTGTGTGTGTGTGTGTGTGTGAATGAATTATCAAAGCAAACGGAAAGCCAGTGAGTGAATGTGTGTGCGCATCATAACTCTTCCTTTGTGTGAGTTGTCACCAGGCGAAGGTGTTTGTTTCATCTTTAGGCCTTGGGTGCATTTTAAGCTGGTGTGTGTGTGTGTGTGTGTGTGTGTGTGTGTATGTGAGAAACTCATTCCCCATCCAACTCTCAGGGTAATTCTTGTCTGGAGAGCATGTGTTAGTCACAAAAGCTAAAGTGCTGTGCACATTAATTTTGCTTTTGCTCAGGCACCCACCTGCAAGCACAGAGAAACAGAGAGAGAGAGAGAGAGAGAGAGAGAGAGAGAGAGAGAGAGAGAGCCTCACATCCGTAATGCTGGCAAAATGAGCAGCCCTCTAGGGGGCCGAGAGCCAGAACCACCGGACAAAATTAGAAGCTCCGCCACAGCCGCAGCTATTCATAATGTCATTAACATAAAGGCAATTAAATGAGTTTTTAACCCTCAACCTTTTATTGTTATTAATGAACATTGAATGTAAGGAAAGCGCAGGCGAGACCAGGCCGGGTAATTATCTCCTCATCAGAGTGCTGAAACGGGCTTAAACGGGAAAGTAAAACAAATGATTATTGGGAAGTGTTTGCAGCAGGACGGGCCCAAAGGGGAGGGGATGGTGTGAGGGTGAAGGAGGAAGTGCGGAGGGAGTGTGGCCACTTTAATTTAATCACATGACGTGATACGAGGAGGGTTAATTAGATGGGTTTTTCTCCTCACTGGAGACGGTAGTGTGGAACAGCACTGTCCCCACACGTGCACACACACAAGTACTCCCCAGTCAGATCGTCCCTGCAATTATTATTAACATCACCTACATCGCATGTGTTTTTCTTTTAAAGCTGGCTAAGAATAAAGGACTGCATTATTTGACCTCTTGTTCCTATCAAAACGTGTTGGTTCTTAAAGTGATAGTTTGTTATCCAGTATCAAATTTGTTCACTTCCAGGTTCCTGAAATACATAGGCTTTATCATCTGAAGGATGCACGTTAATCCCTGGTAATGCCTCAGCTATCTGATGCCAGAAGCTACTGTACAGGTACAATATCATCAAAGGTACAAACATATATGTTAGAATGTCAAGTTGTGTACCCTAGAAGTGAATATTTGTCAGATTTAATTAGAGAAGTGTGTACAATTAAACAAAATATAAGTCCTGGAGATGAAATGAGGCATAGGAACCCAACACAACTTAAAAATCTAACTAATATAGAATATGGTACAGTTATGATCTTATAGTAAAAGTACTACAAAAAATACCAGTGACAGTAAAATGTACAGTAGTTTACAAATATATATATTACTAGACATTACTAGACTATGTACAAGGAATCAAACTTGATTTTGTGCGTTTGCACTCCAATCAGTGGCTAGCTTCCAAATGCAGTTCTTAACTTTTTTACAAGACACTTCAATACTTATACACTGCCTGTACCCACATTCTCGAATTTTTTTATGTTTATCCTTCCCAGTAATTTATTGTCCCCTGATGTGTGAATTATCTTTTTTTAATATCAAACACACTCCCAGCGTTGCACTATTATTTATATCAGTAACATAAACACTATGCTTCATATGCTTCAGCCAACTAAACTAGATAGAGCTCACAAGGAATTAATGAGCAGCAAACTAACAAAAGCAAAATGTGCAATGGGGGTATGAGAGTGAAAGATATTAATCACAGAGGAGTGGAAACATACAGCCAATGTATCTCATGGTACAATTTGTGGGTAAAACTGGAAATTACATACACATAGTACATACACGCTATTTTCATGTTTACTCTGGGCTTGTGTAAATGTTCATATTAAAATGAACGCTAAATTTGTTAATTAAATAAATATTCACCGTGGTAGTACAGGTAGTGTTGCAGTCACACAGCTCCAGCGTCCTGGGGTTGTGGGTTCGAGCCCCGCTCTGGGTGACTGTCTGTGAGGACTGTTTTTCCGGGTGCTTTGGTGTCCTCCCATGGTCCAATAACACACGCTGGTAGGGGGATTTGTGAAAATTGCCCATAGGCATGAGTGTGTGAGTGTGTGTCACCCTGCAAAGGACTGGCACCCCATCCAGGGTGTGTTCTAGCCTTGCCTCCAGTGTAGGCTCTGGACCCACCGCGACCCTGAACTGAATATTCTGATTTTAGCCACTCATTTAATTACACAAAATCTAAAATCAACAAATAATATAGAAAATTGTACAATTATGTTACCTAACTAAAGATATGGAATATGTATCTTTGAAGGTTTCACCACAAAAGGTATCACCACAGTGATTTTTCTGAAAGCGCAGGATGGCTGTCCATCTCTCCCTCACAGGACAGTGTTAGACAATATGGGCATTTTGCAGCTAATATAACAGCACTGGGCAATTTGTGCTCTCCTCCAAGCGTGTGGAGTTCTCCAGCTGATTTGCATCATGTCTAAGATAATGGCAACTTGTTAGACAATTTTGTTTATTTTGCGCCAAATCCAATAGCAAAAGGTCAACATTGACAGCTCATATCTAGTGCCTGTGGTGTCAGAGATGGGCTAGATTTCAGGGATGGCCTATAATCTGAAGCAGGGTGCCACTGGATCCTCCTGGCTGCTTGCTGGTGTTAGGAGGAGGACAGAAGTCTGTATGAGGCAAGGGCTTCATGCTGTGAAATATTTACACAACTTTCACTTTGAGGGAGCAAAGTGAAGGAGCGTATGGCGTGTGACACGGATGATAAACCGTTTCTCCTCTATGCCTCGATATGACACGCCAGAGAAACGGGTTTATTTTTCCTCTGAGAGGAGGAACATTAATCATAGCCATTAGTGTGGGTGTGTTTGTGTGTTGGTTGCAGTGCTCATTTCAGTTCTTGTGTGTGTGTGTGTGTGTGTGTGTGTGTGTGTGTGTGTGTGTCCTTGAAGCCCATTGTGTGAATGGACTCCAATGTACTAATGCGCAATGACAGAGATCCAGTTTATCAACAGAAAAATTGAACACATTTCATCAAGTGGCTTATCGATCACCGCTTGGAGACAAAGCACCATGTTATCCACGCCGCTCTCCAGGCCACGAGGGTTTAACACAAGAGCCCAAACACTACCAAGAAGAAAACACTTTCACTAAAAGACAGTGGCTTTCCTTCAACCCACCCCCAAGCCCACCCCTGTACGCACCACCAACTCTCAAAGACACACACACAAACATACACACACACACACACACACAGTACCATAACCACCTCCTGTGTTTGCTCACCTTGTTTTCTTCCCCTCACCTCCCACTCCCCTGGCGATATGGCTGGAGGTCAAAGGTTATCGTCGCTGTGTTCTCGGGGTCGGCAAACAACTCATTAGTGGGCCGGCGGTCTCTCTGGGCCGGGGGCTCCTCGGAAATTGTGGCAGTGTGGCATTCTGCTGGCCCATGTGTTCCACAGCGTCCTCAGGGAGTGCCAGGCTACTCCTAGAGCTGAGTTCATGTTTAATCAATAATTAACTCTTGTCAGCCTCCAGTTTACACACACACACACACACACATACATTCAAGGTGAGCATAAAATAAGAGAGTGCATTCCCTCTAGAGAAATAGACAAGTTAACTTGACCTAAACACCACTTGAGCTTTAAGTGGGAGTGACAATATCTGATAATAAAAATCTTAATCATGTTCTTAAACAGATTGAACACTGAATTTGAAAAAAGGTGCAGTGAGATCTATAAAGTTATAGTGACCCTCAACATATGTGGACAGTGGTGTGACATTTAAAACTGTAGTAATCTCATTGTGATTTTAATCACCCACAGCTAACTCTCTGTGATACGGAAGCTGAATTCAGTTGCTTATTTGTTGACTTTTAGTTTGAAACTTCCAGTTCCACCTTAAATGTTGCAGTAGCCACAGACACTAAAATAATTGTGTCACCATTTAAGGTGGAATTGGAAATGTACTCAGTAACTACTGAAATTTACTCAGTAACTACTTCAGTGTGATACTAACCATGTTTTATACTTTATGAAGTAAAGGGACATGAAACTAAAGATAACACAATAGTTTTTAAAGGATAAAATACTGCTGTGTGTGGGGTTTTTTTTGGTCAGTTGTGGCACCCTCTTGCCGGTGATTCACAAGGCATTCATAGCCCTATGTTTGAAGTTTGCTCCTGAAAAATCCAAGCGGTATACTGCCCTACTCCTTGGCCCTACCCAAGGGTGTAGGAGTGAGTTTGATATTGGGGGAGACTCATATTTACTGAGTCAAAGCCAACCCCGTACCCAAAATATTAGCTAGTGATAAGCAGATTCCTATGTAAATAAGGTAGTAAAATACTGCATTTATAATGATGTGGAACAGAATTTGGGGAATTACAATAAAGAGGTAATTACCGACAAAAAACAAATGTGTTTCTGTTCATTTTTAGACAAATCCATTAAAATATCAATTTACAAAAAAATCAGGGTATTAATTTCTTTTGACAGAAAAAGATTAAAATGGCAAGTGTGTGTATATATATATAAACTATTTATATCTTTATAAACCAGACTCTGATGGTGAATAGGAGGCCAGTGAAGCTGATGGGCACCTTTATATTTGAACAGGCACCTTAACAAAGGCTGAAAGAAGACCCACATTGTCTGACTCACTGCCAAACACGTTAACCTCAGTAGCATAATTTCAAAATAAAAGTTTACAACAAAAGGCATAATTTTTCTCTCTGGGTGGCGACAAATGCAGCTGTTTCCAATTTTTCCAAACAAGAATTGAGACACCTTAACCCTAGCCAAAATGGAGAGATAGGGCTAAGGGTTGAAATGAGATTCACCATTGGTGTACTTTATCTGTACTTGCTCTCCAGGCTGTTTCTTGAAGTAAGCTAAATAACTAAAGTTTACCAATCAGCTTAACTTTTCCCAAACCTGAGTTTCACCAGATATTGTGTTAAGAATTTGAGATGGTGTAGTGTAGATAAGCTGAAGGCTGGCCAGCAATAGCCCCAATTTACTATAAGATTCCTAAAGGACTTCAACAAATACTTCTGTAGCACGACCACACTTCTTTATAAGGGTGAAGAGTCTGAAATCTTGACAGCTATATGAAAATGTATCCATGGTATGATGGGCGAAGCAAGACGAGGAAATGTGAAGAAATAGCATCTCTGTAGCTGTGGTGACAGACTCTCGTTTGGAGCTGCGCTTGTGGCATCCAAATTGAAAAACAAATCCACTATTATGGAGAGTGTGACTTTTCGCAGCTCCGCCGGCCGCTAACTAAGCTGTCAAACGAGCAGAATTCCTCCCTCCTTCCCTTCTTCCTTCACCCCCGCTCCCCCTCCCCTCTCCCTCAGCAGACAAACAATGCACACGCCAGCTACGGGCCATTTACCATGATTACGCGTGCAAATGGATAGACTTGTTTTTTAATTTGTTTCCCTTTGACAGAGTGTTAAAAAAAGATTATCCTTCCCATCCACACCTCACTCTTTTTTAGCCATGAGCGCTGTTTTGCGAGGTGACAGCAGAGGAGGGGAGGCACGTGGCGTACAGGGAGAAGGAAGGGAAAGAAAGAAAAGCCTGGAAGATAAAGACATTTACGACAAGTGTCAAAGAACAAAGAGGGGAAGATGTCACGGGTCAGAAAAGCAAGCATCTCCAGGCCACAAACCAAAAGGGGTCCTACGGAAAATAGACCCCCGCCCTCATAAAAACCTGACAGGGGATGAATCTGTCTGGTTCAAGGTCAACCAGGGGAAGAAAAGGCCCTGTGACCCCAGTGACCTCTCTGTACAGCCTGATGTCTCTATCCACCGCCAGACAGAGAGCGAGAGCAAGCGAGCTTCAATTTATTAGCCATTCATTTCAGTTACATTTCCATTCCTTTTTATGTCCACAGCACTCTTTAAAATAGGCCTTGTCTTCAAGCTAAAATCTATCTAGAACTGTTTGTCTAGCGCTGAGTGACACAGTGGCAGAAGAAATCTCCCTAAGAACCTGAGCTACAATCCAAAGGAGGAACCAAGGTCCAAAATTTAAGCCCATCCTCCACTGGGCCACATTGGAGTTACTGTTAACCAGCTCACTGTTAATCAAGTGTAATACATTATTATAATTTTGAAATACATTAAAAGTGATTATATTTTAAAATGTATTTATTTTATTTATATTTTAAATCAATGTAGATAATTAAGAACAATTTATCATTTACAATGGCACCCTATGAAGCAGCAGATGCCATTTGAGGGAAAGGGAATATACAAGAAGGAAACAAAATGTATAAAACATATAACGTAAAACACTCAACTCCCATGACTGTTGTGAAAATATTATATATATATATATATATATATATATATATATATATATATATATATCAGATCATTTATTTCATTTGTTATGAGCTTACTACCCTTTCTGGCACTCATATTCAGACCAGGATAATAATGTTAGGTGATGTAGCAGAACATTAGCATTTTCCTGTTTAAATCATGTTTAAAAAAATTTGTGATGACTTCTGATAAATTGTTAAGAGATGAAGGGACACAGAGTCATCACTATCATTTGCTTCCAAATATTTTATTGCTTTAGTTTGCCAAAGATATAATATAATAATAACTCATAATATTTTTTGTTTATATTCTATGTAATGTGATAATTTACACAATATAATTTCATTCATTCATTCATTATCTGTAACCGATTATCCAGTTCAGGGTCACGGTGGGTCCAGAGCCTACCTGGAATCATTGGGTGCAAGGCAGGAATACACCCTGGAGGGGGCGCCAGTCCTTCACAGGGCAACACAGACACACACACATTCACTCACACACTCACACCTACGGACACTTTTAAGTGGCCAATCCACCTACCAACGTGTGTTTTTGGACTGTGGGAGGAAACCGGAGCACCCGGAGGAAACCCACGCGGACTCTTGGAGAACACACCATCTCCTCACAGACAGTCACCTGGAGCGGGAATCGAATCCACAACCTCCAGGTCCCTGGAGCTGTGTGACTGCGACACTAACCTGCTGCACCACCGTGCCGCCACAATATAATTTAATATAGTTAATTTAGAATGAATGGTGGTATTTAATGTATAATGATTGCCAATGTTTTTTTTTAATTAAATTTCCATTTTGTCTAGTGTAGTGTCATTACCTGAGAGGGGATTCAAACCCCAATCAGCAACATGTAGAATAATCGGGTTACCCACTGTACTACACCGTTGTGTAACCCATTGTGTACATTAGCACAATGTCTAATCAGATTCTTCACATCAGCTCATTAGCATTTACTACAAAGATGAATGTGTCAACAAAAGCCAATAAGCACTTATGTTCAATACCTCATTCGTGCTGTTCTTTTACAGGCCCCATGCCGGTGTGGGTATGCTACAACTTAAACATTGTTGAGTTGATGTTCAATTACAAAAATTATCCCTCCTTCTGTAATAATAGTAGTAATATTTAAAACACTATTAATATAAATTCAAGCACACTCATACTCACACACCACACACACACTCCCTGCCCCCACAATGACTTCTACAGTATATATATATATATACTTTTTTTTTTTTTGTATTTCACTGTGACACCTTTACCGGTGTGAATGCTATGTTGCTGGGATGTGTTTAATTGACTGTCCTTGTGTGTGATTAATGAACTGGAGTTAAACATGTGCATCCCAGACAAGCCTACCCAGATGTGGAAGGCAATTTGGGCAGAGCGGCCATCTCAGGAGAAGCACTTATCTCTCTCACACCATGCCCGGCGTTTGGGAGTTCCAGAGGAGGGAGGAAGGCGGTGAGAGAAAGAGAGAGAAAAGGGCGGGAGATGGAGACTTTGGGCCCGCAGGCTCCAGGGCCAATCCTGCGATACTGGAGATATTTAAAGACATCTATGCCTCTCTTTCTCCCTCCCACACCGGGCCGTTTTCACTATGGAGGAAGCGCCGGTGTTTGTGAGAATGCAGCAGTGGAACTGAGAAAATACAGCGCTATCCGCTAGTTACTTTCACACAGATATTTCAAGGATATCACTGTGTTATGTGAATGTGAGAAAATCTAGGCCTTGCTACAAAGTATCTGTAGCTCTGCCAGTCTAGTATCAGTAAATAGCTCCACTACTACTACATGCTTAAATGGTTCTTGACTTCTATGTATGTTTCTAGGAGGAGAACATCTGGTATTGAAGCACTATACCACCCCCCCCCCCACTCCCCCACTCCCACACACACACACACACACACACACACACAAATTCTGATGGGCTTTACCAAATACTCAAATGTATGTACTGTTGTAAGATTTTTTAAAAAAGCTAGTTAAATATTTTTGACAGATTTTGTATTTGCAGTTGTTATAGTGTGTGTCGCAGTCGCACAGCTCCAGGATCCTGGGGTTGTGGGTTGTAGTCCCCCTCCGGGTGACTGTCAGTTAGGAGTTTAGTGTGTCCCCGGTTGTCCAATTGGATAAGCAGTTACAGACAATGAATGAATTAACATAGTGTTTCCAGTGACACAAAACATACTAGCATAGTTTCAACACGTGATCGTGACTAACACGAACTTAAGATGTAAAAGTATTTCTTTACAAAGAAAATCAACACACACATTCTTAAATGCCATGAGTTTTTTAGAAGACACAAAGACACCAAGACATGTCGGCTGACGCAGTCAGATCTTTAATTAAGTCCATGGATGCAGGTTTTTGTCTGATGCATCACCGACACCAACTATGTTAATAAATTTTCAGGGTAGATCATCACTGTCCAATGAAAATATGTATCTCCATTGTTGTCAGTCTTTAGTTTACTACATCATCAAATCACCACACTTTCACTTTACACAAAGTCTTTCACTGTGTGTAAAAATTTCCTGATGAATAGACCAATAGAAATGCTCCAAAGTGACCTGGAATAAAATCTTTTTTACAGTGACTTCCATTAAAAACGTCTTCAATTTCATTTTTGCTATAAGTGCAAAAGTCTAATGAAACTTTACATTTAACTTCTTTTTTTTTTTTGCTTTGTCACAATGAGATCATGTGCCTGAATGTGTGCTACACCTCATACCTGTTCCAGTGTTTCTACAGGTGTTATGGCTATGCTGAGGAGAAAGATGCTGGAGCAAGAACTTGTGGTGCATTAGAAATCCCCGAGCACCATAAAAACAATCACTGGACCAATTTCCAAAAAAACGAAATCTTCCATGACATTTCCCAGAATTGCTTTTTTATAACGCATGATGATCCATGATCCCTGTATTTTAGTTTACATAGAATTCAAAGCTATCTGTGTGAAATTGGGATTTCTCCTGCATTTCAAACCACTTTTCTGTCAGCATGTGTTACAGATATTTACTCGTTTTAATCCCCTGTTACACAGACACGCAATTGAGATATTAATCACACAAAAAAATGAAGTACATGTACTTTGTTACTTACTACTTCTGCATGGAAGCACTAATATCTGTATTATACCTGTTAATATGCAGTCAGCCATCTTGGATTCTAGACTCAGAGTTGGTGAGGCTCTCGTTACTTTCTAAGTAGAAAAATTAACTCGTGTGGGGCATTCAAGTTGATATTTCCCACATGGAACTTGGGAATTCCAATATCCAGTTTCAGTTGGAATGCAGCATTAGTATCATCTTCATAAATGTAAATGTTCTACACTGTTTACTGTGGGTTAATCCAGTGTAATGTGCCTCTGTTCAGTGTTGCACCACCACTTACAAAATCCAGAACCAGAAATTGAATTAGGTTCAAGAAATGGAGGCCATTTTTTAGGTATTGAAGACATCTAGTAAGGTACAGGAAAGAAATATGCTGTTGTTCTGTAGATAAATTACAGAAAAAGTTCCTCTTCAGTCATTGAGTAAAGATCTAAAATGTAATGCTGTCAAAATAATGAGCTTTTGCAGCATGAGCTATGCTGAAAGGTTTATTTTCTCTATTACATCTTCTGTGTCTGATGCTAAAGCGCAAATTCAAAAATCATAAAACTACAGAGATATTACATTAAAGTAATAAACAACCTCGCCAGTTTGTCATGCATTTCACACTATACATTTATATCTCTCTCAAAAATACAAGGCAGTACTAGCATTTAAAATTATATTAAACATTTATTATATTACATTTATTTTAACACTGATATTTTGGATATTTATATATCTATTATTTAAAGCTTCAGTCTTAAGGGGAAATGTGATTAATCACAGCACATTGTTAATTAATTAGGTGATTTTACCCATTCCACATTATTCAGTACTCACAGATGCATTTGGTCCCACCTCTGTCTCCACTCATCTCCACCCTACTAACCTGTTGTGTGAAAACCATAAGTTGACAGGGTTGGTTCTGTCATGTTGGAATCTGCCCATTTTTAAAACACTGCAGTTTTAAAGTGCAACTGCTCAGCCATGACATTGTCTACCTATTTAGCTCATGATATGTCTTCTAGCAAAAACAAAACACCACACAGACACCTTAAAAAGCGTGATTCTTTAAGTAAAAATCAAAACTGTAATAGCAGTGCATGAAAACTCTTTGTAGAATGAAACTTAGAGCTACCGCTCACCTAAGCAGCGGTAGGCATTAACAATAATGAAATTTTGCAAAGCTGAGCCATGGGCCTTACCTTGGTGATAATGATTTCCAGAAAAGTCCAATTTTATTAGGAAGGTCAATTTCCTGAAGGATTATCTTTTAGCAGTTTTGCATAAATGTTTAGCGTCTGGAAGACTTAAATTGTACCACTGGTTTCAGGACAACCATGCAAAAACACCAATACTGATTAAATATTAATGGTTTTTGAAGTGTGATTTACATAGGCTGATAGTGTTTAGCTGACACCTTGAAAACAGCTGAAGACTTAGCCTCAATCAGTGATTACTCCTAAAATATATTTAAAAAAATGGACTGGGGCCCTTTAATTGTTATAGTTCTAAAGATTGTGGGTTTTCATCTGGAAATGTAACTACAGGTCATGACGACGCAAACCACAACAATTGTGATTAGTTGGTAGTTGGACAATGCTTTAATGCATGAATGTTTTAACTGGCTTATATATATATATTTATATTTATTTATATTTTTTTTTTTTTAACAACGCTTGACTACTTTTTTACTGTTTTCAGTTATTTTATAGTTTTTACTTGCATTTTGCCAGTCTTCCTTTAATATCATTTTGTGGATTTTGCTGATAAAATTATTTGGTTCTGAAATCTCTTGTTTGCATCTGCAAACCCTGGGAAGGTCTTAGAAAGCCGTGTTCACTTTGAATCTCCATTGGTCAGCTGAGTTTGGACTGACAGTTGCTCCGAAACCTCATCTGGAACCTAGAACAACCTATAAGCTAATGTGATCTAGTCAAGTGAATGCAGTGAAAACCACTAAATATGTAGGTGAGGACACATTCGGCTCCACATCCATCACCAAGTTTGCTGACAATACCGCTGTAGTAGGCCTGATCGGCAACAACGACAAGAGGGCCTTCCTGGAGATTACATGCCTGAAGACCTGGTGCCAGGATAATAATCTCCTATTCAACGTCAGCAAGACTAAAGAGCTGATAGTGGACAACAGATGGAAACAGATGAGGAAATACCACCCTGTGAGGATTAACAGTGCTGCAGTGGAAAGAGTGGACAGCTTCAGGTACTTTGGACTTCGCAACTCACAGGACATTTCATGGTGCCACATCAACAATAAGACGCTTATGAGACGCTCCCTTGTGAAAGGTGTATAAAATTCAGAAGCAAAACAAGTAGAAGTTGGAGCAAAGAGAGAGAAAAAAAAAAGAAAGCAGATTGGCACACTGCATTATAAAATTTGTTTTGAATTACTCCAAACAGTAATAAAGTGGCTTATAAAATATAATAATAATATATTATTATTATTATTATTATTATTATTATTATCTGTAACCGCTTATCCAGTTCAAGGTCACGGTGGGAACAGAGCATACCTGGAATCATTGGGCACAAGTTGGGAATACACCCTGGAGAGGGTGCCAGTCATTCACAGGGCAACACACACACATTCACACCTACAGACACTTTCGAGTTGCCAATCCACCTACCAACATGTGTTTTTGGACTGTGGGAGGAAACCAGAGCACCCGGAGGAAACCCACGTGGACACGGGGAGAACACACCTCCTCACAGAGGAGCTTTCTGACCATGCCTGACTGTATAGGTGATACAGCATGGAATATTAAGAAAAATCTAGTTTTACATGCTTTTTAAAAATCAACAAATATAACAAACCAGCTGGCAATGTTTTTATACATGGAATTATAGTGAGTTTTGAGACAAGAGAAGATTTACTTTCATTGGGCATTCACGACACAACCTGAAGTTAGGACGTTTGATAGACTGCTAATAGTAATGCAGTCTTATGGTTCATCATGTGATGTCAAGTGGCTGTGAGATTTGGCGTTAATAGAGAACATCGCAAACTATCTGTCATAGCTAAAGGATAAAGTGCAAAGGCCTGGTCTCACTCCAATCACACATGAAATCACTTGAAGCCATATTAAAGTTGTAGCAAATCCAGCTGGAAAGGGGCAACATTGGGCATTTCTCTACACTTCTTGATCACAAACCTGTGCCAGAGTGGACAAAGCAAGTTGTTAAAGCAAAAGAGCAAGATCTGAATATTTTTGCAACACCATTCAATGTAAATGCAGCTGATGTATCAGAGTCCATGCAGCTAGAGGTCATTGAGCTTCAAAACTGTAAGCTTCATAACTGTCAGCTAAAGGCCAAGCACAGCAACATGGACCTGCTAGAATTCTATGAACAAAACATAAGTGCTCATGAATTCCCAAATTGGAGGAAACATGTACTGAAGATGGCATCACAGTTTGGAACCACATACCATTGTGAACAATTCTTCTCAAAGCTGTCACTTACTAAAAACAAAAAATTAGTTCAAGATTAACCAACACCAGAACCAGTTGTGTGTTGCCACAACATCATTGCCCCGTAACTGGTGAAGACCAAGTATTGTCAACCCTCACATTAAAATTGTGATAAGATCAAATTAGACCACTTTATATACTATCAACACTGTAGTAAGAAAAATGTTCCCTAACCCTGGTTTATGGCTTTGCTCCAAAAAAAGCCTTTTCTGCCACATGTTTTCAAGAGTAGTTTCATCAGTTCCAATTCTTGAGTGCACCAAGTGGAGAAAAATGTCTGAGAATGACACGGAACACACTCCCCTTCCCTCCCGCCTTGGTCTGACCATCAAAATGGCATTAATGGACTATGGAGAGAAGACACTCTCCAAGTGTGAGCACATGTACTCAGTGTGATCTACAAGCAGCTACTCGGCGTGAAGGAAGGAGAACAGCATCAATCAGACTGTCTCCATGCTCCACCACCAACCACTGTTCAAATTAATGAGTGGGGTCCACTTTACATCATATGCGAAAACCCTCTTATTAGCCCCAGCTCCACCTCCCTCCCTCTTCTAAATCAAATTGACCAGATCTATGAGGAGTGTCTGGCCCTTGGAGTCCAGGAGGTTTATGTGTCCAGTGCTGGAGGCTTGCTGGCGTTGTCTGGGAACCATGGGAGAGCAGAAACAGATGTGACACTAACTGCTGTCCGAACAGGAAAGGTCAATGGAGACATTCAAGTGAGCAAACAGAAGTTATACATGAAAATATTATAAATCTAAATTTAAAATATTTAAGATTACTAAACTTTTTTTATTTTTATTTTTTTATTTTTTACAGATTATTACATTATAAATGATTACACAACAAAATAATTTGCATTGCAGCAATAGTTTATAATACAGCCTGTTTTACAGTGTAACATGCTGTGTTTTAGAGTGTACTTTCCCAGTACTTTAAGTGTAACTTCTCCATAAGAATCAGTGCAAATTACTGAGCTGTTTATACTAAGATTTATATTATTGTCAGGATCACGGGGCGGACTGACAGAGGCAGACGCACTCGCTAAAACACAGTACTTTATTAACAAAATATAACAAAACAAAGAGACTTTAAGAGAAAGACAACAAACAGGGAGCCAAGCAGGCTAAACTGGACACGGGGAGCTAAACAGGGCAAACGGGACAGACAGACTAAAGAGATAACCAGACTACAAAACTAAACAACGACAGAGGGAATGAAACGACAATATGAAACGACGACGTGGAAAACAATGACGAAGAAACTGCAGAGACAGACAGACTTGATAACAGGGACCGAAACAGTACAAATGACTGACAAGAGGAAGTGATACAAGGGGACTTAAATACTTACACAGGCAAGATGCACCTGAGACAGATAATGAGGGGGAGGAGGAAAGGCTGGACATAGGCAAAGACATGGACAACAACAAACAGAGCCATGTGCTGAGAGAGCACATGACGGGGAAAACAGACCTGACAGGACGAGGGCGTGACAATTATACAGAAAATGTAAATTACAGTGTAATATCTGGGAAATCAAAAGATCCCCAGTTGTTATTTTCTTGTTGCCCCCTGTACATAAACTATAGTATCATTAGGAACTGCTACATAATTTGTACTGAATCAGTTACACTGTAAATACTGGGAAAGTATACTCTACAACATAGCTTTTTCCGGTTTTAATACAGAGAAAGTACTCTCTAAAATGCACAAAGGTACACTACATTTTAAAATGTTACCGAATATTCTTACAACAATCCAGTCATGAGAAATATTTCATTCACTTACTAGATTTAACATGACTGCACTCGCTAAGATAGCCTCGACAGATATTTTGCAGTGCAGGCAGACACACGCAGAGTTCGTGACCAGGGATATAGCCCAGTGAGAATCCCCCACAGCCCACAGTCAGAGAGGACTCTAAACAGGACGCTGGAGTTAGCATCAAGCTCCACAAGGACGGTCATGGACTCAGGGAACCCTTGGCCTTCTTCACTGAAGCTAACGCTGGGTTATGGTACAACCCAGCAGGTCCAGCCACAGGCAAACACCAGTAGTGAGTGACCACAGCGAGCTGGCCAGGCCCCGACACAGCCACAGTGGCACACAAGCCCAGGGCTAACAAACGCTAATGCTCCGCTAATTAGCCCAACCACTGACCACCTAATTATGCATGGTTCAGTCAAAACTCAAAGGTTAAAGGGCATTTGCTGCTGCCGTTTGCGTGTACATATGCACATACCCATATATGTCGAGTTTAAATAACCCTGGTTAAAATTTTTGTAAACATTTTGTTGATGTTGAAAATAATCTTTTGCATCCTCTAAAGGAATCTTTCTGCAGAATTTTATTTATTTATTTGATAAAGTGAATGTACTGGAGGAAAGAAAAAAAATCTTTTTATAGTGAGCTAGGAGTCCAAAAGCTCGCTACACAAGAGTTTGATAGTCAACACAACAGAAATGGGACATTAGTGTTCATTAGTGCACTAAGCTGGTCAATTACATTGTGTTAGCAGTAGTTCATCGGAGTCTTGTGTCATAGCATTTACCCTCTCAGCTTGGCAGGTTTTTGTAATTGTGATTTAGCAAAATTAAGAATTTAATCTATAAGGAATTTAACATGTTATTTTTTTAAACTAATTCATCATTGGCCACAACTTCTTTCCATGATTCATTCATTTTACAGTGCCTAGCAATGTATGAGCAGGGTTATTTAGTGATGAAAACAGAGTCACTACTGTTGAGTTCAGAAGGTATACTACATTTAAATTGTTCTTAAATATGTATTATATATTATAAAAAAACTCACTCACCATTTCTCCTCTCTCTCTCTCTCTCTCTCTTTCTCTCTCTCTCTCTCTCTCTCTCTGTCTCTCTCTCACACACACACACATGCCCACACAGATACTGTTTTGTCTCCTTTTTTGAACCATGGGCTGTGATGTAGAGTTAATTTTCAACATTAAAATGCTACATTAATCTCCCTTAAAAAATAGGAGGAGAAGGAATTTCTAGTGTTTTAAAGTTAGTGTTGCAACCATTTTTTTGTTTTTAATTGATAGACAATACTAATATATATATATATATATATATATATATATATATGATCCCATTGTGTCGATGTTATTTTGATCCTTTTTTTAGATTTAAATATCCATTATTAAAAGTTTCAGGCTTAAGAAGGGATAATGTGTGATTTATTTTTTATCCATCAACAACACAAAATATTAAACATGCGTTAATTGCCACTGCACAGCAGTACAACGATATTTGGATGATGCATTTAACCCATCCATGGCAAACAAACACCCTATTTGGAACATTAGATGCCTTGGTCAAGGGCATGTCATCTGTGGATGTTGAGGGAGGAGAGATTGCTGTTCCTTCTCTCCCCCACCTTCATTTTTTCAGACCATTTTGGAGATTAAACTGGTGACCTTCCAGTCCTAAACCCGTTTCTCAAATCTTTAGGCCATGGCTGCCCCAAGAGGGTTGAATTATCTCATTGGGGAAATATAGTGGGAACAAATTGGAGACCTAACGTTTTGTTTCCTAATAATAACAATACAGAGCTTGGCTCACATTGCATCCTTCTATGCTGAGAATAAAAAATGAACATTAAATTACTTAACGTCAAGCGAGAGCCGTGATATGCCGGAGCTGTTGACAAAGCTGGCCATTTGTACAGCTCCGGCGACACACTCTGTGGTCTGTCACCTTAATGGGAGAATTAAATGCTACATTAATTACACAACAGAGACTGTGTACCCGGGAGCGGCCTCATGGTCTGTTTTATTCTCCCTCGCTCGCAGGGCAGCTGAGATGTGATTTCTCCCTGTCACATTAATTTGCCATTGCTCTGCTTTATTTCCTTCCCAATTAGCTCAGCTCCAGCAGACAGTAGAGATACCAGCTTCTCAGGACCTGATCCACCACACGCTGTTTGATCCCTCAAACGTGAAAAATTACCAGCAATCATCGCAAATCGAGCAACCACTTTCAGAACGTTACTTTTCTGCGTCTGCGAGAGGTCTCACACCGAGTGAGCTGGAGGACAGAGACGATGACCAAAAGCCAGGGGTATAATAAGGCATGAGTTATAGGATATGCCAATTAGCTGTGATGGCTTTTAAAAAGCAGACTTGTGGCCAGAAGGCAGGGTCCCCAGGTGGGACATGGGGCTGGAGAGAGGAGGTGCTTAACCTGAAGTGTCTCAGTAAAAAGCCGGCCGTTTGAGGAGATATACGACGTCCCTGGGCTCACATCCCTCTCAGCATACAACCAAGCCCTAATTAAATCAATAGGGCCAATAACACAGGGGGAAACAAAGATAAACTGAGCAGCACTACAAGTATAAAAATGATGCTCATGATAAAAGCTATATATATATATATGTGTGTGTGTGTGTGTGTGTGTGTGTGTGTGTGTGTGTGTGTGTGTGTTGGTGTGTTTTTTTTTTCAGCAGGGAAATATGGAATAAGTATGTTGTCATGACAGGGAAGCATGGAAAAAGTTTATAATAGCTATATAATATGTTAAGTATCTATACAGCTCAAAGGATAGCATATTAATACTTCATTATTTTTGTATATAATTAGAATAGTCACTTAATTCTACACAACAACAAAAGCCTGGAGGAATGATTGAATTTTAAATTACATTTATACTTTACACATACATTTTAAATTTTATTTCAACACCTAATAAGTTCTACTGAAACCATATTTCTACACATTTGATTATGGTTTATTCTCCGCACGGTACATATTGGATTTACTGCACAATGCTGACATGTTTAAAATGATCTAGTTACAAGAGCAATCAGACATTTTTAAGCAGATATTCAAAATGGCCGCTGCCATTGGAGAGGCCCATTTTACGGAGCATAAATAGGTTAATACAGGGGCTACAAAGCAGGTTGCATGTTCATGTCATGTGAGGTGAAATTTACAGGAAAATGTACAAATAATAAATAATCACTTTACAAAATGGTGGTAAGAAATAACTTTAATGCTAGTGGGCTGTGTAGCGTAAGGCACAAACTCTGTATCAGCGTTTCTCTCTCTCTCTCTCTCTCTCTCTCTCTCTGTGTGTGTGTGTGTGTGTGTGTGTGTGTGTGTGTGCGTTCCCTCCCTCCGACAGCAGCCATATTTATATTCTGCTTGCAGTACGCTGATCATCTGCCGCCATCTGCATGCTTTTACTGCCTGTGATCAGTGTGCAGCTACAACAGCCTGTCAGCAGCCTTTCCACAGCACTTACAGCCAAGCAGCTCCACATCAAGCAACCCTTGCCCATCATAAATACAACATCCAGTGCACAACATAACCCAGCTCCCCCAGTCTCTCTCTCTCTCTCTCTCTCTCTCTCTCTCTCTCTCTCTCTCTCTCTCTCTCTCTATGCCCTATCTTGATCTCTTCCCATCTCTATTATAACCCCCTCCTTTTACTTTCTCCTTTTCTGTCTTTGCTCTTATTCTTTTCTACTTCAGTCTCTCTCTCTCCCTCCCTCCCTCCCCCTCTCTCTCTCTCCCTCCCTCTCTCTCTCTCCCTCCCTCTCTCTCTCTCTCTCTCTCTCTCTGTGCCACATCTTCTGCACACCTATTCCTCTCGCTTTTCCTTTAATTGAATTTCAGGTCAAGCTAAAACTGTTATTTATTTTATCAGAAAGAAAGAACTGGACCCAGGTCAGGACTGTGATGTGAGTTTGGCTTTTAAAAGGTTGATCCAGGTGAGGATTAGATGAAGAATCTGGATGGTTTTGAGAGTGTGTGTGGGGATTTATGGGGGGGCTTTCTTTTTCTTTACTGCTGGTATCCTCACTTTTGCTGCCCCTTCACCAAGACGTAGCAGCTTAATTTTTCATGTGTTTTTATTGGCTTTTATTCATTGAACTAATACTGTGATAAAGTCTTGTTGAAAACTCAAACTTCTCTCTCTCTCTCTCTCTTTCTCTCTCTCTCTCTCTCTCTCTCTCTCTCTCTCTCTCTCTCTCTCTCTCTCTTTCTCTCTGCCCCTATCTTCTGTTCTTCCAATTCATACCATCAACACCCCACCATCACCACCATCACCCCCTGTGTCGGTTGCTTCATGTCTGAATGATGGCTGTTTTGAGTTTTTGCCTGTGCTCCGAACAGCCCCAGGCCAAATCTGACCACAGCTTTGTAGCATGCTGTGCCCACACAGTCAAACCCATTCTCCTCAGAGCTTTCCACAAGGGTGTTATACTCGGGTTGTTAGAGGCTGCTGGAAAAAAGAGAAAGCATGTTTAGCTCATTTGTTACTTAGGCCAAAAAATGAATTGAATTGGAGTGAATTGCAATTAGGCTACATATCTCTGCTGTCATAACAAGACCCCCCATGGTGCTGAGATTATTGGCTTCATCTGAACGGTTCATAATGAATGGAACATCAGCAATGATCCACCATGACTTATATTAGCATAAATAAGTTCAAGTCAACCTACAGTCGCAAAAGGCCTTTTATCCTTTGAGATTTCTTGAGCCCAGTTCAATGTACAGTCTCAGCTAGGACAACGTTATTGTTAGGCCGGATTTTACAATAGTCAGGACCCCTACAAGACCACAGTAGAGCAGGTAATGTTTGGGTGGTAGATCATGGAGGTATGTTAGTGTGTGTGTATATGTTAATGGATCAGACACAGCAGTGCTGCTGGAGTTTTTAAAGTCCCTCAGTGTCACTGCTGTAGTGAGAATAGTCCACCAACCAAAAATATCTAGCCAATAGCATCCTGTGTCCTCTGATGAAGGACTAGAGGACATTCAACCAAACTGCAGCAACAGATGAGTTCCTGTCTCTGGCTTTACATCTACAAGGTGAACCAATGAGTTAGGTGAGTCTTACAAAGTGGACAGTGAGTGGACACAACGTTTAAAAACTCTAGGTACACTGCGCTGAGAAATAAGCCACCACCCAAATCATACCTGCTCTGTGGTGGTCTTCTGGGGGTCCTAACCTTTGAAGAGCAGCATGAAACAGGGGGACTACAGTCTGTAAGTGTAATTGAATTGTTGTTAAATATACAGGACCAGTCAAAATTTGAACACATCTTCTTATTCAATAGTTTTTCTCTGTTTTTCATTATTTTCTACATTGTAAATGAATATGGAAGACATTAAAACTATGAAGGAACACATATGGAATTATGCAGTAAACCAAAAAAAGTGTTAACCAAAGGAAAGTAGCCACCTTTTGCTTTGATGACAGTTTTGCACATTCTTGGCGTTCTCTCTTCATGAGGTCGTCACCTGGAATGGTTTTCAGTGAACGGCTGTGGCCTCGTCAAGAGTTAATTTGTAGAACTGCTTGCATTCTTAATGTGTTTTAGACCATAACTTGGGTTGTGCAGAGGTAGCGGATGGTGAATAGCCCTGTGAGAAGATGTGTCCAAACTTTTGACTAGTACTGTATGATGATTGTAAGTCACTATAGCGACTCTATCTCCAACAGTACAGCAATGAACCTGCTGAATAGTGTCATATGCTCGAGACTTATATGCTGATTTACATAAGGCATTTCCCATAGTGTTTTCTAAAAAGATAATATTAGCATGGACTACAATGTACGTGTATGCATAGAGGAAATCCCCTTTCACTCCTGCAGACAGCATGTGTGTGTGTGTGTGTGTGTGTGTGTGTCTCCTCCCACTTGCCCTGGAACATCTCACGCAGTGACAAACATTATTTATCTTTCAATCCTGACTAGAACCGCTACCTTTGGATCAAACTTGGTGAAAAAGGCTGAGACAAAACCTTCATTTAAATAATATCACTTTCCGAGTTTTTCATCCCGAAGTCGCTTCTTCCTTCAGAACAGAGTCCCCAGTGGCAGCGTTTAGCATACTGTTTGTGAATAACATCCGTTTGAGCTGGTGGGGAGCACCTCGCTTGGCCCCTTTGGCTGTGTGAAATGATGCTTTAGTGTCTACTGCATCGCTCGCGGTGATCCGCGTCTATTCTTGAAGGAATTTTCCTCTGCATCACAACAGCCTCGGTGACAAGCCTATAGATGTTAGCGAGTGGTTTGGCGGTCTGCTGGGAGGCCTTATTGATTTGTGGAATACATTCTAAAGGGTCCCAAGCCTGTGTCTTTGTCTGGGTGTGTGTGTGTGTGAGTGTTTGTGGTGGGGGGACAGTGGAGTTTAAATGGAACTTTTGAACCAATCGCCCCATGGAAAGTCGTCATATTTAAGGAAGGAGGGTGGCTAGCATGTGTGTGTGTGTGTGTGTTGAGAGAGCCTGGAGGGTGTGTGGGGTCTTTTCCGCATGCCATGCTAGCGGAAGAAGCCACTCGCATCAGCACGGGGCCTTCCTCGGGCCACACACTCACACACACATACACACACACTAATAGGAGAAGAGGATGTTGGGAGAAAAACGCTTCGTCTCAGTTTCCATGCAAAAAACATGAGCGCCAATGGGGCACTCATGGTTACAAAACAGAGCTTTTTTGGATTGGGGAGAAGGAGGGAGATGGTGGGGGGGTGGCGTCATGGGCGCGCTTAATAATATTATGAAGGCAAAGGGAAGGGGAAGAAGTGCGCCTATAGGTATGAGGCTAATTAACTAAAGTTTTGTCTGTTGGAGGGATCCAGGGCTAGAAAGAGAATGCTCTGATTCCACTATTCCCCAAAGAACTGGCTTCAAAGCTAAAAGAGAGGCTACTAAACTCATCAGAAATAATAATAATAATAATAAAAGTGGGGTGCGCGCGACACTGCTGGTGCTTTCCGGCGCCTTCTGGGACCTCCACATCCTCAGCGCCGAAAACACAGAGCAGAAACAAGCCCCTAAAATACATCAACCTGATTACCACCCTCTATACCCCCACAGCTTCTCCCACCCACCCCAATGGCCAGTGGCACCATAATAAGCGAGCTGATGATGCAAACACAATTATTACACATTAAACCAGAAACAAGGCACGAAAAACGATGCGCAGAGGCGTTAAAAAACGCTGCTCGCTTTTTTATCCCACCCCTTCTTTTTTCTCGTTTTTCCGCCCTCCATCTCCTGACATTTGTGGTTGAGGGATATTTTATGAGTTCCTTTTTTTAATCTAATTGCACTCGCTGTACGTTCCCCTGCTCTGTGATTTTGGCTGTAGGCGTAGTATAACAAATAAATGTCTCTGACAGTTCGCTAATGAGTTGTTAGTGGAGTTACGAAAATGTGTGTGGGGGGGGGGGGTGTAGATGGTGGTAGGGGTGGCATTACATTGTAATTTGGGTCCATTCACAGTTTTTGGAGTCTCTCTTTTCCTTACTTTCTCACGTTTTTTTTTTCCCCCCTGCTTTCACTCCTCTAGCTTTTAACACATCTGCAGGCATGTTACAGCAGCCCGGGCATCATGAAGGAGAAGAAATAGGGAAGTAGACGTGGAGGAAAGGGATAGGGAGAAAAGACGTATTTGCTCACCCACCCCCCAAACACACACACACACACACACACTCACTGGGTGCAGGCCTCTGAGACCACCCATTACTAATTAAAACTTCTTAACAAACACTCCATCAGCCCCAGAGACAGCAATGCAGCGGGACGCTGCCATCCCTTGATGAGATGATTTACAGGGATGGAGGTGTGTGTGTGTGTGTGTGGAAAGAGTGTGGGGATGCCAGAGCTAGACACCACGACAGGCTGATTTGTCTTAGACATAATTACGCTCAAGACCCCCCTCTCCACCCTCTTCCTATACATCTTCATTTATCAGAGACACAGACAATGTCCTGCTCATGTAAATGGCTTTTGTGCAAGATATATGTATGAAAACGAACAACTGAAGGACTATCCGACATGGCATCAGGCTTTAAAGGAACACTGGGTAAGGTTAGTGTTTCTTGCTCCTGGGACTCCCTCTAATGCATTTCATTTTTACAGCACTGTACTGAAATCAGTTGGGGGGGTGGGGGTCCTACACTGCTTCAACAGCTACATAGTGCAGTTCCTGCACTGCTGAGCCCAGAGTTGCAACAGACACGTCAGTGAAGCATCACATTTTAAAGACAGACAGGTGGAGCTTAACAACACCTTATACACATTTATTTCATATTGTTGCCATGACAACATTGATGTTCCATCTATTTACAAAATGTAAAGTGAAAATGTGACTGAGTGAATGTGTGAGTTACTGGGTGAGTGTGTGATGAACTAGCACACTGTCCAGAGTGTATTCCTGCTTTGCCCACAGTGGACTCCTGACCCATTGTAACCCTGAATAGGATAAAGCCGTTACAGAGAATGAATAAATGAATAAATGAATGAAAGTCAAATTCATGTTCATGCTGTTTTTAGAAACTGAAGGCTTCATGTGTAAAATCTTGTGTTTTCAATGTTGAAAAATGTTGACAGTACTAATATTTTTAACGCAGTCAATGCTTTTTCATAGCGTGTCCCTGTGAGCCATCCTTATTTTTAGCCATTTCTCTGCATATTCCTCTGCATCACACGGCTCTGCTCATTGTGTTGACATTCCTCTGCTATTACAGACATGAAGTAAATAATCTTATGTGCTCCAACTAGAACCAGACTATATGCAGTTTGCTCTACTGATTGGTTTAACACAAGGTGGCCAGTCTGGTTTGTGTGCACTAGATTGTTTACATAAGTCTAGTTCAGGGTCGTGGTGTGTCCGGAGCCTACCCAGAATCATAGGCCGCAAGGCAGGAACACACCCTGGAGGGGGCACCGGTCCTTCACAGGGCAACACACACATTCACACTTTTGAGTCACCAATCCACCTACCAATGTGTGTTTTTGGACCATGGGAGGAAACCGGAGCACCCGGAGGAAACCCAAACAGACAAGGGGAGAACACACCAAACTCCTGCCAGACTTGAACCCACAACCTCCAGGTCCCTGGAGCTGTGTGACTGCGACACTACCTGCTGCACCACCATGCCACCCTCCAAAATTCATGCCATGAACATTTACATGTACAACAAAGCTACCCTGTAGAGCTCTATAATGCTCATGCTGACAGACTGTAATACAAAACGGGAAGTACAGAGAGCGCTATTCTTTTGATTGTTTCAGTAGGCCACAATGGTGCTTGTTACTCAATTCTAAAATGTACAAAGCATTTGGTATTAGGGTTAAAATTGCTGAGCCATAAAAACATGATTAATCAATCCAAAATAATCCAAAAGTAGCCAAAACAGAGAGTAAAAAAGGATACACAAATGATTAATGAAAAAAAGTCTCCACATACATTCAGCGCAGCTCTGGCTTGTGCTTTCTTCTTTTATCATGAAAACACTTTTTCTAGCTGCTGAAAGTCCTCAGAGGAGACTGAACCTGTCTCTGTTTGCCCACCTTCAGCAGAAACAGGAGGTTAGGCTCTTTTTTTTCTTTTCCCCACACGTCCCACTGCAAGTTCTTTTCGGAATCGCCTTTCATACACTATCCGTCTTGGCCCTGTGTTTTGGCTCAGTTAGCACCGCTAGCCATCCACAACAACACCCAGCTGATATGATGGTGACCAGGAGCTTGTGCTATTTCTCGCTCTATCTGCGCCTTGTCTAGCTTTCTGCCTTCTCTTCTTTCTCCCTCTGTTTCTCTTTCTCTCTCTCTCTTTCTCTCCCTCTCTTTCTAAGCCTTATCCAACTGTCTGCTCACATTTCATTACGGCTAGAGGAAACAGGACTGGGAGCCATTGCTGCAGATCCACTTCTATTAGGACGCCTATTATCATCCCAAATCAGTCGCGTTTTAGCATTTAAGTGTCGAAAGTTCACAGAGAATTTTCCAGCTCTGCCGCCTCAAGGTATGGAAGGAGCATCAAGCAGCCAGAGAAAAGAAGGGAAAAAAAGAAGACGGAGGGAAAAAAGCTACTTGCGATATGTTCCTCACAGCCATTCTGCTCCATATACTCGGCTCTCCTCTATCAAAAACAGCTACTGCCTGAAATATTACAGCAGATTTCAGGAAGGCCTGGAGTGTATGATGTGTGTGTGTGTGTGAGTGTGTGTGTGTGTGTATGGGGGGGTAGAAGTGCTTGGCAGCAGTAATGAACATTCGCACCATTAAGTCAATGGCACGTGCGGCTGCAAATGTTAAGCCACTAGCCGGGTTCTTTGGATGTTTGGGTAGGGAGCCACAGCAGTAATCCTATTTACAGTCCCCTCCTTAAACTGCTCACTTCTCAAGACATCCCACACTCTACACACGCACACAGCGAAGAGATTAGACCACACATATCTGGCTTTTCATGCTTCATAAAAGAGAGCAGTCTGGATCACATTACTATCTGGCTAATAAAAGGAGATATTAAGTCCAGAAACAAAACAGTGTTTTAATGCCAGTGGGCTCTGCTCATAATCCATCCCAACAGGATGATTCTACTCTCTCTGTTTCTCTCTCTCATACACACACACACACAAACACACACACACACAGACACACACTTGCTTTCCAACATTCTCCAAGTCCATTGCCAAATTCCAAGATTTTTCATCTATATACACTATTCATCCAAATGTTCCCATAGGAGCCCATAAATAGCGAATTCAGCAAAAGTGAACACAAAGTTGTGCATTCTGGAGCAATTGCACATGATCCTAGGGTCATTTTGCTCGATACAATGTATCACCTAGAAGGGCACTGCACTGTAGAACAGTGGATCTTTATTCTCAGGAGTTACAGAGCTCTATCCAATACCTTTTGGATGAGCTGGAGTGGTGTTTGTGATTCCTAACTATTCATCTTAAAATAAATGAATAAATAAATAAATAAATAAAAGTAAGTCAAACTATTAATCTTCTAGGGTTATATAATAACTCCCCAAAATTCTGAAATCCCATTCCTAATATTTAATATCCAGTCAGAACCACCATTAAATAAACATTCATAGTTCATACATTTTTAGCAAAACAATATGGACTTCACGGAATTACTTAAGGTAACATACTTCACTATTTACTATGCCCACCAGGGCCATCACTAGATCCAATTTACTGGAGCATGTGCCCTAGTAAAATGTTGTTGTGCCCCTATAAAATCACAGCGGTAAAATGTCAGTTTAATTCAGGATTGATAAGCAGAACTGCAGAACACTCTATGCAAATACACGACAGGAACTACATGTACCCGGAGGAAACCCACGCAAACACGGGGAGAACATACCAAACTCCTCACAGACAGTCCCAGAGCAAGACTTGA
This sequence comes from Hoplias malabaricus, assembly GCF_029633855.1. Lineage (NCBI taxonomy): Eukaryota > Metazoa > Chordata > Actinopteri > Characiformes > Erythrinidae > Hoplias > Hoplias malabaricus. Next base: position 62,626,984 of record NC_089802.1, on the reverse strand, counting down.
ACCCACAACCTCAGGATCCTGGAGCTGTGTGACTGGGACACTACCTGCTGTGACTATTGGACATTCACAAATATTTAAAAGTAAGTCAGCCAACAGACGAGGGAAAAGTTATAGCAACTTATAACTGTATAATCTTTCAAAAATACATAACACACCACTAAATCAAAGAGTCAGACATTCCCTGCCCTCAAAATAATGGTAGAGCAGGTAACGTCACTCAACATAACTTCTCATAAGTGTGTTCTTTTAAAAGTGGTGTTTTAAATCTCATTTTCTGTATATTTTTAATTTCAGTCTTTGACTTTTGCTCATAGCTACGAGTAGATTCACTTATATCTCATCTCTTTAGCTTGCAATCTTGAACTTAATAGCCATTCTGACTCAGAAATTAATACATGAAAGCTGACTTTTGGTTCTTGTATTGTGCTCTAGTTAAGGCTTTTTTAAAGCAATTATCTTCCAATACTAACACAACTCTATATCACTATAGGCTCGTTTAAATGTCTGGCCAGTTTTACTGCAACACAAACACGTGTGAAGCAACAACTTGATTAAAAGCAGGGACGGAAATCTGAAAAGCCTCAGCTTATGGAGCTGATCAGTGAAATTGAAATGCCGTCTATGAAGCCATCATGGGTAGGCTCATTTTCGTTTATTAGTTTATCGCTCGCTGAGCATGTTTCACATCCATAAATGGAAATTAAACTTAGTAGATTGTGTGTGTGTGTGTGTATGTATGTGTGTATGTTTCTTCGCCGCTTTAATATTTGATTCCAATTTATAAATTGGAAATAAGAGCAAGCGCTTAAATATACATAACCCTCCAAACTATTTTGAAAATGAGATGCGCTCGGCGCATGACACAAACAAGCCAATTTCCAACCTTGAAAACCCATCTGATGCGTATTGCATGTCCAACTGCCTCTCGCGCTCTCTCACTAAGCTTCGTGCTAATGTGCATCCACAGACGTAGCCTACACTCTCGCGCGCTCACACATATATAATTGAGATTTTTCACACAAGGACACAGAGAGCCTGGAGCCAGTGCTTAATTGCGCCGGCTATCATTACAGGAGGGAGAAAATCAACAATTTTAAAAATACACCGAGCACCTTTCATCTTCTCGCTGCTCTAATCGCGCTGGTAAGAGGCGTCTGGAAGGGGGGAAGCTTGATGCAGTCGAACTATCTAAACAGCGCCTTTGGGGGCTGGCGCAATCAGCCGCTCTGAAGCCGATCCTTTGGGACATGGCGGCGTAAATGCAGGCCTCTTAGCTCTCCGTCACAGCTCTGCCGAGAGACGAGATGTGACCCACGTCGAGCTGCATCCATTTGCAGGGCCGGACCACCGTATGTCACCATAGTGTTATGATGCTTGTGGACAGCCCTCATCAGCTAAATTCGGGGGAAAAAAACAACAACAACAACACACAATTGTGCTTACTAACACATCACTTATCGTGGGTGGAGGAGTGGTCCCTAATAATACAAGTGGTAATGTGAAAGGAGGCATATAGGTGCTATAACATATCACATATTTAGTTATTTTTTGTCATTTACAAGCTAGTTACCTCTTGGAACTTGTTTCTAACTCACATCAGGGGCATCACTAGATCCTGTTAACTGCGGCAAAATGTTGCTGTGCCCCACTGCAATGTTGGTGGTAAAAAGTCAATTTTATTGTGGATTACTGAACAGAGCTACAAAACATCATTCTGATTCACCACAGGAACTACCTTTCCCATAATGCCCCAGTATCTTTTCAAAGCTTGAGCAGCTAAAGCTAGGCAGTTTATATTTAAAGAAGGCCACACAACAGATGATAATTTGTATATTTTGGTTGTAGTGACATTATAACAGTAAAAGGTCCCAAAAATACAGGGTGGGCCATTTATATGGATACACATTAATAAAATGGGAATGGTCCGTGATATTAATTTCCTGTTTGTGGCACATTAGTATATGTACGTATATTAGTAAATAACTGATGAAAGAATAAAGTTAAAATAAAGAATAAAAATGAAAGTATAAAGTTACGTTAGTTAAAATAAAGTTAAAACCAAGCCCACCATTGTTTTTGTTGTGAAATTCCAAATACGTTTGATGTGTCACATGTCCCTCTTCCCATTGAAAAAACAAAAGTTGGATCCAAAATGGCTGACATCAAAATGGCCACCATGGTCACCGCCCATCTTGAAAAGTTTCCCCCATCCCATATACTAATGTGCCACAAACAGGAAATTAATATAACCAACCATTCCCATTTTAAGGTGTATCCATACAAATGGCCCACCCTGTACATTGGCGCAGCAGGTAATGTCGCTGCCATAGCTCAAGGGCCCTAGGGTTGTGGGTTCAAGCCCCACTCTGAGTGACTCTGTGAGGAGTTTGTTGTGTTCCCCCAGCGTCTGCATGGGTTTCCTCTGGGTGCTCTAGGTTTCATCTCACGGTCCAAAAACACACCTTGGTAGGTGGATTGGCGACTCAAAGTGTCTATAGAGCATGTGTGTGTAACCCTGCAATGGACTGGTGGTTCCTCCATGGTATTTTCCCACCTTGCGCCTAGTGACTCTGGGTAGACTCCGGACCCTCCGCGTTTCTGAACTGGTTACAGACATTGAATGAATTAATAAACTGTCAGAAACCCACTGCCAACAGATAATAAATGTAAGAGCATGTAACACAACGAATAACTAAAATTAATAGAAATATTTTTGATGTTCATTGGTTTTTCATTTCTCATCCATGACAGAGTACCACCCACTTTAGAGTTAAATCAGTTAGTGTTGAAAACTAAATACCACCACTGCCCAACCACAGTTGTAGATTGTACCATTTTGTTTCATGATTTTCTTGAGTTTTATGATTATTGATCATTGGAACTTTGGACTTAGCCTCAATAACTCTCACATAGTTAAAAGCTTTTCTGAGGAGTGGACATATTTAGACATATCTTGCTATGGTAGCTTTTATGGCCAAGAACTTTCTACCAGAGGGAAGAGGTCAGGAGAGCGGATGTTCAGGTTGAGAAGGGTCAGCTATGATTTGACCAGTGAGCTTCATGACCCCGTGATTGTAGAAGCTTGAAGTCTGCATCCACTGATCTTTTCTGCAGTCGTGTTCATGCAATGAATAAATAATGGTTACTGAATATAGTAATTTCACCAAACTTGACAAGTTGTGCTCTATAAGTTCTAAGGAGTTCTAATAAAAGTTCTAATAAATAATAGGATTTTTATCAGCATTCGACAAAGTTTATCCTTAACATCAATTACAATAAATCTAACTATCAATTGATGCATGAATAAAAAAATAAATAAAACAGAGCTGGAGAGTTCATTCACTTCAGTTATGGAGTTGCCTTTGCTTTTGCTATAGATTATATAGAATATATGATTAACAATTCAGGAAACAATAGATACAGTAGTTCTACAGTGTGCTTTTGCTACATAAATAAATTACATTGTAAACTCACCATAAATTAAAAGAGGTAGGATGTTGAAGAATTAAACTTTATATGTAATAGTCAAAAAGTGTGAAGGTTCAACATATAATTGTCCATGTAGAGAACATGGAAGAAACTGCTTTGTTCCTGTATGTTAGCTTACATAACATGATTATATGTGTGTGTTTGTGTGTGTGTGTGTGTGTGGGTGTGTGTGTGAGTGTGTGATTATGAAAAAATAGTGATTATTATACTTTTTTCCTTCTATGTCTCATTCTAATTTGTTTCTATAGGTTAAGGCTAATGTAGCTAATGAGTAATGGGACAATTATTGTGCTAGCTCTGGGACATCTTACTGATCTGACTAAGCGTCATAATCTTTGCTCACATAAAATAGCTCAAGTGTTTCTACCACCGCTGGTAAACTGAAAATAGTAACTGTGCAGGTATATTTTTAGCCCCAGACAGTACACATAGTGCAAACATCCCCTAAAAATGATAAACTACACCAAAAACCTTTCCAAAATTGTAAAATAAACAAGACTCTGGGATTTGTTCATTGTAATATTATTATTATTATTATTATTATTATTATTATTATTATTATCATTAATAATAATAATAATAAAGCACTTCATGCTTCCTGCAGCTGACCAACTTCATGGAGACGCAGATTTCATTTTCCAACAGGACTTGGCACCTGCACACAGTCCCAAAGCTACCAGTACCTGGTTTAAGGACCATGGTATTGCTGTTTTTAATTGGCCAGCAAACTTGCCTGACCTTAACCCCATAGAAAATCTATGTGTTATTGTGAAGAGGAAGATGCAATACGCCAGACCCAACAATGCAGAAAAGCTGAAGGCCACTATCAGAGCAACCTGGGCTCTCATATAACACCTGAGCAGTGCCACAGACTGATCCACTCCATGCCACATTGCTGCAGTAATTCAGGCAAAAGGAGCCCCAACTAAGTATTGAGTGCTGTACATGCTCATACTTTTCAGTTGATTTCTAAAAATCCTTTTTTTTATTTGTATTGGTCTTAAGTAATATTCTAATTTTCTGAGATAATGAATTTGGGGTTTTCATTAGTTGTCCGTTATAATCATCAAATTAAAAGAAATAAACACAGGAAATATATCAGTCTGTGTGTATTGAATGAGTGTAATGTACAAGTTTCACTTTTTGAATGGAATTACTGAAATAAATCTTTTTCATAATATTCTAATTTTATGACCAGCACCTGTATTTATGCAAAAGCATAATGTGCAGTTTATTCCCTAAATAGTGTTCCCTAGACATACCCTTGAGTCATGTGGATTTTTCCACAATCCAGGTTTTCAAGTTCCAGGTTTTAAATGTACTGGTAACATTAGTCAATCACACACTCACTCTCTCACTCACCCTTTCGTTTACTCACTCATAGTTCACTCCCTCAGTGCTTTCTTAGCTTGTCCATTAATCCACTCATTTGTTTATTCACTCTCAGTCATCCGATCTCTCCCTCCCTCCTACACTCATTCTCTCACTCACACTCTTGTACACAGTTCAGCGCAGGGCATCAATGACATTTCTTTGCGTTCTGTTATGGTTCTAATTTTTGTTTACATATGCATGCTAAATATTTTTTAATTGTTGCCACTCAAATAATATGTCCTATGCAAACAAAGATGAATTATTTATTACAAGTATTATCATTAACAACAACAACAACAACAACAATAATGACGACGATGATAACAACAATAATAATAATAATAATAATAATAATAATAATAATAATAATAATAATAATAATATCCACCAGTCTTGCATCACGCAAACTGCATGCCATTCCAGACTGTGTCAAGTAGTTACGTAATCTGAAAGGCTTGCTCATGTGTTCTCTGACACTGTGTGGCACACTGTTAAGTGTGGAATTGGACATGTCTGTGCTGATGGACTGTTTTGGGGTGAGGGTAACACTCTGTAAATGGGGCTCAGATGCATGGGGTTTGCCACAAGTCACACCAGTGTGTGTTTGTTTGTTTGTTTTCCCCTAATTTGAGCTAGTGTTCGTCTTTTGTGCCCCCCCCCCCCATCCTTATTCTTTGAGAGAGAGAGAGAGAGAGAGAGAGAGAGAGAGAGAGAGAGAGAGATGCTTCTTTCTCTCTCTTTTTCTGACTGAAAGGCTGCCGTTGCTCCCCCTGAGGGAAACGGGATAATGAGGATCCGTATGCCTCCGTTCTGTCTCATTTCAATTGGAAATGCAGCATGCACACACACACACACACACACACACACCAGCAGTCTCTCGCTCACACTCACACACTCATCCCTGCACTTTTGGTCGGTGATGGTGGCATTATCGGCCCCCGTTTCTTGTCTGACAGTCCATCATATCCACATACATACATACACATGAACACACACACACACACACACACACACTCGCACACACAGTTTCTCGACGAGCCTCAGTGCTGTCTCTCTGCCTGAACAGGAGCTGCCCACTGGCCTGCTTTCACACGCACACACGCATGCACGCATGCGCACACACACTAGGCTTTGAGTGTTTGAGTAGCTCCAGCTCTGGCATTGTGCTGTACTTATTGATTCCATTCCTAATTCCCTCAATTATTTCTGTTCTGCTCATCTATTCTTTCTGCTCCCACCTCCTGCACGTCTATATCCCTGACTTCAAACAGACTCCTACTTAAAGCAAGAACTTGCATTTAAGGTATCTTAGCCCTGAACAGGAATATTCCTGTTTATTTCACATTTATATTTCAGCACATCTTCCTTGGCTCTTGGCTTATTGTTATGTAATAACACGTTTATTATATAGCACCACTACTAAGGCAGGGTGAAAGTTGGAGCAGAGCAGAAGTTAAATCAAAGTGTTTTTTTGTTTTTTTTTTGAGGTTTTGAGGTTTGGATTTTGAGGTTTGGATTGATGTAAAACCAGCTTTTTTTATCTCAAAAGCTTTGCAGTGTTTTATCCAAATAATTAATTTGAGTGGAATCAAAATTAATCGAATTGTTATCACATTACAACAGTTTTTGAGGAATTTTTATTTTCATGTCACACTAAAATTCTCCCAAAATGACATGTAATCCCAGCTTTCTGACTGCATGAGTTTATCTCTTAGGACATCCCTCTGACACCGCTGTTTAACTTATTTGAAGTTTTTAGTGAGTTTTATTTTTTAAATCTTTTAACAGTTGAAAGTCAATAGAGGCCTAATTTGAACATGTTGACCCTATTATCATTCATTCATTCATTCATTCATTTATTCATTATCTGTAACCACTTATCCAATTCAGGGTCACGGTGGGTCCAGAGCCTATCTGGAATCTTTGGGCGCAAGGTGGGAATACACCCTGAAGGGGGCGCCAGTCCTTCACAGGGCAACACACACACACACATTCACTCACACCTACGGACACTTTTGAGTCGCCAATCCACCTATCAACGTATATTTTTGGACTGTGGGAGGAAACCGGAGCATCCGGAGGAAACCCACATGGACACGGGGAGAACACACCAACTCCACACAGACAGTCACCTGGAGCGGGAATCGAACCCACAACCTCCAGGCCCCTGGAGCTGTGTGACTGCGACACTAACCTGCTGCACCACCGTGCCGCCCTACCCTATTATCACACAAATAAAAATATAACTAAAATATAAAATGATTATGATCAATGAAAACCATGTAAAATTAACCAACCGAAGTGTAAAGTTAAGGAAAAATCTCCTTTTTGTTGGCTTTCAAAAATCTCCAGGTCTCTGGGGTTCCCTCTGGATGTCGGGCCTGGACTCCAGCTGGATCACTTCAAAATGTCGACATTGTTGTCTGTTAACCATTTTGTCATTTTAACAAGATGTTTTGGATTGTCTTGGTTTGGAAGGTGGCTTCTCCGTTTGAGATTTTTCACATTGTGAAACTCCTTGCATTTTCTAATTATGATTTGCGCTGTTGCCATTGGCACTTGAAAACACTTTGAAATGATTTTAAAGACTCCTCGTCATGTAAGTAACCACAATTGACTAGTAACTGAACTACTGCACCAGCTCTTCACAATTTATAATTAAAGAGAACATACACTGTAAAAAATGTCTGTGAATTTTACGGTGGAAAACAATAAATGACTGTAAACTCTAAAAAGGTTGAAAACAGTTTCTGTAACAGTGAAATACCGTAAATACTTTATCAGCCAAAATACAAATTTTTACATCTCTTTACTGTAAAAAATATACATTATTTCACTGTTAAACACACAAACCATTAGGGACGGTACAAGTGTCCAAGGACTGGGAGGAGCTGAGACTCATTAGGGAGCTCCCAGCATGCTTTGCTTCTCCATATTTTCTGTGATTTTCAGAGTTTCTTTGTTTTTTTCTGTCTTTGAGACTTACTGATTTTGGGTTGCATCGGGGTGATCACTGTGTGTGTTTGTGTTTCTGTGCATATTATGTCAAGACGTGTTGGTCAGGAAAGTTCACCACCAGCCTGTGTTCTGTGTGTGGCACCCAGATACCGAACATTAGTCCTTTCAGCAATATCTCCTTTTAAGGGCTGAATACAGGATGCAGTTTGGCTCTATCTAAATATGGCTATATTTCAAGTCTCCTTTCTCTAATTTGTCACACAATTTACATGTTAATTTTATGGCAAAACAATGTTTCTTTGTTATTCTTATGTAAATACCATGTTTTTTACAGTGTATATCTGTTTTTTAACAGAAATGTACTGTAAACAAAACAGTCCTTAAATGTAAAATTAATGATTGCCAAAAACGTGACCGTATATTTTACGGTGAAATTCTGGCAACCACAGTATTTTACCGTAAATTTTACGTTTTTTTTTTACAGTGTAGAACATGGTAGATATTACCAGGACCGTTTGAAATGACATAGATTTCAAGGGTTGTGAAGAACTGTGAACATGGCAAGTGTATTAAAAATAAAAACAGTAATTATAAAAAAAGTAATTATAATGAGCCATTTACCTTCTTACCTCGTTGGTCACTTGTTTCCAACCAGAAGAAATCTACAGATCAAATAAAACATCAAAAAAACATCAAAGCTCAATATTATTCAGATGCCGCACACTCTTTAAAGATGAAATCTACCAAACCTAGGAAGTTGTTGCTGTATTTGAACGTTTTATTTTTAGTGACTTATTTAGAGAATAGCGCTGGTTATGTGACCATCCACTGAAACTAATTTGTATTAACATGTGGCAAACTTTAATTTAGACTGTAAATTATTGTTCAGCAGAAAATACACCAACAGCATTTCTTAAGTTTATAAACTCAAAACAACACCCTGGGTCACAGTTGTGACTGTTGGAATGTCATGGGTTCAGTGTCGCTAAGCCAGTGTCACTAAGGAACAAGAGGAGCATCTGCAAATACAGTGAAGACCACCATAAGCCCCTGACATCAATGAGAATGAAGAGTGTAAGACCCTAATGAAGAATTAGCAGCATATAACAAGTTCTGTGTGTGTTTATTTATTTATTTATTTATTGCACTTGTTTGTTTAGGCAATTAGTAGCTGGCCCAGTGGCAAACAGCAGGGTCATCTGCCACATGAGAACACAGGTCACAGGTCAGTTGCTGTTTGAGGCACTGAGGCCCAATGAGCTGCCAGTTTAGTGGCGGTTTTCTCTGCCTATTAGCTTTAATATTGACAAATGCATAACTGTGATGTCAAACGCTCGCCGATGCTGCATCTCTCTCTCTCTCTCTCTCTCTCTCTCTCTCTCTCTCTCTCTCTCTCTCACTCTCTCTCTCTCTCTCTCTCTCTCACTCTCTCTCTCTCCCTCTCTCTCTGAAGCCGGTCCCTCTAGAGTATGCTGCAGATAAACAGATTCTTTTCAAACAATTCCAATGACAGCCAAATAGCCTGCTTGTCGCTTATAAAAAACCCCTCTAATGATGGGTGTCGAGGGAGCGGCCTGCCTCCTTGTAGCAGACGACTCCCTTGTGTATGAGGACGGGAGGGAGGGCTGGTGGGATGAAAATAATAACAAATTCCTAAAATATTCCTCCGCTCAAAAAGGCCCACTGTAGGCTGGAACATCCTAAACCAAGCAACAGAGCTTTTTTCTGCTTCCAACAACCTTTCTCTCTCTCTCTCTCTCTCTCTCTCTCTCTCTCTCTCTCTCTCCTATCTTCCTTCCAAATCCGACTCTTTACCCGTTTGCGTTCCTGTATGCAAAGTCAACATCCATTAAGATAACCATTAAAGTGCGCTTTTCTCAGAGAGCACAATTTTTTTCTAGCGCCCACAATTGGACATGATGGGTAACACGCGCGTCAGAACAGAATCCCTTCCTCTCGGATCTGCGGCAGAGCGAGCTCGTCTGTGTTCAGGCTCGGTCTCCAGTGTGTTCAGGCCTCTGTTTGCTGGCTCGTTTGCCTGCTCGTTCTGTAATTAGAGCTGAAACTGTGCAGAGGTCCTCCCAGATGCAAGTTGTTACATCCAGGCTACAAGATACAGCATAGTCCCAATGTTAAAGGCAATTTGTGGCTGGGTTGTTGTGGTTTCTTTCTCTCTCTCTCTCTCTCTCTCTCTCTCTCTCTCTCTCTGTCTACTAATGCAATGCTGTGTTAAACATGGCACTGCTACCCACACCAACAGCAGTGCTTTGCCAATTAGTGAGTGAGAGAGTGCATTAAACTAACTATCCACATTTTACTAGCCCACCAAAACCACCTCGATGTCTGATTTCCCAGCAGTTTATACTGTGCTTATCAATGTTTTATGGGATTCTATGCCCAGGATGATGGCTATTTTTTGAGTGTATTACACATAAAAAATAATAATCATTTAAAATATAAAAAAAAATCCATAAGTGGATCATGTAGGACATAAATGATTGATTTCATTGTTAAGACTGAAAATATAAAGGCACCTGCAAAGTTCAAATAAAAACATTAAATTGTTTTCAGGTAATTTTGTAGTCTTTAATCAATCATGAATCCACCTGTGAGCATTCTATTAGAAGCTAATTTAGCATTGTCCTTCAGCATAAGGTTCGGAGTCTACTAAGTCTTTCCCTCAGCTAAAAATATCTTTGAAATCTTGAAATGGATTGTATGGTCAGTTTGGCTGGCAGGCAAGGCGCATGGAAGCACAGATGGAATATTATAGATTAAACATTAATGATAGAAACCATCAAGACAATAGACTGTATAATTACAGTGTAATAACAGTATAGTAACAGTAGAATAACAGAAGAAGTTGGTGAAAACACAATGAAAACAAAGGTATTAACTTTGATATAACATGAACGGACCTTCAGAAAAGAGTTGTATTTTATATCGTTTACAGTCAAAGATCAAGCAATGTTCCCTTAGTGTTACTTGTCTGGCTAACTCAAGCCTTGCCTTATTTTTTCAGACCTTTGTTATGAGTAAATACGAATGAAATCCTCATCACCTTTTCTTGCACTGACTGTTTCCACATAATAAAGTTCACTACATCAAAGGAGGATGTAAGAGTGGATGGCATCACTGCTTTAGTATATGGACAACTATGCATTGCTCTGGTTGAAAATACAGCTTAGCTTCCATGCATTATTTGGGTCTTTAGCCAATAGGAACCCAGGAGAGGAGCGCGTCTTCATGACGAGATGCGCTAACGGCTCTTGATTAGCTCCGTTTATCCCTAATTAATTACCTTTACCTAATGAGACGCCCTGTTTCGGCGAGACATGGAGTCAAGTAGGCCTGATTATTAGCCTGCTCATTGGGCCTTTTACAAAAGGCTGAAATTAATGGAAGGCGTGGAGAGAATCCGCCGTTTTAATTGCGCAGGTGTTGCCTTATGGCGACGCTTCATCATTTCGCGGATTATTAGTGGGCTTTTTTTTCCTACCAGGGACGTTCTGAGAAATTCACCTTGGCAACGCCTCATTAGTTTGCCTTGTTATTGTATTATTTATTACGTTTGGCCTTCCCCCATTACACGGATTGATTCATGGACCCCCTTTCCATCTCTCGCTCCCCCCTCCCCTCTCTCTCTCTCTCTCTCTCTCTCTCTCTCTCTTTCCCTCTCTGTGGTGTTCTGTCGTTCTCAGCATGGTCAGGCTTGGGCGGGGGATGATAAAGTCTGTAGAAAAGCTGGGGTGCTCTTGTCGCTGATGGGGATCGCTGCTGTGCACAGTGTAAAAAGTGACTGCGCTTTAATTAGAGGTGAATTACAGTCGGCTGCGCAGGTTTAGTCAGGCCTCGGTGTGTTCCACCCTCCAGATTAAGGAAGCGACCCCTTGTACGACTCTTCATAATAAAAGTGGAGGCACACAGCCTGCATTAAGTGTCCTACCCACATTTTGTCCAAGCACTACCTTCATCAAAGAGCCTGCTATACCTCATAAGCGTGACAAGCTCCAGCTATAGTTGCCCTTCCCCTCCCCCTCCCACCTCTAAAGCTGAATATTATTACAATGGAAACGAATGGTGAATATATAACGCTTAAGGGGCCCATGCAAAATTTATCACACGCGTACTGTATAGATGGGTCACACATAGACAAGTAAGACGCTTTCCTTCACATCAAACGAGTGAGATCTTGGAGCATTACAGTCTCACGTTGGTAAATGAATGTTTAAAGAGAGGCATTAACAATTGACCCGGCCCTTGAGTCACTGACGAGGCTCGTATACGTAAAGACATAACCCTCAAATTCACTCCCACACCTGGCCTGGACCCTGAGTGACCACACTTATGTCAGAGTAAATGAGCATGTTTTTTTAATTCTGACTTCTCTCTGCTGCTCGTCTCTGGTCAGGGCCAGAGTGACCCTACAGAGACATGAAAAGCTTCTCTGGGATGAATAAAAAAACCTCATTATTTAAAGCACATATACTGTAGCATCACAGATATCAATATTTTATGTGTTTTATAGATTCCTGGATGTGTGAAGTGTGACTGTGGCATGAGATGGAATAATACATGCTTCAGACCTGCGTATAATTCACTATATTCACTATACACTGATCAGCCATAGCATTCAAATGACCACCTTGTTTCTACACTCATTGTGTCATTTACAAATAAGTAAATAAATAAATAAATAATATATATATATTATATATATTATATAATATATATATTATATATATATTATATATATATATATATATTTTTTTTTTTTTTTCATCTTCTGTAAATGTTTCACACCATTCAGGGTTGCGGTGGGTCTGAAGCCTACCCAGAATCACCAGGCATAATTGCACACACAGTCACTCACATTCACAGCAGTGAGTCAATGTGTCTTTTTGGACTCTGGGAGGAAATGGGACCACTTGGAGGAAACCCACACAGACGCAGGAAGAACATACCACAACTCCTCACAGATAGTGACCTGAGGTGGGAATGAACCCAGGACCCAGAGACTGTGGAGCTGTGTGGTCCCTGTTACTAAAATCAGCAGAAGAACGTTCTGTTCTGTTGAACTTGGCAGTTGTAATGATGGCTATTGCTAAGACAGGTAAAGATGATTGTGTTTGTCTTCATTAAGAAGCTCTACATCTTTTAAGGTGGAATGGTGCATTTCAATATGAAGCTGACTGTAGCTTGTTTGTTTTTATTCACTGATTGATTTACTACAGAAACTCAAGCTGTTTATTTATAGCATGTTCAGTATGCATATGCTTTCATGCTGTTAGTAGTCTCCTGAATCTGTCAGTTCCACCTTAAGTAATCTTAAACAGCCTTAAGTCAATCTTACTCACCTGTGGAGCAGAAATAGAGCAACATCCTCATCTCCTTTCATGCTTTCATGCTCAACGTTTGAAGTTTTCTTGGCCATGGCTGGAATGGAAAGGGAGAAATGCTGGGCCATTTTGGATTGAGAGTCTTAGTTGTTTTTGTTTTCCATATTTACTGAGCTAGTGCTGTGGACAAACACTGGAGCTTTTTTTATAGCTCACACACAGACCACAGAGCTAGCAAATGGTGAGGAAACATTCTCAGAATTGTATCAAACCTGTTTTGTTTAAAATTGCTGAACTTTCCAACCACTCCTCTGCCTCCAACATGAAGCTCAGAAGCCCCACCCCCAAGTTGACAGGGTTGGTTTCTTAGGTGTATGACATGAAACCCTGACATTTTGAATTTCCTCATTTTGTATTTGGACCACTGCAGTTTCAAGGAGGAAATGCTTAGTTGTGGCAGCTACTTTCACCACACAGACATGTTAACTGGGGGTACGTGTTTTTATTTATATATTTTCTATTGTTCATTCTTTGTGAGATACTAAATGCATTATATACCCTAACCAATAAACTGTGCCCCCCCTCACCCTCCCACCCACACACACACACACACACACACACACAGATACTCACACAGGGGTGAATAAAACTTATTCTTGTAGCTGTGAAAAGGCTAAAATAATTGCAAATACACTTCAGATGTCACTTTGCATTCCTCTGAATACTGGAGGAAGGCTTGGCAGTGGTCCTGACATGAAAAACGTTAGCCTTTTGAAAATTGCTATTGATTGTAAATGTCACTGTGTGAATCCGTGTGCAGGCTGACAGCTTACAGTGCAGAAGCTCAGAGAATGTCCAAGCTGAAAAATATCACCGTGGCGACCGGGGACCTGTCCAGCAGGCAGAGAGAAGGAGGGGCTCTGGGGCAAAGACGCGGCCTAAAAGAGATAAAAATAAGACATGCAAGTGACAAAGATGCATTGACCTGAATCAGGCACAAAGAAAGCTGCCCTTGACCAGCGTGAGCATACCTGCTGAAGGAAGGGTCAGTCGCCATGACATGTCACTCATCACACAGACGCCAGCTGCCTCTCGCTTCTCCTTTCTGCTTTACTAAGTTTATCTCATTTAGATCAACGGCTTGACAAATTTTCTCCTTCACCACATCACGTCCAGTCACGTCCAACATTTGGTACTACTTTAAAATAAGCCTACAAGTTTATAAATGGTTTAAAAGTCGATTATCACATGGTTATTAATTAGGCTGTAAACACCTTTTTGTTTAACAGTGATAGTGTCAGACAACTTTCTGAAATTCTCAAGCTGAAGAATAGCCTATGACTTCAGAATGTGGTTAAAAATGTAGTCATTCATAAGTTAATGTGCACTGCCTTATTATCAGTGTCTAAAAATATATTCTACCAGTGTTTACTTGATTAATCTTGGAGGGTAAATGGTCAAACAAATATGTGCTGAAGCTGACAGGCGTGATGTCGACTGAAGGAGAAGACAAAGTAAGGTCAGTATTTGGCAAGATCTGAGGTTTAACACTGTAGATGGATATGGTTCACTACTTGGCAAACAACAAGCCACTGTAAGCCTTTCTATGTATGTCTTATATGATTATTAATGACCATTAATGTATTTTCAATGTAAATAATAACCATTAATACACAGACTGTAAACCATTTATAAATCTTTATGAATGTAGTCTTCTTCTAAATGGGACCATTTAAGTTTACTCCCTGGTTTTCAAGTGTTATCTTGCTGCTTGGAACTGATTTACAAGGTGTAGTGGTTCAAATCTTCCCCTATGAAATTGGACAACTTTCCAAGTGCTCTGTACATCATTCAGTCTGCAGTGAAATCAGAGAAGTGCTGCTAGACTTGAACACAGCTTCATTTAGGGCATCATGCCTTCAAAAGCATTCCACAATCCTATAGTGTCACCATAACTCTCTGTGATATAAAGCTGAATTCTGAAAGTAATTGCTTCACCAGTTAAGGTCGAACTGGAAATGTTCTTGCTAACTACAGTGGCATTGGATTATTACTAACAATTACTTCTTATGAAGTAAAGAGACATAATGAACTTAAACCAAATTAAACAAAGATAATGCAATGGCAGTCACCCTCTCAGTGGCGGGGAAAAGGCATCCAGGCCCCTGGAGCTGTGTGACTGCGACACTACCTACTGCGCCACTGTGCTGCCCAGATATTAATATGTAGTCCATATATTAAAAATAAACAAAATTAGGTAGGCCTATAACATGCCCATCATTCAGAACTTTAACATTACCTAATTGTAATATTTCCAGGGCCTGAGGTTGTGGTTTCGAGCCATGTTCCTGGTCATTGTCTGTGAGGAGTTTGTGTGTACTCCCAGCGTCGGTCCTCCCACAGTCCAAGAACACACCCTGGTAGGTGGATTGGCCACTTAAAAGTGTCCATACACTGTAAACCCTTAAGTTCAAAGAAATGAACTGGATCGATTGATTCTAACTCTCAACTTATTAATTCAATTATCTTCAATAGATTCTTCATTTTGAGTGTGTTAAATTTGTTAAGTTTTGATTTAGGAGAGTCCTGTCTGTGGCTTTATGTTGAAATAGCTGTATATTTTATGTGGCATGACATCTGAAGTCACAGATGTAGAACGAGTGCAGAGCAATTTTCAGTCAAGATGGCGGGTGGTCTGGGGTTCACTGATGTTAGTGATTTGTTTATCTCAGTGGGAGGGGCAGTGGCGCAACAGGAAGCATCACAGTCACACAGCTCCATCCTGGAGTTGAGGGTCCGAGACCCACATCAGGTCACTCTCTTGAGGAGTTCTTGATGTTCTCCCACAGTCCAAAATCGGATTTTGATATTGCTTACCCCCAGAGCTGCTTAAGCAGGCAGCAGAGCAAGACAGCTTACTGTTTTCCCTAGACACATCCTGGGAATAAGGGGAAAACTTGCTTTATTTTTGACTAAACCATCAGTTTAAAGCTTCCAGACACTGTGTAATAGGGAAAGTTTGGATGTAGTTATAGAGCTATAAAGCAAGTGCTTAGGAGGACCTACATATGGCCACTCATCCCCATTATCAAGACTTCACCCCCTTTCTCTCTTTCTCTCTGTCTGACCTCCTCTGATGGCACCTAAGTGTGTTGTAAGACATCTGTAACCAGCCATGGTCAAGGTAACTGACCTGGAAACATAGATCCAACTACACACAAATGTATTCTCCACACTTTACTGTTAAGACATGGTTTCAGTCAATGAGACTTTGTGTTACAACTAATTACTTACTTCATTTTTTTAAATAACCTGTCAAATATGAATGATTTCTTATGCCGATCTATTGAAATGTGTACTGGTGTAGGTTATGGACTAATAAATCATACGCCAATGTATATGAGTGTTTACTGAAGTGTTTTATGGCTTGATATCTCCTATTCTAATGTAAAGTACTGTTTACCAATGTTTTATAGACCATGTCCTACAGGATTGTTTACTGAGGGAGTTATGAACTAATATCTCCATCTGTTTATCTGTGTTTGTAGATTCTTAGTGGATTATTTTATCTCATTATTAAATGCTGTGATGGACATTGTTGAAAATTTTACTGGAAAGAAATTAATAATTCATCTACCTGTATTTATAAATGCGTATATAAACTGTAGCAGTTTTACTCTGATGAGGATCTGCACAATTATGCAAAACATGTTATAAATAGTTCACATATAAACTGTAAATCTCATCAATAATTTTCAGGAGTAACACTGATGTTAATGACCTCCCTGTTGTGTGGAGATCTGAATGTTTTGGCTTTTACAAAACACACATTAAATTATTAATAATTTTGTTATTATGATTCTAAATATTTTAAATACCTTTCATAAATACGTACACAATGAATCCACTGATAGTGAGCAAAATCTGAATTCAGATCTTTTCATTATGTAATTATGACAAAATATATGTAACATAGGTAAATCATGTTTTCCTAAAATAATTTTTACTCAATTCCTGATTAGTTTTTAATGTGTTAAATAAGAATAGGTTCAGTAATGGCTTATACATGTGTTATAACATAATGTTAATGTTTATTTTTTGGTTTGTAGCTGTAACCAGCTGATGAGATCATGACCAGTAAAATACAAACTAAAAGCTAATTCATCATTTTATAAGTGTCCTAATCTGATTTCTGGATTTGCAGAGATTGTTTTGTTATGACATCGGTGATTTGTATTGCATTTGGTCCCTTCCTAGCCACTCCTCGTTTCTCCATTGCTCTTGTAGATTTGCATGGCAGGGTACAAAGTACAGAGCTTTGTGATTTATCACCATGTCCATGTTTCGTCCATACACGGTGCGTATAGCTGTGGAAATAACAATTGCGAGGCTACAGGCAAAATACATCTTAGCTGGTGCCCTGCGCATTGGGAAATATGCATAGCATGCACTTTCTTTCTGTAAAGAGAAAGTACAGTGTGTGTGAAATGTGTGTATGTGTGTGTGATGCTCACTGGGCCTCGTGATTTACCTGACACGTCCGCATCAACACGGCTAATCAGTACAGACACATGCATCGGGCCACTTTCTGCGTTCGTCTACGTTTCATCGCCGGCTTGACAAAGGCCTTTATTTCATCAGTTAACTGTAAGCGATCACCCGATGTGACAAAGCCTTAATGAGGGGCCTGTTCTGACTCCCTGAGCACTTCACAGGGACTGTATCGGCGTGTGCGGTGGATCGGAATGAGTGAAATTAGCAGAAGTGATATGACACAGTCTGTCATTAGCGATTACGCTATCATTTGGCTCCTGCATCAGTTCCAGTCTATTCCCCAATGGCTTTAATTCTCCCTTAAAAAAAAGGAAAGTACAGCAGGTATTATTTTAATGTGGGATGAAAGCTGTTGTGTCACACTGAGGAATGAGAGGGGAAAAAAATATGAGGGACATACGTCTGAGCAAACATGCCCTCACTGTTAGTGAGCGTCAATCGGCAAACAAAAGGAGAGGAATCAAGCGCCATCGCTAGCAATGACAAAAGAGCAGGATGAAGGAGGCGGCTTTGAACTGCAGAGACACTGCCATGTCATTTTAGAAGGCGATTAAGGCCCATTAATGTGTGTATATGCGTGTGTGTGTGTGTGCGTATACACGTGGTGCGGCTGCTCATTTCAAACATTTAGTGATTAGAGGACGCTCACGTGTTACGGTAAACACGGCAGATGAAACGTTTCTCTCTTCTTTTTCCCTTTCTTACCCTGTAACCCCCCCACCTCACACACACACACACAAACACACACACGCACTGTTTCCCATAGGGAACATGCCTCAGTCTTTGCCGGGCTATGGAGAGCCGATAGCGTGTGTGTGTGTGTGTGTGTGTGTGTGTGTGTGTGTGTGTGTGCACTGTGTGCCTGCAGCTGGCAGTGGTCTGCGCAGAAACTCTTATTGTCCTATTTTCCTGACGCAGGTGCTGGCCTTCTCAGACGGAGCAGGGCTATTTAGGAAAAAGGAGAAGAAAAAAAAAAACTGCCATCACATTTGTTTCACTCTGTTCTGCATTCCATTCACTTATGCATTATTTTAAGCTCCGTATTGTTGTCCAGTTCCAAGCTGTTTTCGGGCAGTAAGCAGATTTCTTAGCAGCATGTTGGGTCAGGACATGGCACAGTTAACACTGCGAGGGCCAGTCAGACGGACTAAGGCCCATGAACTAACCCTAGGCAGGGGTAGACAAGTTTACCTCAAATCGTATAGTGTAGCACTGATGTCTATTACCACTTTTCCACCTCATGGTCCCTACTCTACTCTGCTTGCCTCTGTTTTTTTGTTTATCCATTATGCAAATCAGGTACGCGCAACCGTTGGTACTTATGTAGTTCCTGATGAACCCTGACGTTTAAAGCTTGCAGAGCGCTGATTGGCCAGAGAGACTACTTGCAGACATCCAGCACAAACTAATCACTTAAAATCTCAAAGTTGCAGTAGTGATCATGTTTGTTTTTATCTGACTCACATTTGTTTTGATAAGGTTCAAACACTCCTTGGATTGGTGGATGACAAAAAAAATCCAGTGAGAGTTGGATAGTGCAACAAGAGCTAAGACTAGTTGTCTAGGTACCGTGCAGTGGAAAAGCAATATGTCATTTTGAATATGTACCTGGGCATGCACCGACTGTTGGAATCCAGAACAACCCTGTCCCCAGAGGTCCAGTATTACTAGTTCTGTCCAAGTCCACCTTCCACTATTCAGAGATGCTACGTGTCGTTATTGTTATTGAGTATTGCTGTATTATGTTGTAATATTGTAATGTTCTGATAAAGTATCTGATAATGCCAACCAAACATGACCCACTGCTGGAGTTTCTGGACATGACAGAATCCCATATTCTGGAAAGAGTAGTGAAAATCTGATATTATTTATGAGGCAATGTCTGTTCCAAATATTTTAAATAAATATTCCATTTTCATAATCGATAGAATTATTATAATCTGTATTCGTTTAAAGTGTAAGAACATTTTAAGGAACACGAGGAAAGACTTTTGAAAATCAAGGGGGAGGGCACTGGAGGGGGTGGTTTTCTACTCTTCTCCAAAAGTTACATAGTACCGTTTCTGCGGTGCTGAGCCTGCAGTAACGATGACAGACACGCTGTTCTCCCTATTACAGGTCAATGGAACATCATAATCATTTTGGAACTGTAATTTTATGGTAATAAATACTACCTAGTGCTTTAAGATCATCCCTGCTTTTGTTTCCTTCTTCTATCTGTCCTTGCTTTTCTCCCTCTCACCCTCACCTCTGTCCTTCTCTTTCTATATCACTCTCTCCTGTCTTCTCTCTCATTTTCCATGCTTCTCTCTCTCTCTCTCCCTCTCTACCTCTCACCCCTTGTTTTTCTCCCTCTCCCCTCTACCTTCCTTGCTATTTCTGTATCACCCTCTCTCTCTCTCTCTCTCTTGCCTCCTGGTCTCCCTTTCTACCCCCCCCCCCTCTCCCTCATTCACCATCTCCTTTATCTCCTTCTTTTCGTATCCTCTCTCTCTCTCTCTCTCTCTCTCTCTCTCTCTCTCTCTCTCTCTCTCTCTCTCTGATGCTCTCCCGCTCGGCTGCTGTCCTCAGCATCTCCGTGGGGCGGGTGACTAATTGCCCCCGTAAATCATGGAGCGGGCCGCTCGCTCCTCCGTTTATTTTTTCCTGACAGTAATTTACTGCTTGCTCTTTTACACACTTGTCATTGCGTGTTTTTCCTCACATTAGAGGCCCGTGGAAAAAAGGCAGTGTAATTAACGGCGCTGCGCTGGCCGGTTGCCGCTCTTTCATCATGGTGTGATAATTGTGCTCCGTGTCTGTCACTGTAACCCCTCTCTCTCCACGTTCCCTCGCTCACTCTCCCTCGCCCTATTTGTCAGCCGCGGGAATCCGGGCTCCTCTCCCATCGTCCCGCCACTCGCCAGGGCCGCCCGCTTCCCTATTTGTCCAGAGCTGGGGTCATTTATATCCTCGGCGCCGCTTGTCAAAAATATTAGCCTGATGGCGCGGCGAAGATAAAGGATCCACACGGTAAACACACCTGGACCCATTTCTGCGCTAACGAAGGTTTAGAAAAGGCCGAGATAGACGCCGCAGCCGAATTGCAGCAGAGTGATGCAATAAACACGTGAAGAAAATGGACCATGGGCCTGCAGTGTTGGGGCAGGGGAGGAAACGAGAAACGGGCCGTTTATTGCTGTTAGCGCTGGGGTTACTAATCCTGGTCCTGGACATTGTGGTGGTGTTGCACCCCTGATACAGCTAATGAGTCTATTAACCAGCCCTGGGTGAGGCAGAGTGGCAATGTACGATCTGCTGAGCAGGACCAAGGCAGGGAGACATTGCCTTAAAGGTACAGACCAGCATTTTTAACCTTACTGCTGGACAACGCGTCACTTTCAGTGAAGAATCTCGATGCAGAATTGTTTTAAACCCAGGATTCGGCTTAATCCCTGTCCAGGAATTTGGCCTACACTATTACGTTGCTTAGACGTCGGTACCTATATATTGCTGGGATGCGGTCTGGGACTTGCTCAACCCCAGATGGATCATTTGTGCAAGGGTGCTAATGTTGAAAGACCTGAATCCTCTGCTGACCCCAGGTATGATTTGAGTGGTGGATCATTTTCAGGGCTGCAGTGACACTGACATGGTGATGTGTTTATGAGTGTTGCGCTAGTACATGTGGATCAGACACAGCAGTGCTGCTTGAGTTTTTAAACATTTTGTCCACTCATACACACACACACACAGTGGGACTCAAACCCCCAACCTCAGGACCCTGTATACACACATATATATGTATGTATGACATTATATTAACCCTGAGCCTAACTGTAAATGTCACAGTAACATTAACCCTTACCATGGCCATAAACCTAAACTTAATGCTAATGCTAAGCTTAAACCTAAACATAGCCCTAACCCTAACCCTTAACACCTAAAACAAGGCAGCAGCTGGACAGTTACATAAGGATGCATTTTCTGTGGGATTAATATAATCTATAATTTCTACACTTTACAGAAAGCAGAAAGTTCCAGCATCGTTCTCAGCACAAGAGTGAGCAGCCTGTAACAATTGCTGAGAATCTGACCCTGTTCACACAGACTGGATTTATCACTTATAAATAATAGTCATAAATGTATTATAAGGTTTACAAATAAGTTTGATAGTGTTTTTGTGCAGCATATAATCGTATAAACTCAAAATTCAAACATTCTCTGGCTCTTTTGTAATTTTATGGAAACAATGGTCATTTTGTTAAAAAAGTAATAATAATGAATACAAAGCATTAATTTGGTACATTCACCAATGCTAACATTGGAATCACCATCTTTAAATCATCTAAACCAAAACACACACTACGTTTGTATACAATATTAACCCAGGAACAGAACAAATCAATGTTTTTGCAGCGCTTTTTCTTCAGAATGCAGAGACCAATAAACATTTCTCACATGCCATTTTCAAGCCAGTAAACTTGGTTATATTTTTTTGACAAAATGAGTTTCCATAAAATGACAAAAGAGTGAGGGGATGTTTGAATTTTTAACTGCAATGAAAATGTACACAATTTAAAAAACTCATTAGAGTAGCAAATAATTGGAATAATAACTGGAATTTATAGCTGCCACAGACCATAAGCCACCTGGAAGCAGCACCTGCCCATTAAGCATCTGCCCATTGACAACTTTTAATGATTTTATTTTGAGTCAAAGAGTTATTTTTGATGGTTATCACTTGTATATTGCAGAGGTGTCAGACACACATCAGATCGAAAATACTGGATGACTCCTTTAAAATCGTACCCAAAAACACGCTCCTTTACACACTGCTGGGGAAACAAAACACAGCTCTAGTTGTGGCACATATGCAGTGCGTAACATGCATTCTATTTTTACCATAGGGGTTAGACAGTGATGCACGGCTTTGCCTTATTATCTTGTGTGGTTCCCCAGTGCTGATGAATCCATCACCGCTAACCCGCACCCAAGAGGTTAAGTCATCAATAACTTTTTACGACTAAGAGAAAGAAATCCAGCAGCGGGATGATTTTGGAGCATCTTCCTTATTTTTTTCCCCCCACGTGTGCTTCTTTTTGACTGCCTGTGCAGGCCTCTACTGCCTTGACCCTGGGGCCTTGCACCCCCCCAATCAAAGGTTCCAGTGGATTGTGATAATATCTTTATTGAGACTGTCACAGACAGAGGCTAATGGGATGTGTGGTCAACTTTTCAGGATCCATCACGGCTCAGACTGAGGAATTAGCATGGGCCTCATGCATCAGCTGCCACAGCTGTCATCTCCCCGCCGCCGACCCCCCCTCCCCCCACTCGTCCCGCTTCATTACAGGCCCCCGTCGTGCGCTTCTTCAGCACCTCCCCACTTTCCTCCAGCCTCCTCTTTTCCTCTGTTCTTCTTCTCCTCTCCTCCACTGCCCTGTGGACGTCGGTTGACAAAGAGTCCGGCCACACCCCTTCATGTCACCCCCCCATCCAGAAGCTGCTAAATTAGGAACCTCTGTCAACCTCCTTCTTTTTTCCTCCTCTGCTGCCTTTCTTCCCCTCTCTCAGAAATGAGGGGATGCTGCTGAATCCTGAACGACTGGGCTCCGCCTTCCTCTTGTCCTTTAGCCTCTTAAACTCTAGGCTTATGATTAAGTTTGAGCCCATATTTTATGTACATCATCAACTTTCAGTACGGACTTTAAAAAAATTTAAAGCTGTTTTTAGAGCATGTATTTAGAATGTCTGCCCAATAACGAGGTGCCAAACTGATATATACAAAGGTATGTCTTAACAAAAGGGTAACAAAGACCCTGTAAGAACTCATATTACAACTTATTTACTAGTTTTGTACATAAAACTAAACCAAGATTTAAAAGGAGTTTGTGGGAAAAAAAGAAAAAAAATAAGCACTATATCATTATTATCATATAGTTACTATGTAGCTACTAGGTAACTAACTATACTATATAATAAGTACCTACTAAATAACTAATATATAAGGACTGTACAGGGTCATGAGTCATGAGACCTCAGGGTTAAACACCTTCACTCTTTCTGAAAAGGGGAGGAGTTTGAATCATGGTTTAAGTGGGGGGAGGTGCCTTGGGCTTCAATGAGTGTGTTTAAAGCTATTAAGGGTAATTAAGGAGGCTATTGGCCTCTGCTGTAATGGAGCAGGCCTTGGCTTTGATTGTTGTTGGCCCTCTCAGTGTGATCGGGGTGTGTTGGGTTTCGTTTATGGACTCTGACCTCTACACACATACAAAATGCATGCACACACACAGACACACACACACACACACACCGGGCCTGCTGGCAGTAGGTCCTGCTTCCTCAGAGAGAGTAGTTTCTCTCTCTCTCTCTCTCTCTCTCTCTCTCTCTCTCTCTCTTTCTCTCTCTCTCTCTCTCTCTCTCTCTCTCTCTCTCTCTCTCTCTCTCTCTCTCTCTCGGATCAAAGTCCCGTAAGAAGGTCAGGGTGAAAATGAAGCGAGGAGTGGAGTGTGTGCAGCTGGGGACTGTGCCCAGGTCCTCTCCCCTCTTCCCCTCATTAGCAAATCAAAGCTGCCCCCGGAAAGATTCACACTCCTCACCTGATTTTGTCCTTTCACTCTAATCATGCCTCACACACAGCCCTGACTGACAGTTTTCTGTATAATTGGCCCATGATCTGGTGCAGCTCTAATAACCAGAAAATCCCCTCTGAGAGATGACCAGACGCTGGTGACCCGCCTTTATGTCCTGCTACACACACACACACACACACAGACACACTTGCTTTCGCAGAAACATAGACACCACACACAGACATGGATACTGTTTCACACACATTGTAAATGTATTATGCACTGCTGTAATTTTACAAAACATTACAGTACAATTCCCTAGAACGTTTTTTTTACTTTTTCCATATCGTATTTTCCCATGAATTCTGATCATCAGTTGCATTATTCACAGTCCATGTAGAATTCTGTAGTATGTAAACATTGTTAAAGCTTTAAAATGTACAATTAGTTTCCGAGTGGAGAGTAACTTACAGAACACATATTTAAAAAAAAACAAAAAACACTTTTTTAATGCATGTGAACAGTAATTTGAAGATCCAGAGTGAAATAAGACCACCCTGTTTATAATATTCAGTTTATCAGATCAGTTTTATCACCATTTGCTGGCTCTCCAGTCGGTATGTGCTGGAAAAAAGGTCCAGTGCTTATACACAGCACTGGCTCAATTAATGGGAAAGAAACTAAGAGTCTCTGTTCGAAATGGCTCAAGTGTTCTGCATTGCTGGCTGAGCTGTGAGAAACAGAATCTGGAGGTGTTTGGAGAGTAGAGAGGCCATGCAGCGTTGAAAAGCATTAAAGGCTTGAGGATGTTGATCTGTTCCTTTTCTAAAGGTGGATACTATATATTTATTTTTGCTGCTCTGCATGTATTACTTAACTAAAGGTGGAACTGACTCTGACCACTAACTTTCCATGAAAGTAAATGTATACTGAAAGGGTTACAAAACTAAACAACTCATGTTAACAATGAGAATACGTGGTAATTCAAACTTACTGACAAGTTAAACTTTAAAAACACAAGGTACAGATAGTTTCTTACTCAAACATGCTGTTCCACCTTAAACGTTGTGGAGGGGGTGGAGCAGGGGTCCTGTAAGAACAGTAATTTTCCAGAACCATCTACATTGCCTTTAAGCTCTGTTCAGATGGGAATAGTTTTGCCTGTGAAAATGATAATATTATTATTATTTTAGTCTCATCCAAATAGGGCTCTGGTGTGAAAACATGGGTTAAAATGAGCTCTTTTTTTATATTTTCCTGCATTTACTGTAGAGTACAAGCATTTTATAGCTGCCCCACCTCCTCGTTGGAGTCTCTCCAATCACAGCACTGCACCTGTTTATATGAGAGCGCAAAGACGAGATTAAACGAGAACAACAAACTAAACATCCTTGGAGAACTGAAAATACTGATTAAATATGGTGAAAACAAGAACAAAGAAAAGAGAACCAAGCAAAAACGGATACGATTCAGAATGTCTGCTCTTCATTGTGCTCACTTAGCAGTGGCTCATTTTCATTTAAAGAAACAGGAACTGAGCCCAGTTTCAGTGAAACAGGACTGTTTACACAAGAATGGGTTTGGACATTAATGAACAAACCCCAGTGTTCTTAAAGGCACCATTCATGATTGTAAAATTACTATCAAACATTTCCTCACAATTTACTATTGCTCTCCATTCTGTTTTTACGCCTGTAACTGGTCTAATGTGTACTCTCTCTCTCTCTCTCTCTCTCTCTCTCTCTCTCTCTCTCTCTCTCTCTCATGGCAGAGTCATCTGGAGTTTTTAAGACAATGGAGAGAAACACAAACTGAGATGAGGATAACTGCATTTCCCCACAATCTTAGACATCACCTTTAAGGCCCGTTTATGTGGTTTAAATGAGTTTTAAAAGTAGGCTACATTATATTTGCGTTAACTTTTCTGTATCTGAGGCTTTTCAAGGCCTAATATTTTAAAGAAGGAAAGAAAGAAAGAGAAAAATGAAAGAATAAATTAATATATAAACAAAAGGATGGGGTGTGTTCTCCTCATGTCCGCGTGGGTTTCCTCCGGGTGCTCCGGTTTCCTCCCACAGTCCAAAAACACACGTTGGTAGGTGGATTGGTGACTCAAAAGTGTCCGTAGGTGTGAGTGTGTGAGTGAATGTGTGAGTGTGTGTTGCCCTGTGAAGGCCTGGTGCCCCCTCCAGGGTGTATTCCTGCCTTGCGCCCAATGATTCCAGGTAGGCTCTGGACCCACCGCGACCCTGAACTGGATAAGCGGTTACAGATAATGAATGAATGAATGATAAAAGAATGGATGAATGACTGATGAATGAATAAAATGATGGATGAATGAATGAACATGGTCCACAGCAGTGCTTTTCTCAATGATGCTTCTTCACGCTATGAGACAGCCATTGTACTAATACCTAGTGGCCTAAATTAGAGACTCTGTACTAGACCAGTTTTAAACATGGCTGCCAGCATGTATGGGGGAACCCACTCTATGGAGCATAAGCTGCTTCATTCAGGGACTACAAAGCAATTTGATTCTGCATGTGAATTGTGGTGTGTAAGAATAGAATAAAATGCATTTAATATTAATAAATAATCAGTATGGACTTTTCTGTTATTTAACTTAAAGTACTACAAGTAAATAAATGAAAGTGCATTTCTCAGCTTTAAAATCATATCCAGTATATCATTACATACTGAGGGTTTAGTCCCTGTGAGGTTTTGTAATAAATGTTTACAGTGCAAATTTTACTACTAAGCTTCCAGCACCTAACTGTATTCAGCAGTGTTGTATATTACTATCTTCTCTCTGTGTGTGCCTCTCTCTTTCTCTCTCTCTCTCTCTCTCTCTCTCTTTCGCACTCGCACACTCAGTGCCACCAGCAGAGGCCCTTGTGTGCCATCTGTGCGGCCTGTGTGTGTGTGTGTGTGCCATGCTGCTTGTGGATGGCACAGAGCTAATCTTAACGTTCAATAACAGGGGTGAATATTCAGCCAAAAGGAGCCACACTCGCACTCTAATTACTGTTCATTTGCCAGAGTATCAAAGCCTAATTACTGCTCATTTTAATACTCCCTCGGCCAGAGAGAGAGCCCCAAGAGACCACTGGATCATTTCTCTCTCTCTCTCTCTCTCTCTCTCTCTCTCTCTCTCTCTCTCTCTCTCTCTCTCTCTCTCTCTCTCTCTCCTCTCTCTCCCTCTCTCTCTGTCACTCGCTGTTTAATTCAACTTAAACTTTGATTTATTTTTATCTGCACTATTCTATCTTATTCTTTCTCTTTTTTCCTCTGTTAGTTTCCTCAAATCTCTCTTCTTTATTTTGCTCTCTCTCTCTCTCTCTCTCTCTCTCTCTCTCTCTCTCTCTCTCCTCTCTCTCTCTCTCTCTGTCTCTCGCTCTCACACACACATTCAGCTCTAGGACTTGTGAGTGCTGCTCGGCTGCATCCTGCCAGCAAACAAACAAACAAACAAACAAATAAACAAACAAACAAAGATCTACAAACAAACAAACGCTGATCAATCTGAGCGACAGCAAAAAGGAAAGAGACAACAAGGGAGGGATGACGCTAGAGTGGGATGCAGGAGAAAGAGAGGGGAAGAGGGAGAGAGAGAGAGAGGTGGTGGGGTGTGGGAGGGGGTATATAATGCCAAGTTGATTGTTTCTTTGACTCGTTTAGCTTTGTATTTTTAATGTGATTCGGGTAAATATCAGACGAGGGGAGGGGCAGGGAGGGAGCTGCCAGCACATTCTCTTCCTTTAACAGATAAAAAGCCTTCTCTTTTTCCCCCTCCTGCTATCCTCCCTCTCACCTTATTCCTGACAGAAGCTCCAGCGATCACTAGCTGCCACCCATTTGACAGTTTCTGTCACCAATTAGCAGCTAAATCGACATCGCCCAAAACAAGAAAACCAAGCAATTTATATGTCTATTATTGAACGTGTGGCGTGTGTTACTGTATGTCTGGGTGCTTCCCTCTCATCTCTCCCTCTCTCCCTCTCTCCCTCTCTCTGTCTGTCTGCCTCCCCCTTCTCTCTTCCTCTCCTCCATCGTCTCTTCCTCCTCTCTCGGAGCGAATGGTCGGGACAGGCGCAGATGGGAGTTTGTTGTTTGTCGGGTGATTTTTTTTTTCACGCCCTGTGCTCCGAGAAAATTTACAAGGCACCGACAAGCTTTTAATGAGGAGAGTGAAGTTCACTAGGTCCTGCTCCTTTCCTCCTTCTCCTCCCTCCCTCCATTTTCCTTGCCCCCTTTCATTTCAGCTCCCACTATCTCTTTCACTCTCCTCCCTCAGTCTCCTCCTACATGCTCTTTTTTTATCCCTCATTCTTTCTTTTTCTTAGGCCGCCTCTCTCTAGTCATTCCTTCATCCTGTTTTTCTTGTCCTCTCTCTGTCTCTTATCACAATATTCTCCTTCACTCTCCTCTCTCTCTCTCTCTCTCTCTCTCTCTCTCTCTCTCTTTCCCCTCTACTCTCTTTCCAGTCTTTCTCTCTCTCTTTCTCTCTCTCTCTCGCTCTCTCTCTCTCTTTCCCCTCTACTCTCTTTCCAGTCTTTCTCTCTCTCTTTCTCTCTCTCTCTCTCTCGCTCTCTCTCTCTCTCTCCCCTCTACTCTCTTTCCAGTCTTTATCTATCCTCCCCTCTTTTTGTCTACCCCTCCTCTCTCTCTCTCTCTCTCTCTCTGACTGTGACACGCGTGCTTTGTTATCATTCAATCTGCCTGAGAGCACAAACTGGTCATTATGCTGCCATTAAGCTGCTGATTTACACTGATTTATGCTGCCGTGTGTGTGTGTGTGTGGCGGCCACTGCTCTGTTTTCTTTTTTTCCCCCTCCACTCGGCAGGACGGATGGGTACCAGCTTGAGAAATTTGCATTTACACGATCTGGCTGAGAGGCTTATTAGATCTGGATATTTATTTTCCACTTAAGCCCCATGTTTGATCACACTTTAATAACAGAGCGTGTCCCAGCCCTCTGCTGCCTGCTCACACACTGCCTCAGATAACAGAGAGAGAGAGAGAGACAGAGAGAGAGAGAGAGAGAGAGAGAGAAAGAGAGAGAGACAGAGAGAGAGAGAGAGAGAGAGAGAGAGAGAGAGAGACTTATATTGCATACTGATCTAGAACATAACAACAGTCAACAGAAACTATGGAGCAACATTTATACTTTTAAATATTGTGAGTGTCTAATAGCATAAAATAGACCAAAGAGCTCACGGTGGAGAAGGTTTATGGCTTGGGCATTTACAGCTTACATGTTTATTAGCATTATACTACCATTATAGCATTTATAGCTTTGCAAATGCTCAAGGACCAGTTTCCATTTCAGTATGTTTAATTACTGATCCAGGGTAAACAAGGCATACGCAGTTAAACTGATTAGAAAAGTAATTTTTCATGTGACCAGTTTCTACATTTTTTGGGTCAATTAAGTAAATGTGAGGCAATCAAATATATTTCACAATCATTAAACAGTAGAACATTTTTATTGTGAATATTGTGTTTTTTCCTGCTTTTCTGTGGTTGAGTGCATGTTTGAGAATGTGCACTTACACACACGAGATGGAGGTGTGTCGGTACTTAAACCCAGTAAAAGATCAGCTTAAGTCAGTGTAAAACACACAGCAGAAAATCCATATTTGTTTCAGACGGGGGACTTAAGGGACTCTAAAGATCAGCTGTAATCACACAGAAGACTCAGCATGGCAGCTTTTCTATGAATGGCTACGATGATACAAACGAAGGTCCCACAGAAGTTCATTGATTATTGACAAGCAGGTAAATGGCTATGAAGTTAACACTCACTGTAGTCAATATGTACATTACGAAGCCATTTGTAATGGAATGACATATGAGGGCTGTGCAGCTAATGTACATGAAGCTCAAGAGCAATACCGCCTTCTTCTGAGGAACCCAATAATGCCCTGAAATGCCACTGAAACATTTGCAAAGGTAATTATAGACAGTCATGTGTTTTGATGAAAGGTTAGGAAAGTTGGCCAGTGTCAAGAGACGCAAAAATTAAATATATATTTGTTTTACGTTAGTCCAGTCGTATAGAAATGTCTGAAAAATAGCAACAGTGACTATATACTCTTTAGATCATTACTGTTGGAATAAACCTTTTGTTTTTGCCTTCTCCTCTGAAGGTAGTTATTGTTCTGGAGATACAAAGTTATGTTCTGACAGTTCTGACTATTTCTTTTGGTCCACTCATCACAAAATCAACAATTACACCAGCAGGTAGTGTCGCAGTCACACAGCTCCAGGGACCAAGTGGATTATGGGTTCAAGGCCCGCTCCGGGTGACTGTGAGGAGTTTGGTGTGTTCTCCAAGAGTCTGTGTGGGTTTCCTCCGGGTGCTCCTGTTTCCTCCCACAGTCCAAAAACTTACGTTGGTAGGTGGATTGGCGACTCAAAGGTATCCATAGGTGTGAGTGTGTGTTGCCCTGTGAAGGACTGGTGCCCCCTCCAGGGTGTGTTTCTGCCTTGTGCCCAGTGATTCCAGGTAGGCTCCGGACCCACCGTGACCCTGAACTGGATAAGCGCTTACAGATAATGAATGAATTAATGAACAATACACATGTATCTTCAAGTGGAAATGGAATTGACTGTTGCTGTCCAGGTCAAATAAAGATACATTTATGTGGAGAATGAAACTGGACCTCGCTATGATTTATTCCCACGAGTAAAGTCTCTCTCTTTGTGTGTGTGTGTGTGTGTGTGTGTGTGTGTGTGTGTGTGTGTGTGTGTGTGTGTGTGTGTGTGTGATAATTACACATAGCTCAGTGGCGTGCTCCTGTGTCAGCCGGTGGAGCCACAGTGGTGAGCTCTTGGCCTAAAGTGCTCCTCATTTAGAACGATCGACAAAATCAATAAGGTGAAATATGTTCCTGCTCTCTTTCTGCTCTGTCCCTTTCTCCCTAGAGCTCTCTCCCTGCAGCTGTGCTCTATCAGTCTCTCTCTCTCTCACACGCACACACACACACACACTCACAAACACACACACGTTTGTGTTTATACCCTATGTGTCAGGACACAGGGTCACACATAGGCCCCATATGTATCACATGTGTGTAAATATCTGTATCTAATAATAGGTTTCATGTAATTAAATAATAGTTATCAATTTTATCAGCTCAAGTAACCATAGAGGAGCACTTTGTAGTTGTACGATTACAGACCATATTTAATCTGTTGCTCTGCATACTTTGCTAGCCCTTTCAATGGCCGTAACCCTGGACCACCACAGAGTAGGTATGATTTGTATGGTGGATCCTTCTTAGCGCTGTAGAGACACTGATATGGTAGAGGTGTCTTAGTGTGTGTTGTGCAGGTATGAGTGGATCAGACACAGCAGTGCTGCTGGAGGTTTTAAACCACCTAAGTGTCACTTGTGGACTGAGAATAGTCCTCCAACCAAAATCATCCAGGCAACAGCGTCCTGTGTCCACTGCTGAAGGACTAGAGGAGGACCAACACAAACAGCAACAGATGGCTTCTGTCTCTGACTTTACATCTACAAGGTGGAGCATCCAGGTAGGTGTTTCTAACTGAGCGGAGAGTGAGTGGACACAATGTTTAAAAACTAAAGCTGCACTGCTGTGTCTGATCCACTCATACTAGCACAACACACACTAACACACCACCACACCACACTTCAGTGTGACTGTAGCACTGTGAATGATCCACCACCCAAATCGCACCTGCTCTGTGATGGTCCAGTGTGGTTAGGAGACTAAAAATGGATGCAGAGCAACAAATGGATTACAGTCACTACGCAACACCCCCATAAAATAAGTAAACACTTAACACACGTTAACATACATTGGCTTCAGGTCGGGAACCAAACCACATGCAAACATAGCCCACATTAGAACAGCTTATGTAACCTGACTCCTTTTTCTGTTGCATCAGTTCCCAAAGAGAGAAAAAAATAAATGTCTTATCCTCAGCCAAGTGTGAGTACACCACTCTAACAATATGCACCCAACAACAGAAAGAGCCGAACAACTCAGTGGCTAAACACAGGCCGAGAGCTTCGCTGACAGAGTGTTTTCGGCAGATTTGCAGCACAAACGACTCTCTCTATATATATCTCCTGAGCTGAGCTTCGGTGATACTCCTGTTTCTCACTAATGCTGAGTCACTCTGGGGCTTTCTGCATCACTCCGCTTTACTGTTTACCCCCTTTCTCATACTCCTCCTCTGTTTAAACATTAGAGTTTAAAGGGAGAAACACAGCGATGCAAAGTCAAGCGGGTCAAATCGTTCTGCATAATGATGAGGGGCTCTTAGGAGTTGAATTGATTATGAGGAGAGGGTCGGGGTCTGCAGCAAAACTGCTGACTGAGTGACTGCAATGCTGCAGTGAGAAAGTGAGAGAGAGAGAGAGAGAGAGAGAGAGAGAGAGAGAGAGAGGATGCTGCCATTGCTCCGGCTGACACAGTTTCCACACACTTTTGCTTCACTGTCCTCTTAAAATAAAAGCTGAGCTCAAGGACGCAACCTTGAAGCCTTCTTTAGCGACAGCGGGGACAGGGAGTTAATTCTCTGCATCCTGACAGCACTCTCTGCTCTAATCTTACAGTGTGACAAAATGTATCCCAATGCACATCTTCCACTGGTATATTAATAGTTGGTTCTGAAAAAATAAAAAATAAAAAATGGGCTTTTTCTTGGATTATTTTAATGAGGTGCAACATCTAATGGCGCTTTTCCACTGCATGGTATGTACTCACCTCAGCTTGGCTCTAATAAGCTTTTTTCGCTTTTTTAATTAGTCAAATCTGGCACTAATAACTGTTCACTTGTGGTTGAGCAGGGACTGAATCATGATGTGTAAACCTCCAGAGCTCTGATTGGCCAGAGAGACTTGTCAATCAAGATGAAATGCAGCTACAGTACAAAGTCATCTGTAAACTCGCCAAGCTACAGTAGTGAACTCAGTATTTATTTATTTTTATCTGACTCAAAATGGCAGCTCGTAAAATTACACTGTGGCCTTTTGAAGAGTTTTAAATGTTCTTTGGATTTGTGGCCAATTAAAAAATCCAACGAGAAAAAAACTAAACTGATAAAAAACTACGGCCGCTGTCGTTGGTCCCAAAATCTGTGGCTCCAATTAGAGATGGAGTTTTGAAACCTCACCTACTACATTTGTTTGGGGCTGGAGAGCCATTTCAATGGACAACCAACCTGTAACAGTGTGAAGAGCCAAGCCAAGCTGAGTAAAACGATATAAGTTGTTATTGTTATAAGATGGGGGTGGGGATTTAACATAATTCGTTCATTGACCTGGACAGCAACAGTCAATTCCATTACACTTGAAGATACATGTGTATTGTTCATTAATTCATCCATTATCTGTAACCGCTTATCCAGTGGGTCCAGAGCCTACCCGGAATCATTGGGTGCAAGGCGGGAATACACCCTGGAGGGGGCACCAGTCCTTCACAGGGCAACACAGACACTCACATTCGCTCACACCCACTTTTGAGTCACCAATCCAACATGTGTTTTGGACCGTGGGAGGAAACCGGAGCACCCAGAGTAAACCCACGCAGACACGGGGAGAACACACCAACTCCTCACAGACAGTCACCCGGAGCGGGAATGGAACCCACAACCGCCAGGATCCTGGAGCCGAGTGATTGCAACATATGTGTTACTAAAACTATCAAAATATTGAGAGAGTTGCAGAAGCAAGGTACATTTAGAATACTCTAGTAGCAGTTCTAGATCAAGATACAATTATGTGATGGACTTTTAATGTCAGGGTTTAATAAACCACACAGGACCACCACAGAGGAGGTATGACTTGGGTGATGGATCATTCTCAGCGCTGTAGTGACACTGATGGGGTGTATGTGTATTAGTGTGTGTTGTGCTGTTATGAGTGAATCAGACACAGCAGTACACCAGGTTTTACTTTAATCACCGTTTACATAAAATGTTTTTTTTATCCCACTGTAAATAATATTAATAAATACATTAATAAAATAAACAATGTCAATGTTATATGTGGTAACCAATGGCTGATGTAGATGCAGGCACAGGTAACCAATATGTCCAGGAAAAAGAATATGTTTGGTCATACTTGATAATATTACATATTCATTATTGGTTTGTTTTATAATTTCACAAAAATGATGATTAATAAGTGTATGTGTTGATATTCTGTGCAGGAAAAAAAAGATCCAAACTAGTAGAGCTGCATAAGAATCCTACTACAACTGAAGTATTGCACAGCAGAGGCTTTAGGTGTCTTCACTGGGAACATAAAATCTTCTCTTTGAGACCAATATAAACAATGTAGGGACTGTGATAAATACTTTATAGAGCATCATCTGTAGTGTACAGTAAATTACAACATGGTGTAAATTCCTGAGTTTTGCTGTTTCACTAAATTGTGACTTTTTTAAAAGTTTTGTAAGTAACTGGGCTATTTAAAGGGGACGTAACTGTTGAGAACCAGACACATTACACCACCCAATTCATGTATTAATATGGAGTTGATCCCCCCTATGCAGTATTAACAGCTTCCAATATTCTGGGAAGTCTTTCTACAAGAATTTAAAGAATTTCAAGAAGTGTTTGATGGGGTACTGTGTGGGCCAGTCAAGTTCTTCCACACCAAATGCACCCAAATATGCCTTTATGGAGCTTGCTTTGTGCACTGGGGCACAGTCGTGCTGAAACAAAAGTTGGAAGCATACAATTTACTTTCCTGAAGCATTAAGAAATTCATTCACTCAAACCAAGGGGCCTAGGCCAACCCCTGAAAAACCACCTCATAGCATAATCCCCACTCCACCAAACTTTACAGTTGTCACTGTGTGAGGCAGGGAATGTTTTCCTAACATTTCCCAGACCCAGACTTGCCTATCACACTGCCAGCTAAATAAGCCTAATTTGTTCGTCACTCCACAGAAAAATTTTCTCTACTCTGGAATCCAGTAGTGGTGTTTTACACAACTCCATCCAATGCTTGGCATTGTGCTTAATGATGTAATGCTTACATGCACTTGTTCAGTTCATGAAGCTCCCAATTCACAGTTTGTGCTGATGTTAACGCCAGGGGAGGTTTGGAAATCACTTGAGTCAGCAGAGTGCTGCGACTTTTATGCACTATGCACCTCAGCAGTCGGCATCCATACTCTGTAACTTTAAATGGTCTTGCACTTTGTGGCTGAGTTGCTGTGGTTTCTAAATGCTACCAGTCATATTTGATCATGGAATATCTGGAAGGAAAGAAATTTCACAAACTGACTTGTTGTAACGGTGGCATCCTATTACATTACCACATACAAGTTCAGTGATTTTTTGATGTTAAACACCTGTGACAGTGGGACTGAATGAAACCCCTGATTTCAATCATTTGAAGGTGCGCCCCAATACTCTTAACGAAACATCGGTGACATGTGTTGGCCCAGATAACACAAAAATCAAACAACACAGCACCATTCTCCCCCTGTCTATATATATATATATATATACAGAATGATTGTTTTCAGCAGCTGTTCCTTTAAATGTTAATAAGCTACTTTTTGTCCCACTACAAGTGCACAGCAATAAAAAGCAAGGCACACATGACACTCTTTTCTGTTCAGTTTCTACTCTTCTTTCTTCATTCTTGTGTCCAATTAACTATTGTGTTTGATGTATTCAGTTTAACCTCATCTTCTCACACAAACACAGGTTCAGTGCTGATTGGAGATACTCAGAAAAGGAGGAGGGACAATCCTAAAATGCTTAACAAAATCAGAACGGCTCATTGAATCACTGATATGATTTTGTCAGCAAACAAAATGGAGTCAAAAAGGGTCAAAAAGAATTTGAGGTTGTAAAACAATATTCACAAATGTACTGAAGTTTGCAGTTGTGTTTGAGCAACTTCATACATGTAAAATCCAAAGGCACAAATGAATTGGAATATGCCAATATGAAACAAAAAACAACAAATAATAATTAAAACGGTGGTGAAACATGTAGTGTCGCAGTCCCACAGCTCCAAGGACCTGGAGGTTGTGGGTTCAAGACCCTGTCTGGTGTGTTTTGAGTGTGACAGTACAAATCTGTGCACACATTTCCACTTCTGTATGTGTGTACCTCTTTCTGCAAATGAAGATTTTGGACCTTGCTTTAATTGGCCCTATCTGAGAGTTTGGTTTATTCAATCACAACTCTGCTGTCACTCAAAGCTTTGGACCAATGTTGATCATTTGTGGATTGGTTGACACACCAGATTCACAAATTAAAGTGCACAAAAATTGAGATATAGATGGCACTACTCATTTTAAAGTGGAGATCATAGTGTATAAGGTGCAGATCAAAACCAGTGTCGTTTGTCTCAGGGCTGGTGTAAACAACTTTATTAATTACAATAAGATCGAGTGACCATGTGTCCTCTTTTCCCCAGATATGTTCTCTTCTTGGAACTTAAAAATTTATTTTCTTGTGTCAATAAATTGTTTTTTCAACAAAAAAATTTCATTTCAACACAGTTCAAGTTAGGCTTGAACAAAAAAATAGTACAATATCCATGTTCATGCACTGTCAGGAAATGAAAAGCTAAACTGTTTTTTATAATTTACTCGTTGTTATTGTTACATTCAAAGAATATTATTATCTGTCTAAAAAGGCATTTGTTAGTAGTCTTGTTAAAAAGTACCTGTTTATATATTTAATTTCAACAATTGCATTGGCCAACTTACTACACTTAAACTCTATACACAATGCTATGAATTGACCACATCCTGCCCAAAGTGTCCATTATTTTTGAAAACCAAAATACGTAAGGGCATATAGGGTTTGGTCATTGCTCAGTGTTGTTGTCTTCATTGTTATCAGTATAACATTTTAATACGGCACAATTCAGTGACTCTGATGAGCCATCTCAGAGAGCTATACTTAGGTTACTTTAGCAGTCAACAGCTTGCAGTGACACTGACTCCACCCCAAGCTGGCACTGCTGTGTGAATTTGTATGTCCCTCTTACAGAAAACATTCTTTACTAGATTGTTCACAGTGAGGAGAGTAGGATGACTCCCTTCTGCCTCTCTCTCTCTTTCTCTCTCTCTCTCTCTCTCTTGCCCACACTACAGCACCCATCCATACACATGACCTAAAAAACAATAAATGACTCTTAGCCCTCGCTCTAAAGTATAAAGTATTTAAAAATAGAGCCCTGGGGGCTGCTTTGTCCGTGGCTGGAGGCGTTATTATAGCCGGCCTGTCACGAGGCATCCCCTCAGGTCATTATTGGCGAGCAGAAGCGGCAGGCCCTTGGCAGCCTAACAGAGGCGAGAGCGCTCCATTATCTGGGACGGGGAGCGAGGGAGCAGGAGAAGGGGAGGAGAGGCCTGGACGCTGATCTGAGGAATGCGAGATGGG
The DNA here is from genome assembly GCF_029633855.1 of Hoplias malabaricus. Lineage (NCBI taxonomy): Eukaryota > Metazoa > Chordata > Actinopteri > Characiformes > Erythrinidae > Hoplias > Hoplias malabaricus. The sequence continues at coordinate 62,589,320 of NC_089802.1, read as the reverse complement.
GCCAACGGCAGCCAGGGCTGTGAGGGAAAATGGGTTTTTTTGGGCTGGGGGGCCAGTTTTCTGGGCTCGCTTTTGGACCTGTTTTTGGCCAAAGTCTGGACACCACACATTTGGAGGCCGTTGTTTTTTATTTTTTTCCCACTCTTTCGTACGCCTCTGTTTTGGAGAGCTGGCAAAAGAGAGCTTAACCCGATCAAGGACATAATTGCATGGTTTTTCATCTGTTTTTTTTTTTTTTCGCTCTCTTTTTTATTTGATTCATATATTCTCTTTAGTTAAATAAAGGCATGTATGCAAAGGTCCAGTTGTAGTGGAACTGGGCAGAGCTACAGTCCGCGCAGATGAGCAAACATAGCAAGGTGCAAAAAGAGAGAGAGAAAATAAAGAGAGAGGGAGAGAGTGTGAGAGACGCTTTGTTTTACAGAACTAAGCGACTAGTGGCTAAAAGCACAAAGCCTGGCTATTTCATCTTTGATATTTCACATATCCTCGCTCTTGACTGGGATTTCACATCGTGCCAAGCTCCCACACCAAGGCCCTCTTTCTTTCCAACCTGGTGTGATTTGATGTGAAGCTCCAAAGTGACATGTCACCAGCAGTGAGACAGGTGTCTAAGTGTGTGTCCAGAGCGTTGACAGAAGGCGGGGTGGAGGGGTGGGGAGGAGGGGGGGGGTGAACTGATACAGCAGTCTATTAGGTCAACTATAGAGAATCAGGAAAAAAATAAATAAAAATTCTCAGAGGCAATTCAATTATCTCTCCACCACTCCATACACCACTGACCAAATAAACACCTCACCAGCAGTGGTCAAACCCACATACTGTCCAAATACCTCAATATACACTCACCGAGATACATTTCATGTTGCTTATCTGTCCATCTCCCACTTCGCTGCTTATTCCTGTTTGACATTTCTTCACTTCACTACTCCGGTCTGGGTGGACACAGCAGAGATAGCAGTGGAGGTGCAGTTGGATACCACTGGAGTGTTGGAAAAGCAAAGAAATACAAGAAATACCAAGACTTTGAGAGGTGTGTATTCAACAATTAATCAATAATGTCATAAACATTAATAAAAGGCCAAATGTACAGAACAAGCAGTTTATCAACAACAAAACCTCAACTGACTGACCAGCCAACACCAACCCCCACCCCCCTCCAAAAAATATCCTCTACATCTATTTACATTTGTAAATCTTTACAAATCTTCACTGAGCATCTCAAGAATTGATTAACAGCTTACAGCTGCTTTTCCAGATTTCTTTAAATCTTCTTTAAATTGTAACTATCCACCCAAAAGCCTTTCTGAGATGCCAGATCTCAGACATGTTCTAATGCTTACCATTTTATATTTTAGAATGTAAAGAAAGGATTTCTGTAAAACATTTCGAGCTGAATGTATGTATGGATGGTACTATACAAATGAAGATGTATTTATTTATAATTGTAATAATTTCATTAAATTATCATCACATGAAAAAAAGAACCTGAGACTTATGTTACTGGCTCAAACTGAATAAAAAAATTTTTTATTTACTTTTTACTTAAAAAAAAAACCATTTGATCCCAGCGAGAGGATTCAGATCACCTGAATCGAGTAATCAAATCACCTGAATGGAGGAATTAAATCACCTGAATGGAGGAATCGGATCACCTGAATGGAGGAATTAAATCACCTGAATGGCGGAATCAGATAATTTGAATGAAGAAGTCAGATTATCTAAATGAGGAATCAATTCACCTGAATGAATGAATCAAATCACCTGAATCAAGGAATCAGATCAGCTGAATTGGGAACCAAATCACCTGAATCGAGGAATCAAATCACCTGAATGGAGGAATCAAATCACCTGAATGGAGGAATCAGATCATCTGGATGAAGGAATCAAATCACCTGAATGGCGGAATCAGATCATTTGAATGAAGGAATCAAATCACCTGAATGGAGGAATCAGATCGTCTGAATGAAGGAATCAAATCACCTGAATCAAGGAATCAGATCAGCTGAATTGGGAACCAAATCACCTGAATCGAGGAATCAAATCACCTGAATGGAGGAATCAGATCATCTGGATGAAGGAATCAAATCACCTGAATGGCGGAATCAGATCATTTGAATGAAGGAATCAAAACACCTGAATGGCGGAATCAGATCATTTGAATGAAGGAATCAAATCACCTGAATGGAGGAATCAGATCGTCTGAATGAAGGAATCAAAACACCTGAATGGAGGAATCTGATCATTTTAACTGGGGAATCAAATCAAGGGGAATCAGGTCAGTTAAACTGGGTGAATGTGATAATCTACACTTATTAACAATTAAATTAACATTTAAATACTGTGTACACTCCTACTTTTCCTGAACATGTCCAAGAAAAAACTCCTACACTAACACAGCAGCTTTTAGTATCTCACCAGACTTCTGCGCTGTAGTGCCTGCAGAAGCAAATGAGGATATGTTCTACATGAAACAGCTCCTGAAAAAGGCTCTTAACACATAAGCTTTCCCTGTTTGGTGCTTGTAGGTGTTTTCAGAGTCTTACATCACTGAGGACGTCTCATCAAGGGCCGGGCGGCGATTGAAAGGCACAGATGTCGTGAGTGGTTAGTGTCTGGCGTGCAAGAGATGCGAGGCTGTGTAACAGATCGCATGGATCAATGCACATGCTGTCCTTTGTGGACGGGAAAGCGCTCAGCCCCTCGTTGCTGTTTTTTTTTTTTATGTGCTGCTGAGTTTTGATGATTGTTTTAAAGAGGCGCGATTGCATCCCTTTCATGCATCAATCCCCATTAATTCACTTTAGCACACTGAAACGTCTCATTCAGGTGGCTTTGACCACTCACAGCATGGAGCAGGCTCGAGGAATGGCAGGCATCCAGTCTGATTAAAGCTCCAGCAAAAGACATCAGGTGTTCCTCCCTCTCTCTCTCTCTCTCTCTCTCTCTCTCTCTCTCTCTCTCTCTCTCTCTCTCTCACTCTCTCTCTCTCTCTCTTTCCTTTTCTTCTGTTTTCCCATGTCTTTGTGCTACCGTATTAAACACAGAGATGGAAACAGAGCTCTGGAGACGCCTGTGAGCCCAGAGAGAGAGTGAGAGAGAGACTCAGAGAAACAGAGAGAGAGAGAGAGAGATCAGGACTTTCTCTGGCCATGTCAAGAACGTGAAGCATGTAACGTGTCAATCAAACAAGACAACTGTTTACAGACTGACTGAGAGAGCTGAACAACAGAGAGGGCATCAGAACTCACATGCTGAGAGAGAGAGAGAGAGAGAGAGAGAGAGAGAGAGAGAGAGAGAGAGAGAGAGAGAACTGTTAACTACTGTTGTGACTATATTGTTAATTATACTGTATTGTTTTTTGTTTTTTTTCTAATTATACATTATGACAGTACTGTACATTATATAGACATTATTAAGCAACCTTGAATTTGAGGTGCACTTAAGACAGACAGAGAGAGAGCGAGAGAGAGAGAGAGAGAGTGAGCGAGAGAGAGAGAGAGAGAGAGAGAACAAAGAGACAAAGTGGAAAAGAGAACTGAGGAAGAGAAAACAAGAAAGTAATTCCTTCGAGATCCATCCAAATTTTCTTTCTGTTGCCATGTTCATGTTGGCTTCAGGTTAAAAGACAACAGCAAACAAACACACAACAAAACCCACACAGAAAGCCCATGGACATACGTAAACACACACACCTGGTAGGTTTGGATATCAAGTAGTCTGCGTTCTTTTGTCCAGCACACTCAAACTCAGGCACAAAGAGACAAACACACACACACAAACACACACTAGCAGAGACATATGGTGGGCTAGTTTGGATGACGAGTCTTTTATGCAAACTCCTCCATGTTGTATTGTTACATGCATTTGTAAATGCCTCAACTCACATTTAGCTGCTCATTGGAAAAAGTGAAGAAATTCTGTTAAAAGTACAGATTGTAAATGTTCAACCCACACAGAATAAGAAGAAAAATGGTCTTATTTACCCAAAGTACAAACTGAACTCTGTGGAAATAACATATTAATGGAAAGTACATATAGATTATGTTTGTAACTATGTAGCAATAATGTAATTACATAATGACATTTACACAAATGTGCCACTATAAAGGGCTTATTTTTGAATGGGACATGCCATTCAGTCTTATTTCTTCACTTTCTAGCTTGCTATGCTATGCCTAAACTAATAATAGGTGCTTCGTTTTATGTAATAACAGAGTAATTACTCAATAACAACATAAAAAAAAAAAATAAATAAACAGCATGGCAAAATGATTGCAATTGCACCACACGGTACTATATGTTAGTAATAAATCCTAATTCCTCAATTCTTTTCTGACTCTACAGTTCCCTACCTCCTATCCTTAGCTACTTGTGCTGAAGTTTTGTAATAATAATAATGTAATTACACAATGATATTAAAACATCATGGCAGAATGACAGTAATAGCTCTAAATTATGCTATGTCTTACTAATAAAGATAAATTCCTGAATGAGAAATGAAAATAATTTCTCTCACTTTAGTTTCTAGTTGCTTATTTTCAGTAATAGCAATGTAACCACACAGTAATAATTTTAACAGCATGGAACAGCTATTACATGGATGATAGTAATAGCTCTAAACATAACTATGTGTTGCTTATGAAGCCCAAATACTGAATAGGAGAGGCAAATGTTTCTGTCTCTCCATGCTATGTTTATGTGTCACACTCGTACTATGTTTAGCCATAGGTGCTGAATTTTTATGGTGAGGGGGGAAAAAAGCATCTGCGTGGAGAAAATGGAGAATCCTCACCTGCCGCATGTTCAGATATTGGTCGTTACCTGTGGCGCTGTGAGCGAGAACTCATACGGCGAACACTGAATAAGATAAGCGTAATGCTTATATATTTATCACCAATAATCACACTTCTCTTCGTGTGCCAATACGTTCAGGCAGAAATAATGAGATGCCTTGCCGAGGCAGGTTTTGAATAGAAAGCCTCCACATGAACGCGACCATCCAGGGACTCTCGCACTGGAGGTGAGGAAAACACCATTAGACACGTGTAAAGCGCCATTAACGATTTACCAGATTAAAATGGCTTTTCAATTGATTTGTAAACAGTTATAAGTCTCAGTTTTGGGTGCCCACTGCTTCTGCCTTTGCAACTGCAAATTATAATGTCTAACATCCTCGCTGCGCCAAAACTGGAAGCAGCAGTGTGCTAGAGGCCTGGGCCTGTTCCGTATTGACGTCTTCATGCAGAACATAAACTAGCCATGTGCTGAGGCTTAGAAAACATTCCTGTACTGCTATAATCTCTGCTGTAATATGATTACTGTCCAAAAAACATTCATCTCCAAAATAGTAACTTTACAGAAGGGAAAAAAACTTCTTAATTTTCAATAGAATTTAAAAGATTTATTCCAAGGAATTCTGGAGCATTTGAAAGACATCTGCGGGGATCAAATGGTATAGTACACTAAAAACTTACAAAAAGTGTGATGCATGTTTATATTTGGACAGTGACAATATGTTTTATGGCACTGTTTACCCTTCTGTGGATTTAACATAAAAAATGAATCAATTTCTATTGACTAAATAGTATTACTATTATCATTGTTTATATTATCATTATTAAAATAATCATTATTAATATTATTAGTATTATACTTGATCATCCTTAAAATAATGTCGATCTACCACCTTGTTTCTTCATTCCTCCACATGCTGCATAAGGATTGATGTCAGAATTCACCAGCAGCTAACTATTTTGTCTATTTACATTTCCAGTTGCTTGTTGACAGCAAAACATTCTTTCAGATTAATAGCACTAAATTATCTTCTCAATTATTCACCTGTAAAATAATTACAGAAACATTACACTAAAGAAAACCCTGCTGCTTCTAAATATTTTGGAGCTTAGGGTGAGACTTAGTGGTAAGATTTAGGGTTAGAGCTAAGGGTTAGAGTTATTGGGAGTGGTGACTCCTGCCAAAACTCTCTTAGAGGTGGGGGAAAATGCTTGCAATGATGGCTTGTTCATTGGGTACATTAAAAGTTAGCCATCTAGACAGTTGGCACATTGCGTTGTACAAATTAATCAGGATACTAGATTGACACTGTCATGTAACATTGAAGAGTTTTATGTTTCTGGTCATCTCATGCAGCAATACCACTAGTAACCACTAAGCTTTCTCTTTATCTACATACTCTGTATTTGTGGATAGCTGTATCCACAACAGGTCGTGTCACTGTTACACAACTCCAGGGTCATTCACAGTGATTGAATGATCAGCTGTGGTCTAAAAGACAGGTCTAAACTGTCTTTTAGTTGCCCTCACTAATTTCTTGAATATCTCTCATTATAATCTGAATGAGGCGGCAGATAACATTTCATTTTAAGTGCAGCAAAAAGCATTGTGAAGTTAATAGTATAGCCACACTGACCGGACCAGACAGTTAGAGGCTCCTACAGAGGTGTGTCTGATATTAATTAGTGCTCTATTCACTACATAGTGTACTATATAAAGAGGAATATAGGGAATACTGTAGGGGCAATTGGGAACATGCAATGTTTTGTAAGGAAAGCACATGGGGCGAGTCCTCCCGGAACCCCTCAAGAATGAGCTTGAAATAAAAGAGCCTATGAGAGCAGTTTGGGGCAGTTACCAATATATTAAAATCACCTAAAAAAAGGTGGGACTGTACAGAAGAAAACCTATCGCTGATTGGACCTTGATACTCAGAGGTGGAACAAACCAGTGGTAGAATCAGAGAAAAAAAACTTCCCTTTCCTGTTTGTCAGTGTGTCACCGCATCGTTGTAATGAACAAATTACCAGTCGTTAAGATAAAGTTTGAAGTTAGCATTAGGTTAAATATTAGAGTTATATTTTGTACACATTGTATAAATGTTTTGAATGGACTTTTAGTCACATATGTAAAACAGTTCATACTGAGACCAGGCTGCAAAGACACCTGTAGATATTAACTGTTATGGTTACAGTTTGCATGCGCTACATCATGGTTGTGTGTTACTTATGAGTCTCTAAACATTTCTATTTTAATAATGTTTTTGAGATTTGGAAATGGGTCTATTTCCTTTCAGTTTTTCTAACAGTTGCATTTCATACCTGATATTTTTACAATTTTAAAACAAATGTGTATATTCTGATACCAGATACTGGATTTATGGAGCAGCATCATTTATATAGGATTTTTTGTCATTATTCTTAAGTGTATGTAGCGCAGAATATGAATGCAACTCTAGTGATCATATTGTTTGTACACAACACAGTTAAATACAACCGTGCCTTCGCTCATATCTCTTGGCTGTTGACATGAGCTGGAGAGAGAAACACATGATCTACATGGCACTTCATTCACATCACATTAGTCATTGGCTTGTGTTTGTTAATTAAAGGTCTGGTGCTTTCAGTTGTGAATTATTATAACTCGAACACATAACTGGGATATGCCAACAGAGGATATGCTAATGTGTTACCAAGAGGTTTGAAGCAATACAGAGGCTAATCCTTCATATAAAACTAGTAATACATTCAACATCTCATTTTATAACGTCTACTGCTTCGGCCCAGAGTATCAGGACATGGCAGGATTACTACAGGCTTTATTCTGATAGAGTTTACATTGTGGAGAGAGAGAGAGAGAGAGAGAGAGAGAGAGAGAGAGAGAGATTATCACAAAAGAAAAGAAAGTATAGATGAAAGGAATTGAAAAGGAAGAAAGAAAGAAAGAAAGAAAGAAAGAAAGAAAGAAAGAATTTATAGGAGACAGTAAGAAAGGAACAAATTATAAAGGACAGATGCACAGAAGGAAGGATGGAAGAAGTGAAAAAAGGAGAACAATAGCAAAAGAGAAAAAAGTATAAAGAAAGAAAAGAACAGAAAATAAAAAATGTATAAGAAAGAAAGAAAGAAAGAAAGAAGGAATAAAAAAGAAAGAAAGTCACATACAGAAGGAAGGATGGAAGAAGTGAAGAAGAGAACAGCCAAATAAATCAAGAAAAAAAAAAGAAAAAAGAAAGGAAGAAAACAGATAGAACTAAATAATATAAAGAAAGAAAGGATGCACAGAAGGAAGGATGGACGAAGTGAAGACAGGAGAACAATAGCAAAATAAAGAGTAAGAAAATATAAGAATAGAAAAAAGAGAGCATGTATAACAAAAGAAAGAAAGAAAGAAAGAAAGAAAGAAAGAAACATTTATAGGGGAGAAGTAAGTAAAAAGACAGCAGAAAGGATGGAAGAAAAGAAAATCAGCAATAAGAAAGAAAGAATGTATAGGAGCAAAGCAAGTAAAGAAAAACAGCAGGAAGGATGGAAGGAAGAAGAATTCATAAGAAAGAAAGAAAGAAAGAAAGAAAGAAAGAAAGAAAGAAAGAAAGAAAAAGAAGAATAGAGCAGGAAGGATGTAAGCAAGGAGAAAACAACAAAAGAAAGAATGTAAATGGGAGAAAGGAATAAGAAAGAAAGATGGATGAAAAATAGAAAGAAAGTATAGAGGGATGGAAGGAAGCAAGGAAGGAAGGAAAGAGAGGAGGAAGGAGGAAAGATAAATGGCATGAGGAAAAAGGTATTAGTACAAAAAGAACAACAGTATCAGGATTTATTCAGATAGGGTTTACATTGTGGAGTATGTGTGTGTGTGTGTGTGTGTGTGTGTGTGTGTGTGTGTGTTCAGGGAGAGGGCACGGCAGCACCGTGACTCCGGGAGGGAGATGTTTGAGTGGGATCTGAAGGGTTTTATGGGGAGATGTATATCACTTGCTGGTTGATGATTAAAGGTATGATTACACTGGATGCTTCCGCAGCGTGGCACATTTATTAGCGCAGCAGCAGATGGAGGCGGACATTTTTCCCCACAAATCCGTGCGGAAGGGCTCCTGGGGCGGCCGTATAAACATGATGCAGTGCCCCTCGCAGTGTGTTATAGATGCTCAGCGGCCGAGACGACAGGTACACACAATACTGCAGGAATAACAATAACGCTTTTACTGCCCTCACCTCAGAGACACGCCTCTACTGCACTCTACTGTAACACCCCACACCAACCCACTGCCACACAGCAGCACTGCACTGAGCCCAGCTCACCTACAGCCACACTCATCTCACAGACAGAGGAGGAGGAGGGGAGGGAGGGAGGAAGGAAGGAAGGAAGGAAGGAAGGAAGGGAAGGGAAGTGGAGAGAAGCTGAAAAAAAGTGTAACAAACAAGAAAAGAAAAGAAGGAAGCAAAGAAGGAAAAGGATAGGAAGGAAAAAAGTAAATGTATTAAAGAAAGAATAAAGGAGGAAGGATGGGAAGAATGAGAAAAAGGAAGTAAGGAAAATGAAAGAAGGAAGGAAAGATGGAATAAAGCAAAAGAAGAACAATGGGAATAAAGAAGGAAGGGGAAATCAAAGAAGGAAGAAAAGGAAGTCATAAAATAAAGAAAAATGGAAGGAAAATAAGGACAAAAGAAAATAGAACAAAGAAAGGAAAAACAGAAGGTTGGAAAACGGAACAGAAGGAAGAAAGGTATAAAAAGAATCTAAAAAGAAGTAGCAAATAATGGAAGAATGGAAAATATTATTGGAGGAAGGAAGGCAGGAAGTTATAAAAGGATTCCTACTGCTTCTTTCCTGTCCTTGACTTCCTTCCAAATCAGAAGCGGACCAGGGGACCAGAGGAAGATTTGGACACACAGAAGAAGGAAATAAGGAGTAAGGAAGGAAATAATTATGAGTGAATAGAAAACACAAGGAAGGAAGTATTAATTTACAGTTTCACAGTCATTCGAAAACAAACACAGCACAAACGGCCAAATCTGAGAGAGAGAAAGAGAGAGAGAAGAATAGAATGAGAGCATGTTGAGGAGAAAGAGGCAGATAGCAGAGAGAGAGTCAGAGAGAGAGAGAGAGAGAGAGAGAGAGAGAGAGAGAATTATCCAACAAAAGGAGCTCAGTGCACCATGGGGACTTTTCCCTGTTCCAGTTCATTGATTAAGTTGATGAAGTTTAAATGAAGCAGACGCAGGATAAAAGTGAGGGCATTGACCAGAGAGAAAACACATACACACACGTGCGTGCATGCACACACACACACACACACACACACACACATACACAGAGAGAGAGAGAGAGAAAGAGAGAGAGAGAGAAAGCAAGATTTGCTAAATGCTCTAATCTTCAATCAAATCTAACATCAATACAGACAAAGTTTGGTAATGAGACATTCAATGAAGCATGCAGCAGAGAGAATTAATCCCCCCTGCACCCCCCCAACAAAAAACCCGGCTTCAACTTTGAAGCCCGGCTCCTCAGGACAGACAGTTATCTAAATGCTAAATAAGAAACGGATTGTACTTTTCCCAGCATGCTAATCATTTGTTCATTTCATCTCCGTCTATTTGTTCTCCCACCGCTCCTGCTTGTTGATCCTGTGATTAGAGCCGCCTTGGAGTGGCAGCCGACTCGATGAGGCTCAGGCTCGAGCGGTGCCCCAAGATTAAAGTCACTGAGCACTCACTATGGCCCTGTAGGAGCCTGGTGGAGGGTGGGGTGAGCGGCAGGGTGTCCCCACACTCATAAGCACTGTACAACACCATTTATAACTCACTAAACTCAATAAGTCACTATTCTAATCACATGTCAAGGTCATGGAAAGTCAAATTGTAAGCCCAGATGGCTGACCTCCACTGGACACACTGTTTGGACACAACCACCAAAGATGCTCAGGGCTACAATTTAGAAAAAAAAAAAAGGAGGACACTGATCTATTACTGCCTATCAAATAATTTACTGAACCCTTAAAAAGGCACAAGGTAAGGAAGCAAGGGAACGAACTGCAATTTAGTCTCGGTGTATGGCGACACTGACAGAGACCTTTATTAAAATAACCCAAACTCACCACCAGGGGGCCGCCAAGCATGCTGGGAGCTCCCTTTGTGAATTCCCTGGCCCCTCCCACATTCTGCACTAACATACATACTAAGTTACTCACACATACTTACTCCCTCACACTCACTCGTTAAAACTCATTCACTCAATAAGCATGTCAGTGGGTGTGAATAAGAGTATACATTCATACAGTCTGTAACCGCGTATCCAGTTCAGGGTCGTGGTGGGTCCAGAGCCTACCTGGAATCACGGGGTACAAGGTGGGAACACCCCCTGGAGGGCAACAGGGCGACACACACTCACACATTCACTCACACTTTGGGACACATTTGAGTCGCCAATCCACCTACCAACGTGTGTTTTTGGACTGTGGGAGGAAACCGGAGCACCTGGAGGAAACCCACACTAACACAGGAAGAACACACCAAACTCCTCACAGACAGTCACCCGAAGCAGGACTTGAACCCACAACCTCCAGGTCCCTGGAGCTGTGTTACATCAACACTACCTGCTGCACCACCATAAGTATACATGTGAATGAGTAAGTATGTATGAGAGAGAACATGTGACCACCTCCCCTGACTGCACAGGAGCACTTTGTATTTCTACAACAACAATGACTGTAGTCCATATCTTGCTCTGCATACTGTGTTGGCCAACTTTTACACTGTTCTTCAATGGTCAGGACCCTCAAAGGACCCACAAAGAGCCGGTGTGATTTGGGTGGTTGATCATTCTGTATTGGCACGAGTGGATCCTGCTGAAAGGGACAGCTGCCATTAGGGAATAAAGTTGCTACAAAGGGGTATACTTGGCCAGCAGCAATGTTGAGGTAGGTGCAATGTGTCAAAGTAACATTCACATGAATGTCAAAACGCAAGGTTTCCCAACAGAACACAGCATCGAGCATAACAACACATCTGCCATCTTGTTTTCCTTTCCATAGTGCACCCTGGTGCCATGTCTTCTCTGGATATGAACTTATAAAACTGATAAGTCCTCTCCTAAAATCTAATTGGCTAAGCCAATTTCAAAACCATTGTAAAATGCACAACATACGCACACCTGTGACAATCTCAACACATCTGAATACTCCATATTAATGCGCCACTGTTTTAAAATAAGCCGGTTTTATTCGGTTCAGAAAAACAGTGCTATACATTGCTCTGTGAAGTCATTTCCCCCTAAATATGTGATACAGAGTGTTCAGATAAGTTAACGATACTCAGCCAGCTTCTTTAGCTAAAGGCTAAAAACACAACCCCAGAGATCAACTTCTTCTGTAAAGTAAGGGTTCCTTCAGAAAGAGTATGCAAAATGTATGCATTTCTACTCAACTAAAATACCTTGAATACACATGAACAGATTTTGGTGCATGGAGTGACTATGCCACATTACTTTAGTTAAACGTTCACCCTCATATTGCCCAGCAACAGTACACAATGCTAACAGACTACATTGTGTGGTGGAGGAGTTGTATATTGTGAATGTATTTTGTAAATAAAAACATTTATGAATTGAACAATCACATACTATATAATATTTAATGTTGGCTTCTTGTGTACTTTAATCCGACCATGATCCAGTTCTGATGCTCGCATGCCTTATAGGCACTTACAGGACTTGACAGATGTCAGCATGGGTCATTTGACCAGTTCATGCCCCTCCATACACAGAAAGCTTTGTTGTACTGTGTGTTCTATTGTCTTTCTCTCATAGCCAGCATGAACTATTTCCAAATTCTGTGGGATTGAACCAGAAAGGAAAGCTGTTTCTCATCTGTGATGCGCATCAGAGAGCCTTGGGCTCATGTGTCTGTTGAAAGTTTACTTGTTGTCCTTCCTTGGACCACTGTTGGTAAGTACTAACTACTGCAAAAAACAAACACCTGATAAGACCTGCAGTTTTGGAGATTCTCCCTTCAGACTATTATGACTATCGCAATTTGGCCCTATTCTTCATCACTCAGATGACTCTGTACTTGCTGAAGTGTCATTCTTTGACTTTCACCCCTTCCCATCCCGTTATATTTGCCATTGTTGTAAGAAAATTAATATTTTTCACTTCAACTGTTTAGTCTGATTAGTCTTGCAGCTGATTGTTCAACACAGATTATTATGCCACACCCCTTTTCTAGTTTGTTTCTTCAGCCATTGCATTAGAATTTCTAATAATTGATAAGTACAGACACATATGTGTGAATTAAAAGTGTAAAATCAGTGTTTTGTGTGTTTTAAATGAAGAAAATGAGGAATAACATTGGGGTTAAAAGGTGTAAAGTTTGTGTTTTTTGGGGTTTCATATGAAGAATGTGAAAAAAAATAACAGTGGTGTTAAAGGTATAAAGAGTTTTAAATAAAGAAGTGAGGAATGAAACCTGTTTTTCAAAAGCTAACTTCAATTTGCATGATTGCCTTGGTAAAGGGGAACAGAATAAAAAAAAACAGGCTAGTGAATTAGCTTGGTAATAAATGTTGGAATATGTAAATTGAGAATAAGCAAATGTCCGCCTACTTAAATGACTTTTAAGGTGGATGGGGAAAAATTGATAACAAAGGTAGTATCAGCCATGTCTAGTGCCACAATTAACACTGGAAGCGCAGAACGCTGGGTGTTTATTTGGCTGCTCCCATACTAAAACAAACATAGCTCTCAGGGTTGTCAGTCACAGCAGTTAACTCAGAGGCTCTCTGTGCTTCCAGGTTTCAGAGGATCGAAGAAGAGCAGTGCTTCCAGTGTTAAGGTGGAAATGAAAATTCTAATATGAAGTTGGTAAATAAGCAAAACTTTTGTAGTACCTCTAGCGGTAAAACCAGCAGCGGCTCATTCATCACCTCACCACCTCCTCTCTTCTCTCTCCATCAGATGCGGAGTCATACACTTCCATACTGTAATTATACTCTGGTACATTTTCAAAAACATATTACAATATTAGAAATTATGAGAATATTAGAGATTATTACAAAAAGAAAAAAGTCAGAAACCAAAAATAAGAAAAGGTCAAGCACGAGAAAACTCCTTCTGAATCAAGAGGCAACTAAAGTGGGCACCTGGTACAAGTGAAGACAAAATAGAAGAAGAAAACTGTCAATATGCTGATAGAAAATGGTGGCAATACTTTGCGTGTTTCTAAGCCATGCCTCCTTGACCTACGTATACCTAGATGCTAGAAGTAAAACTTCGTCCTTATGTTATGTTCATCCATTTTGTCACGTTACTTTCGGTGTGTGTGACCTTAACAAACTGAGATCCTTTATGTCATCCTTCTTTCTGGAATGGGCGGCACAGTGGTGCAGAAGGTAGTGTCGCAGTTATAGCTCCAGGAACCTGGAGGTTGCAGGTTTGAGTCTCACTCCGGGTGACTGTCTGTAAGGAGTTTGGTGTGTTCTCCCCGTGGGTTTCCTCCGGGTGCTCCGGTTTCCTCCCACGGTCAAAAAAAAAAAACACGTTTGTAGGTGGATTGGCGACTCAAAAGTGTCTGTAGGTGTGAGTGTGTGATTGAATGTGTGAGTGTGTGTCACCCTGCAAAGGTCAGGCGCCCCTTCCAGGGTACGTTCCCGCCTTGCACCCAGTGATTCTGGGTAGGCTCCAGACCCACCGCGACCCTGAACTGGATAAGCGGTTACAGACAATAAATAAATGTTTCTGAAATAATGTCCTCCTTTTTCAGGTCATGGATGTGGCCACACCAGACCTAAGATAAGCATGACGCAGAGATAGAAAGACAGGGATCCAAAACCTATCCACTACAGAAATAATGAGCGAGGAACAAGCAGAAAACAGAAATATAACAAGCCAAAACCAGTACCAACACCTAGAAGAGACACATGACCGAACAAAGACACAAGAAGGCACTTTTAAACATGAACAAAAAAGAAGGGGTGTTGAAAGAACTGTCACATGGAGAAGGGGGTGTGGCTTGGAGAGACCCACAGAGAAAGAAAGCAAGAAGCATGTGGCAAACATGGACAGAAGAAAGACGGAGAAATAGGAAAGATAGAAAAGCCAAGACAGATACAAGAAGGGAAGGGATCCCATCCATGACAGAAATATTTTTTCATGGACAAACCAAACGCATTTAATGGCTCACCGTTTTAAAAGTTAATTTAAGTCTTAAAAACAGATGTGTTCCAAATTGTGTATAAAATATACCTTACTACATTAAATTTTATTGCGTAAACACTATGTAGCTCTGTCCATGTGGATCAGTATTTGTGGCATTTATTGGAGCTCAAGCAGCAGAGTTTTCCAGCAGAGAATGAGGTCTGATATCAGCTCATGTCTGTAGTACAGATGGGGATTGTGTCTTGGGCCCAAAGCCTTTTACAATACAAACAGTTCTGTGTTAATGAGACTCTCACACAGAAGAGAGGCAATCAGGAACTCCAAATGTCCAGGATACAAAGCTATCAATGTCTCAGACTTGTGCCTGTCAGGTAGTACAGACTCTCTGAAAAACCACAGGCCAGCCCCAACCATTAGAAAACATCACGTTTTAAATTAGTAACACATTAGCGAGGACTTAACAAATGGCAAGTAGCAAGGGAATGGTGAAGACTTGCAGACAGCATTTGCCTGTATTCTTCCACTCAGTAATAGATCAAAAACACTTCCAAGCTAGATTTCTTGAGAGACTAAATATTCTCTATACTGTTTAAATCTGGACTCTGACTGGAACAGTGCATGAAGCTGATAGAACACGGACGTCTTGGTGATATTTGTCAAAAAAGCATTTTCTTGCTGAAAAGTAAAGTTTGGTTGTTCGACTTTAAAGAGTGGGGAGCAGTGACTCAAATGGATTTTAGAGTGGCACAGCTGTACCCATCAATTATAGCTGTGCATCTAGTAAAAAAAAAACCTCTTAAAAACAACTCTATCATGAAGAGAAATTAAAATTATATTTAGTAATTGCATTCACTTTTTTGTGCAATCTCTTGCTGTACATTGAAAATGTGAAGGAAATGAATTTCCATTATTTAAAAAAAAAAAAGAAAAAATAATCTGCAATAGGGCGGCACGGTGGCGCAGCAGGTAGTGTCGCAGTCACACAGCTCCAGGAACCTGGAGTTTGTGGATTCGATTCCTGCTCCGGGTGACTCTGTGAGGAGTTGGTGTGTTCTCCCCGTGTCCGCGTGGGTCTCCTCCGGGTGCTCCGGTTTCCTCCCACAGTCCAAAAACACACGTTGGTAGGTGGATTGGCGACTCCAAAGTGTCCGTAGGTGTGAGTGAATGTGTGTGTGTCTGTGTTACCCTGTGAAGGACTGGCGCCCCCTCCAGGGTGCATTCCCGCCTTGCGCCCAATGATTCCAGGTAGGCTCTGGACCCACCGCGACCCTGAACTGGATAAGCGCTTACAGATAATGAATGAATGATAATGAATGAATGAATGAATAATCTGCAATATTCTCCTGTATTTCAATGCCTTTCTGCAATATTAAATATTCGTTGTTAATCCCATTAAGGGTTTAATGGTTTGCCTAGTTAGTTAGGCCCATTTTTCTTTTGTACTACAGTGTACACTCTTAAAAATAAAGGTGATACACAAGGTCCTTTGAGCGATGCCTTATATAGAAGCAATTGTAGTTTCGTAAAGAGTTTTGCTAATATATTCAAATTGGTGAAGAACCTTAAGACTGAGTGATGGATTTTTAAAACATTTAAAGGTCCTTTACACACATCTCTTTAACAAACATGGTTCTTTATGGAACCAAATGTAGTTCTATGAAACAGAGTGTATAACAGAACAGGCCGCACGGTGGTGCAACACGTAGTAACACTGTCACAGATCCAGAGTCCTGTAATTGAGACTGGAGACTGTTCCTGCAGTCCTTAAACACACACTAGTAGGGGAAGTGACTATTCAAAAATGTCCTGTGTGCGATGCCCTGTTGTTTGGCGTAAATTCCGTTGATTCTGGGCGGGCCCTGGACCAATCGTGAACCTGAATTGGTAAAAAGTGGTTACAGAAAAAGAAATGAATGAATGAATGAATGAATGTAGAACAGAACATGTTCTCTTATCCCTGTGGATAAAAGCATAGGATTACAAGCAGAGAATGTGACACATCACCTCCTTTTCTCCTGCCACATTAGTGCAGTTTAACACGTTTCGACTGATTGATTGGGAAATAGCGTTATAACACTCCACAGCTGCAGCAAGTGTAAAATGGCCACAAATGTACACATTCATATACAACCTATATATATCCTCCATATATGTGCTGAAGCAGTTTTCATATTCGGTATTTGTGCAAAAATAAACAACAGTAATTTACAGTGCAGGCTTCAAAACAAACTCATAAACTCATTTTAAAATTGATAATTTTACAGGAGAAAGTCAAACCTAATAAACTATTAATTATGGAAGATAAGGTAAAGATATTTTATTATGAGCAATTTTATTATCCTTTCTACTGATTTAATGTACTGTGTTTCCCCAAAAGTAAGACAGTGTCTTACATTCTTTTTACCCCCGAAAGTCCCAATATGTCTTACTTTCGGGGTATGTCTTATATTGGTAAAAAATGTCGATTTTTGTTTTAACCATAAAATTAACATTTATTAACAACCTGAACAGTATGGTATTCACCATAAAACAGTTTTATAAAAGCAAGTGCCAAGAATGTCTTGTTACAACCGTATCATGACGGTATTTCCATGTATAACATGTAAAACAATGAAAAACGGTAAGAACGAACAGTTTGAATATGTTATACTGGAAGATAAAACAGATTTATTCCATGACAACCATGGCCATGCCAATCAGAGCGGCCACCAGCGGCTGCACATGAGGGCACTGAGGCTGCGTGTTGGACCACGGACAACATTACTGCTGCTCCCGCGGCCTCCACATCCCTCCGCTCATTCCGCTCCAGATCCGTCCGCATCCCGCAGTTAATGCAGCAAAAGGTACCGGTACTATGGCTTATATTTTTCCAACGTACAGTTTACTATGTCTTACTTTCGGGGTACGTCTTACATTAGCCGACCCCCCTAAAACCCACACTGCGTCTTACAATCGGGGGTGTCTTACTATCGGGGAAACACGGTATGTATGTATGTGTGTGTGTGTGTATACATATCATCGCTGTCCAATTAATATCACATATCTCCCAAAATAGTAACTTTGCAGAAGGGAAAAACTTCTTAACTTTCTTTGGAAGTCAATGTAAAAAGGTTTTATTCCAAGAAATTTTTGAGCATTTCTATTGGTTCATTCATCATTAAGTTTTTCACAACCAATAAAATATATATATATATATATATATATATATATATATATATATATATATTATGGTATAAAATAATGCTAAAATATTCGCTCGCATGCCATCGCATAAACAGTGACATACCATTTTTAATCCACCCTTTGCTGCTATACCAGCTTCAACTCTGCTGGAAAAGCTTTGCACCAGGTTTAGGAGTGTGTTTATAGGACTTTTTGACCATTCTTCCACAAGTGTGTTTGTGAGTTCACACACTGATGTTGGACGAGACGGCCTGGCCCACAGTCTCCACTCTTATTCATCCCAAAGGTGTTTTATCGGGATCAGGAGGCCAGTCAAGTTCTTCCACACCAAGCTCACTCAACCATGTCTTTATGGACCTTGCTTTGTGCACTGGTGCACAGTGAAGTTGGAGCAGGAAGGGGCCATCCCCAAACGTTTCCCACAAAGCTGGGAGCATGAAGTTGTCAAAAATCTCTTGGTATGATGAAGCATTAAGTGTTCATTTCACTGGAACTAAAGGACCAATCCTAGCTTCTGAAAAACAACCCCACACCATAACCACCTTCCACCAAACTTTACACAATGCAGTCAGACAAGTGTTGTTCTCCTAGCAACCGCCAAACCGAGACACGTCCACCAGATTGGCAGACGGAGAAGTGTGATTTGTCACTCCAGAGAAAATGGCTACACTGCTGTAGAGTCCAGTTGTGGCATGCGTTACAGCACTGCATCCAATACTTTGCATTTTTCTTGGTGACGTAAGGCTTGGATGCAGCTGCTCGGCCATGGAGCCCCATTCCATTAAGCTCTCTACATATAAATATATACTGTCTAGTTACAATTTTATTGTCAAATTTGTCAATTATTTGCTACATTTACAGCTAGTTTTAACATTTTTTCCAGCACAGACTCACAGAGAGTGCTTTGTCATGAAATTTCATTCTAGGGAAACTCACTAAGTCAAATTCTTTTACAGTGTTAGTGATAGCATCCAGATATCTGAAGCATTTAATGTTTCTAAAGTCGCCCTCACAGTGTTATTAAGTTATTACAAAAAATAATTTTAAATACGCTGCCTCGTGCTTCACTTTGCTTTAAGATGGGTTTGGCCTAAAAGGTATTTTAAAAAGTGGGGACTGGAGGACTGTGTTTACAACTCAACCACTTTGTTGAGCAGGAGATTTGAGAAACTGGAAACAGATGGAATAACCCTTCATTAGTTTCTCTCAGCAGCTGCTAAAAGCAATCACCTCACTTCCCTTTTTTTTAAGTACGTTCTTCTGAGGTTAAAATGTGAATGGTTATTATTTTGAATGAAATCTCTGCAGGATAATGATAAACGCTGTCAACAGTGTGTAAGTACATGTGTGTGTAAAGGCATGCTGTCAGCCCTCCCCATCTAATGTGCATGTGTGTGTGTGCTGGATTTTGCTCTTGTTCCTCTTTGCTGCGCCTCCTCTCTTCTTTCATCTGTCACTTACTCCCTCTCCCTGCTTTCTTTGCGTTCCGTTGTCGCCTGACGTTTCCTTTACTTTTTCTTTTTTTTTTCCTTCTAACTGGTCTACAGTTTTGGTCGCAGTATATATATATATATATATATATATATATATATATATATATATATATATATATATATATACACATATACACATATAAGCAGAAAAAATGGAAGAAATGTGCACTGGGAAGTTACTACATGCTTGTTTTTGAAATTGTGGCAAAATAAACATTTGAAGTGTGTGTAGGCTTATATAAATGTATATGAAAACTATACGTGGAAAGCAATAGGTGGCTTATTCTGTCAGAGGCGACAGACGCTGATATCTAAAATTAGATGGAGTTTATTTCCAGTCACATGACTGATCCACACACCGATTTAAATGTCAAATTGAGCACAAAAAACCACAGAGGGAAGGGTTGAGTTGCGGAGCCCTCCACATTCTGTGGCTTTTTGTCTTCTTTAGAATGACAGATGAAGATGAGGAGACTGGTACAGAAGCTGCTAAAAACCACAGCCTCTTTGTCAGCACCTTTCCCACCTGAACAGAGGAAACAGGCACGAGACAAAGTCCCATTTTAACTGAAAGAAAAGCCAGTTTCTTCAATCTCTGCTCCCAGCAAATTTACAGTAAGATAACAGTGCTTGCACGAAAATTGCTACAGCTGCTCTTTTAAAATAGATCTGACTCTTTTCCATATTCAAAATGGCAGTATAATAATACAGTGCTTCAAATCTGTTACAGCTGCTGTGCTAAAGTTCATACTGGATTTCCCCTAAAAAGAGCAAAATAAATAAATTAATTAAAATAACAGTAACGTTTTTTTGCCACTAGAAAAAAAAACATTTAGCTGTTTAGCACGTCATATTAATATTTCTCATGATCTCATAATGATGAAACACCACCTCATGAATGAACGATACAGGTACATGTATATGTCGCTTTTCTGCACACCCGTGTGAAACATTTTCCTGGATGACTTACTCATAATTAACATCTCGAGAAGATGTTTTATAGCTATGAATTAAGATTTCATAATAAATATGTTCATTGTCTCATTAATGAGGATGTAATTACCTTCTAATCCATGAGAAACTTAAGATGCCAAGTTATTGGGATAAAATTGTCTTAATTATACATAAAATACTTATTAATACGACTTAAGTCAAAGGGGGTTATGTGTAGGTATGTATCATAGGAACAGTCTTTCATAAAAAAATATGTAAAAATAATAAAAAAAATCACTGATATACATAATCCAAATATAACCTGTAAATCTGATAATGAGGTGTTACTCTCTCATAATAATGACTCATTATCTCACAGTAATGAGAAGATAATAATCGTGAGATATTGAGATAAGCCCTGAGCGTTATGAAATCGCTAGTAATAATTCACAGAAACTTTCACATTAATGACACATTCAGTAAATACATGACCGTTTTAATGGTGGAAAATAATATTTTAAATAAAATATACAAATAGATAAATTCATCGCCGACTAAATCTGAAGATCTGATGATGTTGCCATCAACGTTTATCAGTTTAACGTAAAGGAATATGTCCTTAATTCCTTTATTCAGAGAGCAAAATACGCTTTGTTTAGGATTAAAATTCTCTTTGAAACAACACGGCTGTGTTTCCTCTACCTTTTTTAAAAAAAAATAAGATCGTACTAAAAACAGTCTGAACGTCAGCTATTACGAGTTTAAACTGCGGCGCTGCCTCAACAAAGCGCTTTAAGCGGATCTGTGCGCGCGCGTGTTCGGTGACTGTGTGAAGTGTGGCGCCCTCCAGCGGTAGCTGCTGGAACTTCATACTAATTTTTTTCACTCAAACCAACCCTGAACTACAACTGTCTCTCTACGCGGCTCAGTCTCAAACTCCCCTCCGCGGTTTTAGATTTTTTTTTTTCGCTTTTTCCCGGCGTTTGAAACGATTAATTAACACTAGCAAACAGAGCGGGAAAGACCAAATTGGCGCCGCATTTTATTACAGCGGAGAGCTTTCTTCCTCCTCTTTTCGCTTTCATTCTGCTGTTTATTTCTGCTTTCTGCAGGAAGGCGGGAAAATAATCGGGGCGCGTTTTCGAGACGTTGTGAAAAACGCTGAGGCAAAGTTAAATGAGAAAACGCGACGGAGAACAAGGATGAATGCATTTGTTCAGACTTTAAATGACACACCAAAGCTGCTAGCGTACTGCGCTATGTGGCTGTCTATGTAGGATTACAGAATAGTATTACATTTAAAAATAAATTAATTACAGCCATATGGTGTATTTTCCCTTTATTGCGCGATTATTAACATACACCACAATGACTGTAAACTGAAATACAGTATGAACATCTATAACTGCACCTACAGCTGTGTATGTATGTTGACTTTATCCACATATTAATACATTAATACACATTAATAGAGCCTACAAACACCAATACATGGAAGTATTTCTAATCATTGTAACCCCGACAGACAACTCAAAAACAAACCCACGACACTGACGCATAAGGCCCACGGTGCCTGTCAATGCTTGCAGCACATTAGCCCAGTCCTTTTCTTTCTCTCTTTTCTCATATGTGGATATTTCACGCGTGATGCGTTAATGCCCCCTTCACGCGCTGCTGTCTGCTTCCGTCACTGTGGGCTTCTACTCTGCATTTCTTCCCCAATCCAAATCTCTTTCATTTTTTTCGTGCCTGTCAAGCCTCCAATTTGGTGAAGGGGGAAAAAGGAGGTCACGGTGCGCCTGGAGGGATGAGGGGCAGCTGCTCGGCGACCAGCTCCAACGCCACACCTTCAGCTTCCTTTCCGAAGGCATGCATCCTTCAGAGCCGTTCACGGGCCTTGATGGTGTGGGGAGAGAGGCACACCCTCAGCCTATAGGGTTGCTGAATTGTTACAGCATTATTACTACGTTACTACTGTACTATTATTGCTTTATTAGCGTATTATAATTATAGCTAGAGGTAACTGTGGGCTTCGTGCGTTTCAATCCTGGGAATGATGCTGTAAAATTTAATTATTAGTAGTAGTTATGGGTGCCCTTAAAAGGTCTACTTTTGCCTGCTTAATATTTCAGTAATTTGAGCATATTATACAGAATAGCGCAGAAAAATTTGCTGAAGTGAGCCATTTTTTTCCCTTTTAATTCCCTAAATGATGAGTCTTTATCTCATTTACTAAGAGATATAAGCCCAGGCTGGTGGGATGGGAGCCTAAAGCTGCTGGGCATCATTTCTGCATCAGTTTAACTGCCTAATCATTTTAAAATAAACACCACAAATCAGATTAATGGTAACAAATGTGAGCAAATCCACTGTGACAGCAACGCTTTGCTGTCCCGAATTACACACTGGATAATAGCAGCAACCACCACTTGTCCGCCCGAGTGTGGCAGATACAACTCCTCACATCAGCAGCACTAATTATGTCTCAATTTAAAACGGGCAAACTAGTGTATAATTCAGTAATTGAGTGATTCCAGTCTTCCCTGGCCTCGTGCCTTTAGGGCAGTACGTGATTAGGACCTGTCAGCTGCTGAAGTGAACCTGAAGCAGTGGAGCGTGCAGGCCCTACATGACCTGCTATTGTTAAAGCTTGTCAACATATTCACTTTAATTCCCTGCAGTCATTTAGGAATTGCTGCTTTAGAAAAAAAAGAGGGATTTTTTTTCCTTTTTATTTTGGGGGGAGGTGTAGGGGGGGGGTCTACTAATTGAAAAACAATTGGCATTTTCTATTCTCTGAAATGTGTATTAATTAAAAGCCCTGATGCCCCAAGCTTTTTTTTTTTTTTGGTTAAAAAATGTAATGTAAAGTGAAGTGAATGAGTTAATTCCTCATTAACCTTTCAGATAAAGTACTGAACAATATGCAATCCCGTATCTGAAGCGAGGTTTTGTGTGTGTGGTAAAAACCCATGAGGTGCTATTAAGAGGTAGCGAATCATGGCCTTGTCCCCACTCTGTAGGTTCAGACTGGGCTTTAGTAGCCCCACTCCCAGTCAAGCAGATCTGATCTAATTGCACGTGACATGGGCAGAAGCATATTTTTGGTGCACCAAAACGGTGCATCCCAAACAGGTTTTATCCTTGTCAAAACGTATTGATTTGTAGTCTTTTGTGGAGCGGTTGATGTCTCTCTTTGTGGGGCCGACATGGTCAGCAAGAGCGGCTGGGTGTAAGCGGGTTCAAACCACAGGCTGCACACACACACACACACACACACTTCCTCTAATGAGACTCAACACATCACACCTCTCCATATACTCACTCAGTTCTGAGGGATCAACAACACTTTTAAAAATAAAGGCACTACAAATGGTTCTATAAGCGATGCCATAGAACAACTTTTGGTTCCATAAAGAACCATGCATGTTTAATATTTAAGAGTGAATAGCTGTTAAAACGTTGTACCTATTTGGTCTAAACTAATAAATTAATATTTTTATATCTTTAAAATAAACAAAAAAGTAACTTTATGGGAGAAGGACACATTTGATATTTAATAAGACTATTATCTTCTCACACATCATAAAAAAGCAGAGCTTTAATGCTTGTTTACAATTAGATATATATAAAAATCACTTCTAGCTTTACTCTCCACTGTATCAGCTCCAATACACTTTGCTTTTCTATAATGACAGAATATAGTCCACCTGCATTCCTTGTTTACCCACTTTCACCCTGGTCTTCAAAGGTCTGGACCCCCACAGGGCCACCAAAGACCAGGCATGATTTGGGTGGTGGATCGTTCTCTATGCTACAGTGACACTGATGCGGTGATGGCGTGTTAGTGTGTGTTGTGCTGGTGCGAGTGGATCAGACACAGCAGTGCTGCTTAGGGTTTTAAACACTGTGACCACTCACTGTCCACTCTGTAAGACACACCTACCTCGTTGGTCCACCCTGTAGATGTAAAGTCAGAGACAGTAGCTCATCTGTTGCTGCACAGTTTGTGTCAGCTTTTATAGCAATATATACGTATATATATAGTATTTACACTATAGGTTCAAAAATAACCTCATACATGTTTTAACTTTAAACACACAGACGGTGAAACATACTCAAACAAACTCGCATAAACCCCTATAGCACTCTTACATACATGTTGGATCATCGTGGCCTTTTTAGTGGGGGCTGTGTGGAGCAGGAGAAGAGCAGGAAGAAAAGGGGTGAGGGAGAGAGAGAGAGAGAGAGAGAGACAAAAAAAAAAAAGAGTGAGTGGGCGACTACGAAGGTGATGAATTTCTCTCAGCCACAATCAGTGCACCTGGGTTTCCTTTGGTGTATCCAGAGGTAAATAATTGATGTGGGGATAAAAGCGTTAGTGCAGGGAGTAAGACAGGCAGTCAGGCACAAGAGGGGGGAGTGAAAAGCCTGACCATCGCCCACCACAGCCTCACCAACACACCACTCACCCCCCCTCAAAAAAATAATAAATTAAATAAATAAATAAAAAATCCTGATCCAGTGCCCAAGTGCCCCCCCTTCCAACCTCTATCTCTCCAGAGCCTGGCCCCTCGCCGTTTGGTGGCCCCTTGCGCTGCCCCCGTCGGACCGCCTCTTGAAGTGCAAATCCGTGTTCTGACTTGTTCCTGCTTGCTGTCAGCATGCTTTCCTCTTGTCAGCAGCGATTGACTCGGGGCTCGTCTCACCCTTGTGCTGCGAGTGTGTAGCGGGATCATTGACAGGCCAGTGACACTGCCCAACCGGATAATGGAAACCTATTGATTTTTTTTTCACCCTCTATCTCTCTTTTCCTGTCTTTTTTCTAGCTTTCCGTTTTTTTTTTTTAACCATGGGGTCCTTGCACTTTTCAGACTGACCAGCCGCATCACTGGGTCCTGATCTCTGGGTCACACCTGACACATGAGGGTTGGGGGGGAGAAGACAGGAGGCAGACGGTAGTAGAATTCCAGGTCATTCACAATGGCAAATTTTGAGTCGCTAAGTTGTCAGTCTCAGCATCTGTGAACCAATAAACATGCTTTTATTCCCCAATCTGGACCTTTGCATGTCATTAACCACACTGAGATGGACCGGCGCCCCCTCCAGGGTGTGTTCCCGGACCCACCGTGACTCTGAACTGGGTCACGATTACAGAAAATGAATGAATGTTATTAACCCCAGGAATATCTGGTGGGTGCTGACCACTCCTGGTATTTGACAAGAACCACTTGTTTGTCTCAGATACGGCATTCGGTATAAAACTGTGCCAAATTGATAATGTGGATAAGATAACCGGCTGTGGCGACCCCTGACAGGAACAAGGAAGAAGAAGATCAATGACACTAAGTCTTTCTTTAGATACAAAATCACTCATTCTCTCAGGCTACGCTCACATTACCAGGTTGAAGTGAACTGAACCTTATTTTTTGCCTTAAAAGTGACAGAGATTTGATTGTTTTTTCAGAGCTGTGTGAACATGTAAAATCCATTTTTCACTTTCAAATCATCACTGTATGGAAGTCAACATAAAAAGCTATTATCCCAAGTAACTTTATAGCATTTCTATTGGTCGATTCATCATGAACCTTTCACACAATGTGTAGCTGCTGGGTTCAAACAATGACCAAAATGGAGATAGATATTTTTCTTTGGACAGCGATGAAATGTGGTCCTAGATCTGCTAAGTGTCCAGTTGTGCGGCATGCGTCATGAATGTGAAGAGGCAAATCTGAATGTGTGTCAGGAAAGATCCTACTGAAACTGAGCAGGGAGTGAAGTGGTTGCTAAATGAAAACATGAACCCTCAAGACAGGCAAATGTGATCTAAGCATAAAATAAAAAATCGGATCAATGGTTAATAACGCTTGTAATGTGAACATAGCTTTAATTAAGAAACCCACTCATTAAGTAAATCCTTAACTCAGTAACTGGGTTTCCATCCAAAAATGTTGAAATGTGATGGGCAATAAAGAAATACCAACAGGGAAAGAAATGCAAAATAGTGCAAACAAATTTTATATGACATGGGCATCAAAATGTGGTACAAGGCAGAAAGATCTGAGTGGGTTTATGCTTTGATCAGAATCAGTTTTATATCCAGTTTATTGATCAAATATTTACTTGTTGAGACTTGTTTCTCTCTTACAGAACTTCTTCTGTAGTAAAATTATGTGTGGTCTCTGACTTTTGCGCAGAGCTATATAGGTGTACAACAATCTGTACATGCACTAAAACAATAAGCTTTTAAGAATGGTGTTAGTGTTATGAAAATGGAACGATCCTAAGCGTGGCTTAAAGACCATGGTCATGCAGGCGTGTCAGCTTTTTGCCATATTTTAGTGTTTTTGCAAAATGTGGGCCTTTTCTATTCACATTGTTTTGCATATTTTCATAATTTGCAGAATCTCTGTAGATGATAAACCAACTTTTCCTTCAGTAAATTTAGGGTCACTAATAGTAGGCATGTGGTCTGAGTCTGGACCCAGATGCTGTCCTATCCAGACCTGGACCTGTAACTGATAATCTATTAAGAGTTGTTTCATTTTTAACAGAGTGTTTGTTTTAAATGGGGTAACTCTTCTAGTCATTATGGTTCAGGTTTAAATTACCAGACTAAACCGCATGCTTTTCTGCATATCACATGAGGCTAATCAGCCAATCAGATAGAATAAAAATAGCCAAGAGATGTGATAAAAGCTCTTTTGGGACACTTTCAGGACAACACTGTTGTTTGAGGTAAAACCTTTAAAAATAAGGGAATGATTACGTATTGAAA
The DNA here is from genome assembly GCF_029633855.1 of Hoplias malabaricus. Taxonomy (NCBI): domain Eukaryota; kingdom Metazoa; phylum Chordata; class Actinopteri; order Characiformes; family Erythrinidae; genus Hoplias; species Hoplias malabaricus. The sequence goes on along the minus strand of NC_089802.1, from coordinate 62,561,984 downwards.
TTCTCATAACGCTGAACATGGATTCCCGTCCTTCAGCATAAAAAGCCAATCAGCTTGCTGTTAATGGATTAAGTCCCGCCCTCCAGCAATAAGAAGCAATCAGATTGCTGGTTATGTAATGCCATAAGTCAACTGCAACTACAAGTCATTATGGACTTTATTTACATGTTCATTTTATTCTTCAAAATTGTTTTATTTGTATTTTTTTTCTTTAAAAAAAAAGGAAATTAAAATTTTAAAAAATTATTGAGTATTTGTTATTTATAATATTTATAAATCTTGTTGAAATGTAATTGAAAGTGTAATTTGATTTGAAATTCCATTATCAACTACATACAATGTTGCTAAACCGACAAGGCTACTTCAATATGTAGGAAACGGCACTGATCATAATGTAGTTTATACATTATGTTCTGGACCTTGGCTTGAAAACATTTTTTTCTAACTGGACCTTAATGAAATTTAATTAATTACCCCTGCACTAAATCATTGAATTAGCCACTCTCACAAAACAGAAGCCAGTAATCTAGAAATTTTCCAGACATTACCCAAACTTTATCCTGTTACCCCTAGTACAAAGTCTGGGCATTGTAAACAGAGTCAGCAATGGATACTTGATAATACTGGATGTATTGCTGTGCCTCTTGCACACATGGAACTCAGAGAACACATCTGACACAGAAAACCTTTTCCCTATGTTCAAATGTAGAAATGGTTTAAGTCACTCATTCATGAATCACTCACTCACTCACTCATGTTTGGCAGGCTAAAGATTCTCCACAAGGGGGCTTTGTGAGTACTGAAGCATTTTAAAAGCAGTGGTTTGCATCAACCTCATGCGGTGTGTCCTGGTCTCACTCTGTCTTTCTTTTCCTGTCTTCATTCTGTTTCCTTTCCAAAGTGAAGGGGGGGGCAATCTTTGGGTCCTGATCTCTGCCACATGAGAGGTGTGAAGGGAACAGACGAGAGACAGACCTGAGACGAAATAAAAAAAACAGAACGGCTAAGGGGGGGCGGGGGGCTGGCAAGGAGAGATGGACAACAACAACAACTAAAAAAGAAGTGCCCATCAATCAATCAACAGTTTCCTCTTGGTGTTGGTGTCAGGTCCACCTGAGACACTATGGTTAAGAGACAATGCTAAGCTGAGATAAAAAAGCCCTCTCTCTCTCTCTCACTTCCCCGAAGCCTCGGCCTGTCTCTGTCGCTATCTCTCCGATAAAATATTAAGGATGTGCTTATGTGCTGGAGGGCATTTTTAATTAGCACCTAAGGTTATACTATTAATATGAAACAAGTTACCGAAGCCTCTCGTTTCCTCATGCTTTGTGGAGGTTCGATTTAACAAATAAAATACAGCGATTACAGGCGAACACATAGCTTACCTCCTCTCTCGTTTTACAATGCCAACTCATTATACCCTCACCGCTCCCATTAAACATGTCTGTCTCTCTCCCTCTCCCTCTCTCTCTTCGCTTTCTCCACATGGAGAGGGGATGACACATCTATACAGTTTTAATAGAGGAATCTCCTGAGAGAGGGCCTCTTTGATTCGCTGCCTAATGATAAGCATGCGCTGGTCTGTCAGCAGCCGAGCCCCTGTGGCAGATGGCTGGTGTGGATCTTACACTTAGATACACATTTCTTTATGTCCCTGCCGCCCCCACAATCCAACCCCCCCATTCATAATGCTGCCAATAGAATAATGGAAGGGGGGGAAAAATGCAATCCTGGTCATGGTTAGCTCAATCTCATTATAATCCCCTCGTTTTTTATTCATTCTGCCCCTCGGGATGCTGTCTGCCCACTGCACGGCTTCCATCCTCACTGGAGAGCGAGAGAGAGAGAGAGAGAGAGGGCCCCTTTTGATTCAGCCAGGAGCACCTAATGAAGTCACAGAGAGATACAATTACTTCCCAAAGCAGGGGCATTAATGTACTCCAAATTCCCTCTGGAGGAACGTGATGACAATTGGTTTGTACAGCTTTGATCGCCTGTCTAAGCCCTGCCCAGGATAAACTGCAGGGTCGCCCCCGCCTCTTTCTTCACCAGCCGCCTGGCCCCCGCTCTCACAGGCGGTAGATTGACCCTGAACACACGCCGACCAGCCACAGTCTCCACATCAGAGCCACGATCCCACTGCACACACAGCCAGCCAGCAAGATGGAGAGGATTACTGATTACATAACACAGAGATGGCTTTTCACCAGAAGCAAGTCGCATCCACAAAGAAACCGAATGGGAAAAAGCACATTGTCGCTGTCCAATGAAATATCTCAGTTCTCGTTGATCCGGAGTTTACCACATGATTTGAATAAAGCAGCTGCCATTGAGATTGTGTACACATTTCACGATGAACGGACCAAGAGAAATGCTCCAAAATCTACTTGGAATATAATCTTTTTACATTGACTTCCATTGAAACTTAAGAAGGCTTCTCCTGTAAAATTGCTATTTTGGAGAAACATATATTTAATTGGAGAGTGACGATATTGTATAGTATACTGATAAAATTTACATACACAACTTTTGGATGAATAAATTGTATTACATTAAAAAAAAATGTTCAACACCAGCTCATTCAGCTTCGAAAATCTAGGGTACACTGTCATAAGAACTGCCACTGTGGTAGTACTCCCAACGGTACATATTCTGTAGCTTTAGTTAGGGAACCCTAATTGTATCTTATTCTGTTATAATTATATATTTTAAAATTGTGTTGATTTCATTTGCCCACAACGTCCAACAAAAGGTACCTCCACAGTGAATTTTTCTGAGAGCGTAGGGATAAAAACATTACGTGTAAATCATGCAGAGCACTGACTGGCCAGAGACAATCTAGCCATATGTAATAACTGTAAAATTACAGTTGTATTTTGAAGGTTCCAACGTTCTTTGGATGGGTGGCAGACGAACCAGGTACCGGGAACCAAAAAGCAGCACAACAGAGCAGAGTAGGCACTATGCAATGGAAAAACGTGACTAGTGGTCAGATACTGATGTTGAGTATTTAGTTGTGTTCATGCTCACGAGCAGCTGCTCCAGTCTATGAAGATTACAAAAATTAAACATGTGTATCAAACATGGGCCTCTACAAGTAGATGACAAAACAGAAACCAGTTCTTTATCATGTATTTTCTGCTGTGATGATGACAAAGGTTGCTTCAATGTATTATTCATTTGGAGGTGTGTACATTTATACATCATTACGGTACTTACCGTAAGTTCATTTTCAAGTTACTATTGCAATTGTCTTATTATGTTTTGTCTTGAATTATTTTCACTGCATTATCACCATCAAAAAAAAAAAAACAGGATTAACCGCGATCAGCTCCTGAGAGACAGGACACAATCCAGCACCACTTTTGCTTCAGATCTGGAATAAAACATGTGTTTCTACCCATCCTTCCACAGTGAGAATCTATGGGTGTGAAGTTATGTGCAACTGTCAAGAAGTGGTTACTGAGAAAAGGAAACAAGCAAAAATAAATTCTGCAAATAATAAAAAGTATGGGTGTTTACAGAAGTAATAACAGTAGGGGGGTTGAATGTTTTTTAAACCCACAGTTTTCCCAATTCCAGCTTCTCGTAGCTAGTACTACTACCCAACTGCTTTTAGTTTGTAATTGAACATTAAAGTGAAAAGTAAGTGATTAAAAACATTTTTCTGGAATTGGTGTCAAAATTCATGTACTGGCATTTTTTTTCCAATGAGTGCAAAACAAAACAAAAACAAGTCTACACATCTGCAGATTTTTGATCATTAAATTTATTTATTCTGGAGAGTAATTAAGCCTAAGAAGTCTAATGCCTGGCAATCTCTGATTGCACTTACTTACAAACTACTCACACAGTTCCAAAGCTTTATGTGTGCTAACCCCTTAAATCCTAAGCACATTACTTAACCCATAAGAGCCTATGGATCACTTTATTTTCCCACACTTTTTTTGCGCTAGTCCGTTACTATATATTCAGGTTCAAATCAAAATGTAAAATTAAAATCACAACAACCTTTTTTAAATTGGAACAAAATATTGTTCTTGAAATGGGATCTGTATGGGTTGTATGTAACAGCACAGGCTACTAATCTTCAGAAATTTGAATGATATTTGAAGGATAAAGCTGTGTGAATTTGAAGGATAAAGTTATGTAGGGAACGTTCTAGAACTAATAAAATGTTTGTGACACACACTTTATTGCCAAATGTATACACTCACCCATCCAAATCATTGAATTCAGGTGTTCTAATCACTTCCATGGCCTCAGGTGTATTAAACCAAGCACCTAGGCAAGCAGACTGCTTCTACAAACATTTTTGAAAGTACGGGTCGCTCTCAGTAGCTCAGTGAATTCCAGCTTGGTACTGTGATAACAAGTCTGTGTCCAGTTTTAAAATTTCCTTGCTACTAATATTCCATAGTGAACTCTCAGTGGTATTATAACAAACTGGAAGAGATTGGGAACGACAGCAACAGCCGATGCTGATGTGCATAGTGTGCAGAGGTCCCCAACTTTCTGCAGAGACCATCGCTACAGACCTCGGCTAGCATTCCCCCACTGGACTCTAGAGCAGTGGAGACGTGTTCTGCGTCTGACAAGCCAATGGATGAAGTTGTCAGGAGAACTTGTCTGACTGCAACGTACCTAGTGTAAAGTTTGGTGGAGGGGGTTATGGTGTGGGGTTGTTTTTCAAGTGTTGGGCTTGGCCCCTTAGTTCCAGTGCAATGAACTCTTAATGCTTCATCATACCAAGAGATTTTGGACAATTTCATGCTCCCAACTTTGTGGAAACTGCTTTGGGATGTCCCCTTCCTGTACCACACACTGTGCACCAGTGCAGAAAGCAAGGTTCATAAAAGCAATGGATAAGTGAATTTGGTGTTGAAGAACTTGACTGGCCTGCACAGCGTCCTTACCTCAACCCAGTAAAGCACCTTAGGGATTAAACAGAGTGAAGACTGTGAGCCAGGCCTACTCGTCCAACATCAGTGTTTGACCTCACAAATGTGCTTCTGGAAAAATGGTTCATGGAAAAAATCCCATAAACACACTCCTAAACCTTGTGAAAACCCTTCCCAGAAGAGATGAAACTTGTATAGCTGCAAAGGGTGGGCTGACGACATATTAAACTCTAAGGATGTCAACTCTAAGGTTGTCACTGAAGGTCATATGCGTGCAAAGCAGACAAGTGAACACTTATTTATTTTAAAATAGTGCATGTCACCATAGGCTCTTATGGACTAATGTATTCAATTAAACAAGTGTAGGGTTCGAGGGGTTAATGCTACATGAATTTGTCCCGATTATAGAAAAGCAGATAATCACGTCCTTTGGAGTCAGCCTGTGCCTGTAGAATCTTTCATGAGGTCCAAAATGCACATGTAAAACTGCACATATAAAAATGTCCGTAAATAGATTTATTGACCACAGAAAGATGGACACATGGGAGCTGCTTTTCTCGCAGTACATCCTAAAGGAAGGGATGGCTAGAAGGTTTCACAGAGGTGAGGAAATGACTGAATACTGACCTTCTGAGCGGCCTGCCTACTGTATGAGCACCATAATGATGAATCCACTGAAACCCATTAAAACCCAGGAAATTTTGGTTTCAGTATTAAGCTAAGCTATAAGCAGTGTACTGCAGTTGCAGCAGTGTGCAAAAGTATCACAGAACAGTGTGCTTCCAACATATCTAAACCTTTTGAAGGAGATAAATTTAAGAGCTGAATATTGCATTGTTCTCATTTTCTCATCTCAGTATCTGGAAAAGATATCCATGGCAGACTGTTTAAAGTTAATTTTGTTCAAGATTATCCTTAAAAACCTAAAACCAGGGGCACTAGAGCCCCCTATTACCATGTCAGAAGTTGCATAAGAACTATGAGAAACCTTATCAGTAAGTATAGCACTACAAGGGTTGATGTAGTTCAAAAATAGGTTCTAGCAGTTCTTCTCTGAGTAAATATCCATGTCAATACAGTTCCGTTATATAATATATTCATTTACTGTCTCGTTTAGCCTTTGCCAGACTTTACATGTGACGTAAATGTCGTGCCATGTCTAAAGAGGCAGAATACAAAAATAACAGACGGAAAGAGAAGAGAACAAATGGTCCAATGTCCAATGTGCAATATGAAATAATCTCTCTCTCTTTCTCTCACTCTCTCTGTCTCTCTCTCTTTCTGAAGTTCTTATATATTTGTTCTTAGACTCTTACAGATAAATTGATATAGAATATGCTTTGTTTACATATCTCTGCGTATGTACATGTGCAGGGCAGGTGAGTAAGAGTAAAGAGAAGAGGCGTGGTGTAAACGTGGCTTTAGGAGAGCCCCTGAGCGAGCTGGGGAAAGGGCAGAACTTCCAGAGATGTGTCACACAGTTCCTCACACATGGCTGTTACCTCCACCATGCTGGCCCCTGTGCCGGGGACACTGGTATGCATCAGGTGTCTCTGCAGGTGTTTAACCCAGTCCTCCTGCACAGACTGAGGGCCCTGGAAGACTAGATCACAGAACCTGGGGAGTTAGGGGGACAAGAGAGAAGAAAATAAGAGAAAATAAAAGGCTTTTTAAAAAAGAAGGGGTAATGGACATAGAATCTGGCAACCTATCACTGTTGGCATTGTGTGACATATGTTGATTTTTCAAGGAAGTTATGCCACACATTATATAAGCGTGTTTTTTTTTCCTGCTTTATTTAGCGCATATCACATATGCCATAACCTTTGCACAGGCCAGGTGTTTTATTTATTTTAATCTGTATATTAACTCTCCATCAAACCTCTTAAAGGTTGTTTGAGTTTGTGTATTTATTTTCTATATTCCTGTGGGTTAGAAGAGTTTTAAGTAGTTAGCCAGGCTGTTTTTAGAAGCTCAGACGAAGTGGTTAATTACTTATTTTAAAGCTACGTAGCTTTTAAATAACAAGTGTTTTAGTGAGGTAGACAACCTGCAGGTGAGTCTGTAGATCACTTCAGATGCTGTGTGTGAAGAGGGGAACTCCTTCCTCTTTGGCCCGGGCCTCAATCGAGGACGCTTCTGACTGCACTCGTATGCTGCAAAATACACAGCCCGATTAAAACTGGACATGATATGTAAATGTAATTAACAAGCTTGCCGGATTTTCCAAAGCAAACAAAATGGAACTCCTAGTAACCAAGCAAGTTCTGGTAGGACAACACTACCCCAATCAGATTAACATCACTGTGCAATGGAAAGGATGAACAGCTGTCAAGAAGCTGAAGAACATAACTAAACAAGCCCAGAAATATGCAAATCAAACAGTGAAGCTCCTAGTGTCCTCAGAATAATGGACTGACCACCCGTGAGTTCACACCTGAACAATACTGAATGTGTTTGGGATGTCTTTAGACCTGCAGTCTTGAAGCCAGGACTTTTGATTCCGGTTCCAGGCCAGGATTTGCAATGACACTGTAACTGCCCAATCAGGTGCATTAGCAGTTGTAGCTAAAGGTATCAGACGGCCATTTTAAAATCCTGGCCTGGAACCTGTATCCAAGGTCTGGATTTGAAGACCTCTGCTTTAGACCATGAGAAGCCAACTTCTGAGGCTGAATATTGGACTGCAGGTTTCTTTGAAAAAGTGAAGGTAAGTTTCTTTAAAATAAAAAAAAATGGCTAGGGCTGGACATGCTAAATACTGAACACATGTATATTAAATTTAGTACATGAGGACTTTCTCCTACTATCCTGGCAAATAAATAACTTGTACCAAACGGAAATATACATAATAAAGTGATCTCTATTAATGTTCCAGATGTGGTCATATCTGATTATGACATCATATTTGAGTAAAGAGATACTTTGTTCCTTTTGTATATTAAGCAATATTTTGCATGTCCCCCACTACAGAAGGTAATTAAGAAAAGATCTCAAACCCACATGTTCCCTCAAGCAGGGCGATCCTCTTCCTGCGTGCATAAGCTCGAAGATGATTGGACAGGCTGACAGCGCTGTGAAAAGTTGCATTGCAGTGGATACAAATCTTCTTGTTGATTTCAAGCTTTTCTACAAAAACCGAGAATGAGAGAGAGAGAGAGAGAGAGAGACATTTACTGGTTTTTAACAGACATATTAACTGACTTCATTACCGTATGCCTCTTCTGATATCAGCACAACAGTATGCATCCACCCACACCTCGTCAGATTCATTTCAATAGGTATTTGGCAGCATCGTGTATGAGGGTATGCAGCATAGAAACTTGGAATCAACAATTCAGTGAGAAATCCAGCACTGCATAGAAAGCTGAACTCTATGTAAAAGAATGAAGCTGTGCTGTGTTTAGCCAATCAGGCATGAGCACACCTGGTTGGATCTGGATCTGAATGGAGCACAACAGATACTTTACTTCAGTTCAGTGAAGTCAGAGGAAGGCTCATGAGTAGAGTCATATGTGGTGAGAATATTGTGTAATATGCACTGATTTCGGGTAGGTTTTGGACCCACTGCGACCCTGAACGGGATAAATGGTTACAGATAATGAAGGAATGAACCAATGAATATGTCATGTAGAAGTATATTGGGTGTAGATCAAAGGGTTAACATGGTGTGTGTATGTGTATATATATATATAAGTGTGTGTGTGTGGGTCTGTGCAACGTTTTGCACACACCACCAGCTTGAAGGAAATAAAGCTGTGATTCCCTTCAGAGTCTTCACCCTCTCACTCCATCTGTTGTCAGATCCTTAAGCTCACTTTTGTATTGTTGAGAATAATGTTTATCGAAATACACCCCGCTTGGTTTGTTTTTATTTTGACAGCGAGAGAATAAAAAATGTACAGGAATAATTTTGCGCCCGCTGAGATATGACAGGCGGAACCAGACGACGTTATAAAAGTTAGAGGTTGAGCTGAACATCCATCATGCTGAATCCAATCTGGAGGTGCGCTACTATATATACACAGCCGGTACTGTGGGAGCGGTTGTTTTATTACGCAAACAAAATGAACGGATGCATCGTGGTCTGAAAGAGTGACGGCTGGACAGAGTTAAGATATTAAAAGGTATACATGTGCTTATGTTGTGTGAAAACTCCAACAGCTTCCAGTCATTTCGCACCAAATCAAGAGCAACATCTGCTACTTAAGACTTGTTTTTCCGTGACAAGACACCAAAGGTTATTTAAATTACCTGCGAATTGTTTTACTGACAATTATGCGCAACAAACCAACAGATGTCTCCGTTAATTACCTAAATATCTTCAAGCGCAAATATTTTTTCCTCTTTTCCTCGTCACAGTCTCGGTTGATTATAAAGGCAGAGATGTCAAGATTTTCGAAAAAAAATGTCCATCTGAGTGTTAAAGGAATAAAAAAAAAGCATGGAGGAGTTTTAATAAGCCTGCTTAAGTATTCAAATTCCTACAATTTCAGCAGACTGTTTGAACTTCCTGCCAAGGCTGTCAGGGCCCCACCTCCGAGCACTAAGCTCAGAACAGCAAGTAATAAACTTGATAAAAATGAACATGCATGAACCATCAAAAAAAAAAGAAGAAGAAAAAAATAATAAAATAAGGCACTGGGATCGAAATTAAGATGGACACCCCGAACAGAGGAATGAGGTTTTAAATCTTCGCTAACATTTTCCCTGCTAATGCGGCTGAAACTCTTTATTTGGACAGACATGAAACAAAGGTGTGTAAACACAGCTGATGCGTTTCCAGCGTCACATCAAAGAACTCCACGGCTTTTACATTTGAATTTCAAAGCCACTTCGGATGACACTCATCCTTTTTTTATTCGCGTTACAATAATTCAACGGGTAGCGAGCCTCTTTCTGTTTTTTGTTCTTTCTCTTTACCACTGCACTCTCTGCCTCTCTCTCTCTCTCTATCTCTTTTCCTTCGATGGCTTCCAGAGGCGTCTCTAGACTTCAAGGTTGCTGAGAGAGAGCATCTGTGCTTTACGAAGAGCGAGGTGTCTGCCATACATATTTAATAGCCGACTGTATGATTGAAATTGGGTGGTTGAACATGAGCGACTGTAAATAATGAAAACGGCCGAGGTGGAAAAACACACACAAAACAGCAATGAAACAAGGTTTTGTACTAGCGCTACATATTTATCATCAACACGAGCGGGCTGCTGTACACGCCGGCTGTAAATCTCCCCGATTAGTGCCACCGCCGTTAATCTATCTGTCGTTATGTGCCATCGCAGGGGCCCCCTCCAGCGTAACACAATACCTACACAGTTACGACTATGTTATAAGAATAAATAACACTCGGTGATAATCTGTGACCCAGATTTTGCAGCACATCATACAATTTAGCCATCACCTGTCTGTCAAATCCCAGCCGTAGCCTTTGATTCCACATCAATAGAAACAAGACAGATCATACGTGCGTCTGTCTGAGAAACAGAGAAACCCTCTTGTTACAGTTGAGCTTGTATTCTCATTAAAAAAAAACTGCTAGACACCAGTCAGAGTGATTGCTGTAAACTTCAAGCCTGTTAATGGTACATGGAAAAAGGGACGGTGCTAGACAAGGACAGTTCTCATACATCACCAGTAGCTGATCTACAGTATCATGCATTGTACACATGTACACCATAATGTTTTTGAACAAGAAATAGGTGCATGTGTGTTTGCATGTCTGTGTGTGGGAGAGAGAGAGAGAGAGAGAGAGAGAGAGAGAGAGAATTCATTAGTAGCAAATATATTTGATTAAAATAAAGTAGGTACCTCAGTTCTAAAAATGTAGGTACAGTATGTAAATCTTTCATTTGTATTCAACACTATAAAGAAGAAAAAAAAGTATATCTACCTTAAAATTACAGCTTCAAAACCTGTAATCAGGAAAACCTGTCATTGATCAAGGCCCAGCACTCCAGGAACTGCGCTATGTACATTTTGGAGGAGGGTAGGAAACCCCCACCACATCCACTGAAAAAAAAAATCATACCCAGCGTTCCCTTTAAAAAAAATAGTTGTTTTTACTCCTGGGCTCCCCCTACATTTGCAGAGTGTAATTCACGTTTACAGCAATGTGGCGAGAAAGATTTAGTGCAGTTTCTGCAGTGCTGAGCCTAGATTAGCAATGGCAGATGCTTTACTGCCTTTATTACAGGTCAGTGGAGGATCAAAATAATACGAAGTTGTCATTTCAATGTCAAAATATTTCATAGTGTTCCTTTAATTAACTTTTTTATGCATTTATATTGAAACTGCCACAGGCAACATGTTCCAAACTCAGGAGAGAGAGGAGAAATATTGTAAATGTACAAACAACTTTTTAAACACGTGATTCATTAATAAATATTATTAAACACACATTAAAACAGCACGCTTCACCACAAGAACAAAACAATGCTACTTTTAAGGTACTGCCTTAAGAATGCCAAAAGGAATTCCAGCACGTGTGGCAACTTCTCCAGGCTCAAGCTCATCTGAAATGCAGTTATACACAGTGGGAATCCACTGTGATCGTCCCCTGGACATTGTGTTCTCTAGGCCAAAAAAGAAACGGGAAGTCAGACTGTTACAATTCAAAGCAAGGGTCTGTCATTGTATGGGGGGTTTATTACTGTCCATGACATGGGTAATTTACACATCACTGAAGGCACCATTAACACTGAAAGATACAGTCATATTACGGATAATATATTCTGCCTTCCTGACATGTTTGTCAGGAATGCCCATGCTTATTTTAATATCACAACAGCAAGGAACATGTGTCTGCGTGTGCTGCAAGAGTACAGCCGTGTAATCAACAGAATCTGACGCTGGACTGACCTCCCTACTGTCCAGGCCTGTCTCTCACTGAAAATGTGTGGCATATTATTAAGATGCAATTACTATTAAGTTGAGTATATATTTATTTGTAAAAAAAAGTTCATTTCATAATTTAAAACAGTAAAAAGTATGGTTTGGTACAGTTTTCTAATTAACACATGTCAGACAGGAAGTTACGATTTGCTGCTTTTTTTTTCTTTTTTTACATACTGTCCCAAACTTTTGGGACATTGGGACTTTTTTGAATTGAGGTCTGTAATATTCTATTAATGAGATCTATAAAGGATTATGAAAAACCTCTTCCTTTAATTTCTGAATAGTAATCACACAAAATTTCAGAAATATCACGCTTCCTCTGTGCAGACCCACAACGTTCAGGTATATTCTAATCATGTGTGGTGCTGCAAAAAAAAAAAAGGAGGAAATCCTGTCATGCTACTAGTTAAACTTGTGAGCATTTTAGACAAGTGTGGCTCTAATTATTCACTACTTTACATTTTATCTAAGAGAGAGTGTGGCAGACAAGCATCGTGTCGTTGTTTCTGGTTGAGAGGGAGCCTGCTTATATGTGAAGTTACGTACTGTACTGAACCTTAAAAATTCAATATCTAACTTATAGACATTCAATTAAATCCTGTACATCCTGAATTTTAAAGCAGATCCCAATTATGCCTCAGGCACTGATGCTGAGTGTGTGAAGAATATTGAGTTTAAAAACTAACAAAGTTAATAATACATATAGAGTAATACACATTCCCACCCTAAATTCATAATTAAGCAGCAATGGCCTTAAAGTACCTATAACTATCCAAAAGAACCTGCTCAACTTTTTTTTCTTAACTTATTTTCTTTTTTAAGTTGTTTCCGAATGTTCTACTTATTATTGTTTGTCACTAATTCCACCCATCAGTGGGTCTCCCCTCATTGCACACATGCCGCTAACCTCGGCCAAGCACAAGCACAGCCAACTGACTGCTTCCTTTGAATTGCTACTAATACAAAACAACTGAATAACTGGATGTGTTGGAGAATGCAAACTGCCAAGATATATCACATCACACTCATGCTGGTTAGTAATATGGAAGAAGGTTGACCATCCTAGCCACCAGCAGGGTGAGACCCTAGCTGTGTCCTAATTGCACACTTAATATTAATTCAAATTAGCATTTGAGTATGTAGCATGTAGTATAGTTACAAGTGTCAAATCTGAGTAGATTATACAAAGGCAATGTTCATAAAGCTATGCCCGAAATGGCTCCCTATTCACTATTCCCTATTCCCTATATAACTCACTATACAGTGCACTATTACAGGGAGCTGAGTTTAGTGGAGGAGTTTAGTGAACGATTGTGGAAACATCCTCATGCAGGTTTTCACCAAACAGCACAGTGCATTATATTATATTTACTAGTCTTAGCTAGTGTACATGGGTTGTACGCTACATTTGTTCTGCATTGTGGGATTGTTTGAGTACACTGAAAATTGTCCAGTATGATTTTGGACACTACTACAAAACGGCCAGACCATAAAATAGTGCACTATATAGAGCATAGGGAACAGTTTCAGACACAGAAATGGAGACTATTGTCCGACAATCCAGTAAGAAATGGAAAGGGAGGACCTACTTGTGGCTGGGAAATTATAGCTCTGTACCAAATACTACCCTACATAGATTATAAAACTAATATGACTACACACCGTGCACTCAATGTTAGAAAAAGGGATGTGAAGCTTACACTGAATATGAATGGTTCTATCATTCGACATACAATGTACAATTTTAGTGCATAAACCAGTGGTGCCAGGTGAAAGATATTCTAGGTGGAGCTGTTTGTGCCACACTGTCAATCATCCCTACACCTTTTAACACATAAGACAGGACACCAAAGCTCTGTCTAAATCATTCATTCATTCATTCATTATCTGTAAGCGCTTATCTAGTTCAGGGTCGCGGTGGGTCCAGAGCCTACCTGGAATCACTGGGCACAAGGCGGGAATACACCCTGGAGGGGGCGCCAGTCCTTCACAGGGCAACACACACACTCACACCTATGGACACTTTGGAGTCGCCAATCCACCTACCAACGTGTGTTTTTGGACCATGGGAGGAAACCGGAGCACCTGGAGGAAACCCACGCGGACACGGGGAGAACACACCACACTCCTCACAGACAGTCACCCAGAGCGGGACTCGAACTCACAACCTCCAGGTCCCTGGAGCTGCGTGACTGCGACATCTACCTGCTGCCCCTGTGTAAATCATTAATTTTAAATTTATATTAATATTAGTCATTTCTAGGGTGTATTGCTGGCTCATGAAAATCCTTGTGAATATAGATGGTCTTCACAAACATATAAAAACACATACACCCACACATACACACAAATATCTTCACAAGGATTTTGTTGTGATTAAATTTTGGTGGCCCTCACTAATTCTAATGCCTTTTTACGAAAATTGGTACTTTAATGTAAAAAAAAACAAAAAGAGTGAAATGATTTACCTTAGGTTCCTGAGGTTAAGGAGTTTAGGGTTAGGTGTACCTGTAGCGTGCATTAGCTACTGTAATCATGATTTCCATGAATGGTCCTCACAAGTATAGCAAAACCATTATGAGTGTGTGCATGTGTTTATCTGGTGGACTTTGGAGAAGAGTGAAAGATCTTATTTAATGTGGAATGTTGCTGGATTCTTGTGCCCTGAGTGATCACCAATAACTGTCAGGTTTTTACTCCACCACTAGCGAACCTTTGGAGAGACAGACAAAGTGCCCTGAAGGCACTGCTCTGATTGGCTGTGCTCCTGTCATTCACCCAGGCTGGAGGGGTGTCCACAATCTTATCCTCACCAGCAGACCATTTGGAACATATTCATATCTCAAATAAGCAGCTACTGACTAAAGACACAGTCTTTATAAAAGAAAAAAATTATATTTCCACTGGATAAGGCTCTATTGAGTAGCCGACCCTGACAGAAAACTTATTTTATGCCTTACACTGTACACCAAACTACGCTGGGCGGAAGGCGATATGTGAGTTTCAGCCTTTAAAAAAAAATGTCAAGAGTGTTGCAAATGCAGCTTGGTAAGACTATGTTGTCATAGCAACAGGTCATCATGTCCTGTTAGTAAAAAAACAGTGTAATGTTAAGATTTTGTGTACTAGCCTGCCAAACTCACACTTGTAAAGTTGCTCACCTATACTGCCACTGGAGCTCAGGTCCAGCGGAGGCAGGTATGCAGGAGCAGTGTTTCTGGACGATGGAAGGATACGAGTCCTGGCAGCCTGCGAGTGACCGCTGGCCTCCTCCAACTCCGGATCCAGTCTCTTTTTCTTAAGTAGTTCTATTAAAGTGCTTGATGAGGTTTCATTGATTGCATTGATTTCCTCACTTTTCTTCCTCCTCTCAGCTTCTTCGGAAGACCACTGACGCTGGACCTTCACAGGGACGCCAGTGGGGGTCAGAAACAGACCCTCGCTGTCCACAAACTTCTGCGAAATGAAAGGCCTAGAAAAGTGCGGCTTGCCCTCGAGAGAGCGGAGGATCTTCTGGTGTTCGTTCTCATCTTGCAGCAGCTCGGTGAGGATGGACAGCGGGGATTTGCTGACCCCTGTGATTGGCTTCCCGATCCGCTTCAAGTGACCACGCACGTGATTGGACAGGCCGGTCTTGGTGTCAAACCAGCCGAGACACAGGGGACAGGTGTGCTCTGTCTGAGATAGGGGTTTATCTGTGGTGAAGGAAACATACAAAAAAACAAAAAACACAATAACCCAAAGATATCAAAGATGACTGAGAGAGTTCCACTGACCATACAGGAGCACATTGTTTTTTTATAATTACAGACTGTAGTCCAATTGTTGCTCTGTATACTGGTACAGGATCCCCACAGGACCACCACAGAGCAGGTACTATTTGTGTGGTGGATCATTCTCAGAGCTGCAGTGGCACTGACGTGGTGGTGGTGTGTTAGTGTGTGTTTAGCTGGTATGAGTGGATCAGACACAGCAGTGCTGCTGAAGTTTTTAAACACTGTGTCCACTCACTGTCCTCTCACTTAGACACACCTACCTTGTTGGACCACCTTGTAGATATAAAGTCAGAGACAGTAGCTCATCTGTCCTCTAGTCTTGTATCAGTGACACAGAACGCCACCTACAAGACGCTGTTGGCTGGAAGTTTTTAGTTGGTGGACCTACATGCATGTTATATATATATATAAACGCTCTGCTAACAGTGTGACAACAACACTCAAAATAATATAGTTAAAAATGACCTAAAACAATGTTTTTGAGTGCATGAGGGCCTTAAAGCGGCAGCTTGTTTCAAAGTTGAAAGAGGAGCATTAGGAGAAGATTGTTGATTGGTAGAAATACTTAGTCATTCCCTCATGGTGTGGAGTTAAGTGGATGTAAAAATATAAACAATTCATATTTAAAAGTGAGTGCAGTTAAATATTGCCTTCCCAAATTAATTTGATTTATAAAACAACTTTTATCAATGTTGTTTAGTTGTTGCAGCCCTAGTGTAAAATAGATATTTTGGTCAAGCCAGCAATTTCAGAGTTGAGCTTTATCCAGTCAGAAATTTCTATACCACCTTTTCGGGTTCTTCGGATTATAGAAGGCGCCCTCCTGCGGATGCGAGGTTGGCGGTCTTGGGAAGCCACTTGTTCAGGGGAGAGCATGTGACGAGCGTCATAACTCAGCCCCAACCTGTGCAGATGTCCTCTCACGTGATTGGACAAACCTACTCCTGACTCAAACACAGCAGGACAATATGGACAGGACTTGCGGTCCATCTCCAACACAGGGGACACTTGGTAGCTCGTGTAAGAATCACTCAGGTTGTGGTCAGTATACTCTAACTCCACGTTGCCCTCACTCACTGGGCTCTCAATACTCTCTTCTTTCACGATGAAGGTGCAAATTTCATCTCCTTCCAGATAGTCCTCATGATCTGAGTGATCGGCTGAGTTGCAGCTGTCTTCTTTCAGCGAGAAGCCCTGTCGGATGAAGTGGTTGGCATCGTAGGGGCTATGGCCACCTTCATTGCCGTCCAAGAGGTTTGCTGGGGTGTTGTCGTAGTAATTTGCATCATCATCATTATCATCATCATACTCATACTCACTTCCCTGAAGGGCATCAGTGTCCTCCTGCCATTCGGGAGAAACTGGTTCACTTTTTGGGAAAATCAAATGATTGCTCGGTGTGTTGCGAGAGGGAATGGACATTTTTCTTTTGGAGGGAGATTTCTGTGCCTGTGTCGCTAAAACGCCTCTTTCTGAGGGATCTTTGGGAGCGTTAGCAGTGTCTGGATTCAGATGTGCTGTTTTGCTGGAGGTGGTCGTAAGATGCGTGTCAAAACTAGAGCGATATTTTGTCTTTTGTTGGGAGACAGCACTTTCATATCCTTGATTGTCCTCTTCGACATACGGGAGACCTGTTGTCACATCCATTCTCTCTGTAGGCACAGATAATTTACTTGGCTTGTCACATCGCAGGGAAGATGGTGACAGGTTGTTTGCTAAGCTGCCAAAACTCCACTTGATCAGTGAGGAGCTCAATCCTTTCCCGGATTCCTGTGTGCCTTTATCTCTCACATAAAGGTCAGCCGTGCCGTTGGACCTCATGGAAAGCCCCGCTGCTTTCCAACCGTTCTGCTTGTCTCTGAGTGACTTTGGCTTCAGCGAAAGTGGAGGTGAGACGCCTGTTTTAGTTTGGCCTGTTAGCTCTTCCTGATCTAAAACAGGCCTCATATGGCTGTCAGCTCTCTGGAGGTCATAGTCATAAAATGGCTGCTTGTGGATGAGCTCCAAGTGCTTTCTAAAGGCGTTCATATTCTTTGTGCTAAATGTGCAACTTTTACAAAGGTACGTGTCAAAGATTTTTAAGAATCTGTCTTGGTGAGTCTGTCGGTGCTCTTCCAAATCCAGCTCAGTCGAAGCTTCATAATCACATTCGTCACAACTATAATTGTGAGTCTTGGCATGGCGGACGAAAGTTTTGGGGCAGTCGGTTGTGAAAGCGCAGTGGGGACAGCCCAGCCGGGCGTCGAGGCCTTCGTCCTGTGGTCTGTTCAGACCTTTAATCTCCTGCATCAGCCTCTCTCTGCGTACCTGGTGGATCTGCATGTGCTTATGCAGTGTGGAACGCTCGCGGAAGGAACGCCCACACTCTTTGCATATAAAGGGACGGAGGCCGCTCTCCTGCCCTACCTGATTATGCCGGCTTAAATGATACATCATATGTCTATGCAAATGCGTCTTCTCCTTGAAATTAATGTTGCACTTTGTGCATTGGTAGAAAGACGGCTCTGGCTCCGTTTCCTGCCTACTCTTTAAACGCGCAGGTTTGCCACCCACGCAGCCGTCTGCATCTCCGTCATCGCCTTCATGGCTTCTGCTTTGCTTCTCGCTTGAAACGAACTGGAAGAAACCGTCTGCTTCTTTGCGAGAATTCCCCAGGCGCACGTCCACGTTCGCTCTCAAACTTTGCGGCTCTTTCCTCCAGGCATGTTCTTTACTAATGGACAAATCCAAATCTATGTCCCCATCAGTGAGGGAAGCCTCCAAGTCCCCGTCTTCCTCGGTGGGCATCCTTTCAACTCGGCACAGCTTCCGTTTCCGCCTGCTTGGGCTGGCCAACGAAGAGCCCTCATTTTCCATCCTTCTTTTAACTTCTCTCATTACTTTGCCTTTCAACAACAAGCGCATGAACTTCTCTTGGAGGCCCCTGTTGAGGTCTTCATAGTCGTCTGAGGAGCTTTCTGATGACTCAGAATCCACATCCCATAAGAACCCTGTTTTGACGCTCTTTCTCCTCCACGGACGGCTGATTGGACCGTTACGTGAGCCGTCCCCCGCCGCCACATCCAAAGGAGCCTTGCGATCATCGCTCTCCGACTCGGATGAGGTCCGCGTGGATGGTGCTTTCAGGACGTGCCCTTCTGGTTTTCGCCAAGTGTCTGATTGAAGCTCGCTGGGAGGCTCCGACACCTCAGGGTTGGTGTCTGTCCCAGGGCAAGGGGACGTGTCTTTGTTGGGGACGTGGGGCTCCTCTGAGGTACAGTGTGAAGCAGGTCCATTAACAAGTGCTCCTGAAGGCAATGAATCGTCTGGGCAGGGGGCAGTCTGGACGGCGCCACAGACAAATGGGCTCGGCTGTGCTCCATTTAAAAGACTTTGCTGAGTATCCAAAGACTGGCGCTGCTGAGGTCCCACACTGTTGTTGTTGTTGTCGTCATCGGTGCTGGTGGTGGTGGTGGAGGTGATTGGTGAATGGGTGTGACCGCCTGACAGATCCTGAGTGCGATCTTCTGCAGATTCCACCTCTTTCTCGTCCTCTGCGCACTCTCTCACTGCTGCCATGACAGAGACACCATCTACAAAACAAAATTAGAGGGAAACTAATTCATTATCAGTGAACATAGCTGTGAAAAACAAGGTTAGTTGATGAACAAATGTGAAATCATTTTTAATTGACACTATCAAGATTTAAAGTAATTAGGCCTGTCACAATACTTACATTATCGATTTATCATACAGTATATGGATATTTCCTCAATATTTTTTGCTGACCCCACTGTTTACTTGCGTCTTTGTTTACATAAGAATTAATTGCTCTGTTCTGCTCTCTGGTTTTCTCTGGTCTCTCTCTTCTGGGCCTATTATATGAATTAGTTTGAAAACTGTAGATTTATTTTATTTATATATAGGATATTTAATATTTAATCATATATTCGATTTTCAATGTCTAAATATTATTATATTACACTATAATAATATAATTACTACTAATACTATTATATTAGTCGCATTAAATGTTCTCAAAATGACAATAAAATAATTCATCGCAATAATTTCTTGGACAATATATCGACTGCAAAAATCGAATATATCGACTGATGCCTAAAGGTAATTCCAGACTTTTAATTAAGACTTTAAAGTACAATTAAAGTAAACTCTACAAACTATTACAAACTAACCTTTCTCCCATGCAAAACTACAAGACTACAAATTACACACCAAATTGAGGCCATAGTTTTTTTTTTAAATGCTGCCTTATGGGTTTCCACACCCACTGCCACCACATCTATTCGCAGCACACCCTGCTGTTAGCCCTGGAAACACTGGTGAGGAAGCTTAATTATGTGAGCACACCTCTGGGATCCGACCTTCCTGTTTCTCCCACTAAAGTTCTCAGCCGCCTCCTAAAATTGACCAATTTCCATGGGAACAAAGTACACCTCCAATGAGATCATATTATTCTGTCTTAGCACTCTCTGATGGTGCCAAAGCACATCCCAGCACGAGACTGTTGTTGCCTCAATCTTGACAAATTGGCACACATGCACCAGTGCTACCACACACACACATACAAATACACACACACACAGAGCCCCAAAACACTGGACAGATTGCTAGACGAAGAGGAAAGCAACATTTTCAAGTGTCAAATTTGGCCAGTCTAACAGACCTATAGCTCAAAATGAATGACAACTAACTATCTAATTATATTTGATGGTTCGTAGCAGTTTCAGATTAGAAAATGTTGCAAGGTTTCCACTGACGGTTAACAAAGCGGCTGCCGTAACTTACATTTGTGTGATTTATTCCACCCTTTATTGATTCATTTAATGCAGACCATAGGAAGACACTGGCTTTCTTACAAATGAAAATTAAAAAAATTGATCATCTCCATTAAAGCACATTTTATTGTATTTAAAGGGGCACTAGGTCGTATCTTTACGTTAAAATTTCAGCTTTAAAATCATTGCGATGCTCCACTGACCAGTGACACGTAGAACAGAGCCTCTGTTGTTACTATTCCAGGCTCAACATTGCAGAAACTGCATTATGTAACTTTTGGAGGAGGGTAGGAAAACACCATCCCCAACCACTTGATTTCATGACAGTGCAGTTAAAATAAAAATTTACTCTGCAAATGTAGGGGGAAGCCCAGGAATGTATATATATCAAATCTTACCTAGTGTTCCTTTAAGACCAACAAGACTGATGTGCAAATGTGGCTGCTGATCTGCACTGGTTGAATGTACGCAGGGCAGCAGATGTGTGTTACATCACAATACATTTAAAAGCATGAACCTGTGGCCTGTGCAAAACTTATGTCTCGTGTTAAATTAAATTCCAATATGGTAAACTTTGGAAAAAAAGGAATGTGCAGATTTGTAGAATAACATTTGCATAGAAAATGTCTTATTTAAGTTTCTGTAAAGAATGTGTTAAGTTATTTTCACTTGGAAAATCTAAATGTGTAATTTATCCAAACGGTTGCATACGGCTGACTCTGTGTTATTCTATTCTAACTTGTTTCATTACAACTATGCTTGTTAAATAACTATTAATTATGTAAATAATTAAATAATAAAACAGAAATAATAGTAGAAGGAAGAATAATACTACCACTTGTTTTCCATACAGTTACCCAGACATGAGGACTTAAGAAAAAAAAGCTTTAGCCCTTGAAAGGGTCCAAGTTTGCTGGAGGGGAGGGGGGGCGCTTCTGGACTAAACGAATGCTCTGAGGATTTGACATCCAGCACTGGATGCTCTCAACAGGAAGCTGCGTTGCTAACGAAGTGGTAAATTCAGTGTTAATGAGTGGCTTCACTGTTACCACCTCCAAGGTAAACCTTCCCAGCTCCATATTCTCTCCATCTGTTCGGGTGTGAGGGGCTTTAGGAGGGGGAACAGACGCTCCACATTTAAAGCAAACTTCACTGCAAGCCCCCGAACAGCAGGGTGGCAGAGCCATCAGAATATGATTTGGGCGTTAAATTTACAGGGCTCATTAGCTGCCGGCTTACGCGCCGATCTGTTCCATACATAACAAACAGGGTTCAACTGCAATGCGTCTTTTAAAAATTCATTTGCTTCTATTTACTTCATTTAGTCAATGTTAAAAGGCTGACTTTGCCTTGCTGGAAGCTATTTACAAGGATTATGAGCTTAAATAAATGTACGCTGCTATGCTAGGATCGATCCGGAGCGATTAGATGTTTCTCTCTTTCTCTCCCTAGCTCACACCCTCTTTCCTTCCTCCTTTATTCACTCCTTTTTTCTCCTGCCTCTTTTAAAAAAAAACGAGGTTCAATAACGAATGCGCCAACAACAATGAATCAGTAGAAATCCCATTGTGATCTGTCTAAATTAACTGCACAAGTAAAAGAGCACTTAACACTTCCACGACACGCACATATGTCACTGTGCTTTCTCTCCCCCTCTCCCTGCTCCCTCCATCAGCACTTGCTCTAACACTCAAGTTACACCTCATCTCGAGGTTACTGCTGAAAAAAATCAGAGGTGATAATTGCATATTATCATTACACATTATTCTGCAATCCCAGAAGATAAACTTTTCTTGGATATATTTATTAATCAGAAGGGAATGTGAACTACCAGCCTTGCTCCACTTTGTGTTTTAAACTTTTAATTTCCTTGCTTCTTCCCACTTGTTCCCCAAAATAACAGGCACAAAACAGCACACACAAGACTGAAATACACTTTGAAAGATCTAGATAAATAAGAATCGCATTCACAGAGAAACTGCTGCTAATCTCCACTTTAAAAATAACTTCTTAAAGTGAGGTGATGGAGCAGCTTCACATTAGTGCTCTCGTGTATTTTTCTTATCCATATTAAAGCAGTTCTGCTGTGGGAAATGCCAGAAAAAAATCAAATAAAATAAAATAATCTGAAAGATCTTAGGCATCTAAAATAAAATAATATCACAATATTCCAAGGTATTTTTGCGATAACAATATTCATGGGGATCAATTTCCGGAACGTACTATTGCAACAAATAAAATGTTAATAGTTTGATTTAAGTATAAATAGAACACTTTAAAACATTCAGTCATTGTCTGTAACTGCTTGTACAGATCCTGAATCACTGGGCGAAAGGCAGGAACACACCCTGGAGGGGGCGCCAGTCCTTCGCACACTCGCTCACACACTCGCACCTAGGGACAATTCTTTTGAGTCGCCAATCCACCTATAAACGTGTGGGGGTTTTTTTGGACCGAAGGAGGAAACTGGACCATTCAGAGGAAACCCACTCGAACACAGGGAGAACACAATAAACTCCTCACAGACAGTCGCCCAGAGCAGGCTTCAACCCACAACCTCCAGGAACCTGGAGCAGGGTGAAAGCCATACTACCTGTTCCACCCTTTAAAAATTCCATAGAACAAAAAAGGAAATAGATAGATAGATAGATAGATAGATAGATAGATAGATAGATAGATAGATAGATAGATAGATCGATCTATCTTGTTGCTGTGTCTCACGTAATTTAAATGTGTAACTGTGTGATGTCATAAACAAGTCTGAATATCTCTATTGTGTAGAACTGCAAATATAGCAGCTGAATTAGTGGATAATTGCTGGATGTGTTTTAAGAGTAGAGAATGAGCGATGAGTAAGATCATTCCAACTAGGAATGCATGATAATATCAGATATCAGTATCAGCAGATAATTTCTGATTATGACAATGCTTCACATACTTATTGTACTTTAGAAGAGATAGACTTTTAGGCATTGCTGAGTTACTGCACTACAATGTCTGTATTGAATTCATTTTATTACATTCATGTGTGTTTCATTTCTCTGTAATGCTAACATTTTTAGTCCCTATTTGTACACCTTATGAATGTTTATACAGGTATGAGCATGTCCACTAGTAGAGAAGTACAAGATTTGTCTGGATATCAAAAGTGAAATTCAGTCACAGCCCTGAAAAAGTGAGAAGGTTCCAAATTTACTGATTGATTTGAGATGATGTGAATTTATGAAGCATCTACTTTAGAGCAAGTGTGAATTAAAGCTTATCAACGAGTGAACAAGCACTCATTCATGATATCACAGAACAGATATCTGTCTTCATACTGAAGAAAAATCAATACAATACATTAATTTGATTCAAATTAGTACATATATTCAATAAGAACATGTTGCATCAATCATATTATAATAAAGAAAATTGAATTTTTTAGAGATTCTTAAGTTATATATATTTTATGGGGACAATTCTAAAGATTGATGATGAGAGGACTACAATCTCCAGATAATTTTTATGAAATATTTCTCATTCACTGTATCTTATTTAACCCGTGAGATTCTTCTTGGTGATATAGTAAATAATAAAACATATGGCATAGCCTGGCCAAGCATTCATTTCCAATAAAGTCACACTCAATATATCAGCACTACATACAGCACAGAGAAGTGACAAATTATTATTGTTTGACACTGACAAATTAAAATTATTGTAATTTTATTTCACCCAAGACACGACATATGCCTTATCCATGATTTAACCATCAACAGATTTCACAAGTCATAAATGTAAGTACGGAGGACCCAATTAAACAAATATTGTATATAAGCCCTTTTCACACATGCACTGTAACCCAGAAATAATCTGGAGTTTACCTGGATGAGACGTGTGTGAACTCAAAAATACCCCTAACATTTGTCCCAGACTTTACGCGGACTTTATCCCACTAGTAACCTTGTAAACCTTCTGGATAAATTCAGGGTGAATACATGAGAGAACAGAGCCACTAATGTCCCAGAGAACTGCTCTGTATCTCCTGTATGTGCTGCACAGGTGCAGTCCCATGCTTAAAGCTTGCGGAATATTTCCCACTGCAAGAACACTTCAGACACAAAATGTGTGAAAGGACCACTCTGGGACTTCTCGGGTACCTGATACTCTGGCGTATTGAGGAATATTATCCAATATTTAGGGTTTGTGGGTGGCTGATGTGCAACCCCCTTGTGCAGCAATAACAGCTGGTAAACATTCGAGACTTTGACTTGGGCATTACAAAATGATTCACTCATTCATTGTCTAAAACTTCTCATCCAGTTCAGGGACATGATGAGTCCGGAGCCCACCTGGAATCACTTGGTGCAACATTACAAAATTAAATTCTTCCTTAAATATACTTTAAACAACTTGTGCAAAAAAGAATTAGAAAAATCATAAACATTAATTTCCTTAGGAAATTAGCTTTATCTGCATTTAATCCGTGTCATTCCAATCAGTGCTAGAGAACACGCACACTAGTGAGCAATTCTTCATAAACACTAGATTAGAACAGACACACAACCGGAAGAGCGGGAAGTTGACTGGCTGCATGGCTCACATTCTCTTCAGATTGAATTAATGGAATTTAGTATTAGCTGGTGTAATATATAATTCATTGTCCCGTCAATGATGGCAGGATGTCCTGGCCTGGCTGCAGTAAAACAGACCCAACCCATGATACTACCACCACCATGTTTCACGGATGGGATAAGGTTATGTTTACGCTATGATATACTTCCAAAAAGTGTGTTGTGAAGATCAGACTTAAATAAATCACTGTGCTTTCAATACAACAGCATGCCTGCTCACACCTGATGTATAATATTGGATTATTTCACTCAATAAGTAATGTATGACATATGTATGATGTATCTGTCTCGAAAAAAAATCTGTACACTACATAGCTTAAAAAAGTAGAAAAAGTCATACTGAAACCTGAACTCTCTTTTTATTTTTGCCCATTACCCTTGGGGTATGAGTATACAGGCTGAATCCCTGCTTATAAGGACACAAAACAAAACACTGAGCTCAATACAAAACACCCCCTCTAGCTGGCTGATAAGAAATCTGTAGCCAATTACCTCACAAAACCTATGCACATGCTCTCAGAATACTGTACTACCTCTGTGGTACACACTTTTCTACACAAAGCCAAAGTTCTGCAGCACTTCGGCTAGTTGCTAAATTAATCAAGGGAGGTTATTAGAGGGAGAAATGTGAAACATGCTGTCTCTGTGTGTTTAGAGTGAAAGCTGAAACAGGGCAAAGTTTCTTTTTGAAAGGCTGTCCGAATGAGGGCTCCGAAATAACTCCTGCTTTATTACACTAGCTGCTCACAAGCTCAGGAGCTGGTGGCTTAGAACAAGTCTTCCAAAAGAAAAGCTCCCTCAAACAAACTAGTGCTTATCTAGGAGCTGAGACTGACAACTCAAATGTCCGGGATAGCACAATGGTGGAGAGGCTGCCTTTTTCCCTGGACGGGGCCCTGAAAGGCGCGCTGATGCAAAGTTGCAGCAATGTGAGCTCATCCTGGATTAAAAATGGACCACAGGAACGGGGGCCCTGAACTCGGAGACGAAAGAGCGCATCCTGTCCTGATGCTGCAGTCTTTGTGTAAAGCACCACCACCTCCCCCTCCAACACACACACACACACACACACACATATACACATCCTCCCCACCTCAAATTAAAGGAGATTCAACACCTAGTCCCCTCTCTCTCTCTCTGTCTTTCTCTCTCTCTCTCCTAGGCCTGTACTCATCAAGCTATTCCCAAAATAGTGAGGGCCAAATTCGAGTGCGCAAGAGTGCGCGAGTTAAGGGCTGGAGTTGATGGTGGGTTTTAAGCATGGAGAAAAAGGAGAGAGCGGGAGAGAGAGAGAAAGAGACAACTTTGGGGCTGATAAAAGGGGACAGGGCGCGAGTGACAGTTGGGTTAAGACAGAAGTCATGTTCAATAGCAGGTACGGAACATCAAACAGCGAGTTCACAGGAAAGCCTATGCAACCTCGTCTTGAAGCAGGATTTTCTGTTGTGGGGAGCAGATTAGAGCCGCTGCCGCGATGCTGACACGGCCTCATTTGCTGCCCCGCAGTGTGAGGAGGGGGGATTAAACCATATCAACTTTGAAGCCTTAAACAATACCTTTCAAAATTAAAGGGATTAAGAGAGGACGTCTGATGGGGATTTCCCCAGGCTTTGTTAGTTTAAAACTTCCATCTCTGTTTCGTTAAAAAAAATGGGGTGAGGGAGAGAGAGGTAGAGAAAGAGAGTGCCTAAAAAAATAAAAAATTCTCGGGCATGTGACTGTTTTAATGAGAGTAACTCTCACGCTGAGCTGAAGAGTGGCAGGAGCAAACACACGGGCCTGAGATCGGCAGCCTGTCTCGCACCAGACAACGCCTGTAAGTCAAATGACACAAAGAAAAGTCAAAAAAAAAAAAAAAGAGAGACAAAAAACACACTTCTCAACACAGTTGTTGCATTACCCTGTTAGTTTTAAAAAGTACTAGTGGCACGCATGTTAAATCTGGGGGAAATTCACGCTGATTGTTGTTTTTTTGCCATGGCGTTAATATGCATGAGACTTGCAATGAAAAATACATCCTCTTGGTTGATGCGCTGAAAAATACTGAGAGCATGCTCCACGGCGCCCATGTCTTATTTAGTTGCGGGGCTAGATGTTTTCCTTTATTAAACGCGAAGCTTACCAGCGTGCTGCTTTAGATTCTCTGGGACTGTGCAGACTACACGCTGTCTGTGTGATCGAGGGCATGCTCTCCACCATCTGTCTCTGCTTGAGGTATGTGAGAAAAATATTTAAATTAATAAATAAATGGGGAAAAAAAAGAAAAGAAAGAAAAAATCTAACTTTGTTGCTGTTGCTGTAGAGGCACGTGACCAATCAGATGAAAGCGAATCAATGTCAACGCTCGCCTCCAAATTGAGGATGTGGATTTGGGGGTGGGTAGTGGTGTGTGTGTGGGGGGGGGGGGGGGGGGTCAGGTCTAGCAGAGCGTTCGTTCACATTTACAGAAATGTCAAGAGCTGCAGGTATCAGGACGAAATCGTCTCTTAGTGTGAAGTGCCAGCTAAGACATGAACGACAAAACAGATATCGAGACGTAAATTCATCTGGAAAGGACCACTAATTAACTACCTTAACTGCTAGCCTGAGTGGAGCTGTGGGAATATTACACATATGTACAAGGCCTGGAGTGAGAAGAACCACTAAGTTCATTGCAAAACCGTTTTAAAGAACTTCTTAAGTATGTCTGAGAGTATGACTTTTAAAGTTTTAAGAACATGGCATAAAAGTCGAGCTGGACGATAGGGACAAAATTTATAGCACAATATGTTTATTAATTTCGGTCAGTATCATATAATATTGATATTGATATGAACAATAAAAAAGCCATAGAAAATCTGCCAAGGACTGAAAGCAAAATGACATCTCCATGAAACATAAACCTCCTGGCTTTGTCAATATTATTATTCTTAAACTAAGTTTTAAACTGAGTGCAATGAACTAATGTCAGCACCCTGTAATGACCGTCAGTCAGTGACAGAGTTTGTAAATAACACATATTCATTATCTGTAAGCGCTTATCCAGTTCAGGGTCACGGCGGGTCCAGAGCCTACCTGGAATCATTGGGCGCAAGGCAGGAATACACCCTGGAGGGGGCACCAGTCCTTCACAGGGCAACACACACATTCACTCACACACTCACACTTACGGACACTTTTGAGTCACCAATCCACCTACCAACGTGTGTTTTTGGACCATGGGAGGAAACCGGAGCACCTGGAGGAAACCCACGCGGACACAGGGAGAACACACCAACTCCTCACACACAGTCACCCGGAGCGGGAATCGAACCCACAACCTCCAGGTCAACACATATTGAGATATTGAAAATGTGTATAAAATCATAGTTTTTGAAACACTGTATATTGCAATATATATATATATATATATATATATATATATACTTATGTCCAGTCAGATGCTGAAATCCTGATTAAATACCAATTATAGACACACTTTTAAAAATAAGGATTTTTAAAGCAACAGTAGAACCTATTTTGGCTTCTTTAAAAATTACTTTTTTCCTCCACAAAATGTAAATGTTACTACTGTGATGCTTCACTGATCTGTAACAGGGGGAAGTGTGCTTCTGTTGTTGCTACTCCAGGCTCAGCACTACAAAAACTGCACTATGTAACTTTCCGAGAAGAGTAAGAACAACCCCATGTCCTTCCCCCTTGGTTTCAGGACAGTGCTCTAAAAGTGAATTACAATTTACAACTGAACAGGGAACTCAGGAGCAAAAATACATTTTACCCAATGTTCCTTTAATAATATTTTTTCCTATAACTGTACTTCAAAAGAAGGGACCTTTATTTCTAACAAAGTAAGACAGGCTGGACTCGGGTATCTGGCTAAGTCACAATTGTTACCCAAAAATCTTATAAGTACTTTTGCAGTGTTTTGTAGTCTTTCTGAAAAAATAAAACGTCTTAAATTTTTCTTGGATTGTATATTGTATTTTATTTTTTTTTTTTCATGGTGGTGCAGCAGGTAGTGTCATAGTCACACAGCTCCAGGGACCTGTGAGGTCTGTGAGGAGTTGGTGTGTTCTCCCTGTGTCTGCGTGGGTTTCCTCCGGGTGCTCCGGTTTCCTCCCACAGTCCAAAAACACACTCTGGTAGGTGGATTGGTGACTCAAAAGTGTCAATAGGTGTGACTGTGTGAGTGAATGCATGCGTGTGTTGCTCTGTTAACGACTGGCGTCCCCTCCAGGGTGTGTTCCTGCCTTGAGCCCAGTGATTCCAGGTAGGCTCGGGAACCCACCACGACCCTGAACTGGATTACAGGATTACTATCGGTTACAGATAATGAATGAATGAATGAATGAGGATATCAATTTGATATTTCATAGTAGAACAAATAAGAATTTCGTGTTTGGTAAATTTAGTTGTTATATTTTAAGCTAGTTATAAACAAAGGTCCACTTCCTTCATATTTGATACAATGTAATTACGTCCAGAATGAAATTCTGATCATTGACAGTGTTGACGCAGTCTGTAATAATAATAATAAGCATGTTTTACAAAAATTGTTCAATACTGTACCACCACAATTAACAACATAAAACAAGCCTTTAATTAGAACCCTACATAGATTTATTATTGTTGTCAATGCTGCACCCTGTAGCCCCACCTTATCGTTAGTGCTTCCACCTGTGTCTAGTTTGTTTTCTTTCCCTTCCCAGGTACTCAGGAGTGTTTACTGAGGTCGTTACTGACTAAAATCTCCTAAATTATTCAGAACTTTTGTGAATACAAGGAATTTATTGATATTTTTGTCAAATTAAATGTATTCAGTACAGATAATTGGCTGCAAAAAGGTTGCAGATCATTTACATATACATTATACATCTTTCATAAAACATGACCAAGATAACAACTGCTGTTCCTGCTCCCACTGTCACTGGAAACTGTGAGACTAGGTCACTACAGAGATCCAGAGGTAATAGTGAGGACAAAATAAGGGACATTGATGGAGAAAACATAATCTTTAAAGATGAACAGACATAGCACTTTATGTTCATTCTTCCCTTTTTTCCCCCGTTCCAGTTCTTACAGGTTCTGAAAACCTGGATTTAATCAAAAGCAAAAAAATGGAAAGTGCCACTGAAAAATGAACAAGAACAAATGTTGAAGTTTGGACCTTTGCTAGAGGGACATTTTGGCAACTGGACCTCACTGAACTGATATGTCCATGATGTAATCCATTACCATGATTTGTCCATTAATCCTTAATGTAATGCTATGGTTAATGACACATACGTGGAATTACCTGGTTATTTCATAAGTAAATGGTAACAAGTCTTCGTTATTGCAAAGTGTTGCCGAACACCTTTCAAATAGAGCAACTAAAGCAAATGGAAATAGAGCACAAACTACACAAACACTGCACTTAATCAGTGGTGTCAGTCTCGCGCTCTATTAAACGCATCAAAGCCATTCACAGTGACCTCCAGCCTAACAAATTCTGACTCACTCACAATACATTGTACTGATCAAAAAAGAAACCAGCCAGGACCCAACAGCACAGGGGCCTTCTCCGGCATCCGACGGACCACCTCTACCCAGGCAGACTCCCCGAGGATATTAAAAAACCATCACTTTCTTATTATTCACTGCTGTTTGTCAATGGCATCCATTAAAGCTGAATGAGGAGGTGGACCCTGCATCGCAACCGCTCATTAACACCAGAGTGGCCCTCAGTCACAGGAGCCCTACAACATATCAAAAGAGGGGCCGCAGAGGAGGATGAGAGGTGGGAGTGGTACTGGGGGCGGTGGGGGGTGGGATTTCCCCAATAACCCTGAGAGAGGCCTCATGGAGAGATGTAAATAGCCTCCCAAGAGAATCCCGGCAGGCTGTGAAGGAGATGCTAGCTGGGAGGCGACGGGAAGCTAATGAGTGTAATGGTAAATGTATACAAAAGAAAGAGAGAGAGAGAGAAGCGCTTTCTACATCCCAATTAATATGATGTTATCAGTGCTGGTGCTAGCAGTGGGGGGTGTTGGGGGAGGAACTGCCCCCTCCTCTGCTTGTACCTTCTGGGCCTCGGTGCCATTCAACACAGAGCAAGGTCATTAGTCCTGCGGGGAGGGATACGACAAGTTAAAAGATGCATTATGCCCAAGATCAAAATGCAACTGACCAAATCAAAGAGGATGAAAATGTTCTTTTTGATACACCACACATAAAGCAGATAAACCCTCTGAAGGATGTATTGTTCTGAGATTGCTTTCCCTGTACAACCTTATTGCATGTGAACACACAGACACACACACATACATATACATACATATACATACATACACATACATACATACAGATATATATATATATATATATATATATATATATATATATATGCATGTGTGTGTGTGTAAAATGACAGCATTCCCATAGCTTCCAACTAATATTATCAATTTAATTACAGTCAGATGTTTTATATTATATAAATACATACACACACAAATTAATTTGGTGTATTTCAATCAAGTAACACATTAATACATAAATAAACAAAAGATGAATGAACGAATACAAAAAACGGTTCAACTGAAACAATGAACCTATTTTAAAAGTGAGCAATGTTTTAATCACTACACCACTTCTCCTTCTTTAAATTGAACAAGAAGACGTTCATCCTTTTGAACTCCTCTGCAGCCTCCACTGTAGTCGACTTCAAACATGTGGTTTAAAAAATGTAAAGTAAAGTAAAAACTCTTTGTTTGAGGCATATGATTAATTTAAGAGTAATGCTGATTATTGAATAATAAAACTTTTAAGTTATGTCATAACTTTTCTTTATATAAGATTAGCATCCAGGCTTCCATCAAGATAATTATCAATTTAAAATTTTAACAAAACTGATTTAAAATCTTTATTCAGTAATGGCAGTGATTGCTTTATGTCCTGTTTGAGTTTGTCTCTGCTCACTACCACTCTTGACCAACAGATGGCCCATTTCCCACCATTATATTTAACAATAAAAGTCCCAGTGCGTCCAACTCAAAAATAACAAATATAACCTTATCTTTTTATTAAACATTTGTATCTTAGAAATTAAGGGCCCATATCTTGATTTTCCGCATGTTTGTTTTTTTCCCTGGACATTTATTTAAAAAAAAATACAAAATGGGTAAAACCGAGTCATGATACTTTTTTTTAAACTTTTTATATATTTTAGAAAAGTGTTTATTTCTCTGACTTAAAGGTTACAATACGCCAAAGAGCTGTAGACATATGTAATCACTACAATATATTTCTTTTTTGTGCAATTTACTTTTCTTAGGTGGACTGTATGGATTAGGAACCGAATGGTAGCTTTGAATTGTTTTTAAGCTTTTTATTTCATTAAACATTTAAAAGTATGAGAAAATTCCCATTCATAAGACAGTTTTCTAGCAATAACACATATTTCGTCGTGGCTAATGAAGCCCAAAACCAATGCTTCAAACAAACAAAGCAGAAACCAATATTAGTATACTTTGATGTGATCAATTCATTCAAGCCACTCAAATCCTGTAAGTCTTACTCAAAGGACGTGACCGTCTGACGGTTGAAGTCAGTGGCAAAATATTACCTTTGAACTTTGAGCTGACAGAAATTCATAGGTGAATTTTGTTTAATTGATGCTTGAGGTAAACAATTGTGGTAAATACAATAATCCCATTGTTTTAAATGTAATAATATCCTAGGATTCATAGGAGAAAACAAAATGGGGATATATGTGGTTACTGTAAATGAACTATACATTCATTTCCATATAACAGATTTTATATATATAAAGTGCAGGGTGTCCAAAAGTAAGGAGTCAGTGGGGAACTTACATCTTGTGACTAAAATGGGATCACCAGTTTTATCCTTACATTGTATAATAATGTAATATGTAATTGTTTTTTGTTCAATGAAGTATTTCAAAGCACTTGCAAAGCTCTGCTTCATTAATACACCTCACCTTGCTTTTTAACAGTTTAAAAGTCCTAAAACTACTGACTTTTTGAGGAATGCACCTGTCATTTTAAAATGCTAACTCCCATTTCATAATATATGCTACAGGCATTAAATTAGGATGTTTTCCTATCACCCACTTGCCTTTAATAAACGACTTGTAAAAAAGACTGCAGTTTATTTTGACCCCCCCCCCCCAAACCTGACAGCGTGTGAAGTATTAGTGGTCAGATTCTGCCCCCTAGTGATGAATCCAGTCCTTGCATGCACAGATTCCACTGTCAGGAAGCCGTGTAGAGCGAAGTTGACTCCGTACCTACGTCTGGAGCTTTGGAGAGGAGGTGTGAGGTTTTATGTTTTGCGTAATTCCCCTAATGAAGCACTTAATTAAGGAAAGCCTCTCATTTGCTTGTTCAGGTGTGGATAAGCGACTGCTACAGGGACATCTCAATGAGCCTTATTCACGCCTGCTTCATCAGGTGAGGGAACTTGTTACCCCATTTAATCGTCAGCATCACAAAGGCTTGGGGGGGACTGTTAAGTTAACGTTAAAGCTCACCACATACCAAAGCAAGGGAGCAGAAACGGTGCAGCACTGGAGAGGCGTACAGTAGAAGGCCTACATTCAGCTCGGGGTAAGTGTAGACGCTGCGAGTCAGACACACTTCTATCAAAAAATCATGGCAGATATCCCGGAGTAAGCTTCAGAGGATCTGGATGATTTTTTTTTGGCACCAAGAGCAAACAAGACATATTTCTAGATATCGCCTCAGTTTCTCCAATGCAACAGAAAGCGGGTCATGGATCATCGTCCAATTACTCAAAATGATCTTGTCAGTTTTGCACACACAGGATCCTACCAAAAAACAAGAATCAAGAATCCACCCCTCCTCACCCCTCTGTTTCTTTTTTTTTTGGCATTTTGTTATGCGTGTGAAAAAGTAGATGAAGGTTGCCATGACGAGGTTGCCAGGTTCCGAGGTTGACGTGCCGAGCTGAAGTTTCTGACACACGTAACTGACAGGCCTGATTTCATTTGACTGCTGATCACACCCAGCTATAGTATCACAGCAGTTCACACGTTCAGTCTCGGCTCAAAGTGTCGAGACACGCCACCAAATGTCTGCGACATCACACACACACACACCCGCCTGACACGGTGTACACCCGGGGTGAGCTGCTCCTCTCTATAACAATACTACAAAACACTATCAGATACAACCAGCAGACAGCAAGATAACATCTATCCCTCCTTTCCTTCCTACTTAACATTAAACCCCAACAATATCTTCTCGAGTCAAACTCCATCAAACAGACCTCCGACTTTAAAAAAGAACAAGTGAATGGGTTCGCAATGTGGTTCTTACCGATCTTATCGCAAACATTGGCACCATCCAGGCTTGGAAACGCCGGCCTGCACACACACACACACACACACACACAAAACACATTTTGAAAACACACAACATAAGCCAAGCTGTAACTAGGGTTGACAAAAGTATACTAAACATCATCTCTACATAAATGAATACTCTACAATTACAGACTGTACTCCCCCTGTTTCTCTGCATACTTCCTAATCCCCATTTCACCCTACTCTTCAATGGTCAGGACACCCACAGGATCATCACAGAGCAGGTATGATTTGGGTGGTGGATCACTCTCAGCACTGCAGTGACACTGACATGGTCAAATAACTAATATTTTCAATTTTGAAATTGTTATAAGAATACTGCGGGTTTAATAATCATTTCATTGGCAGCTTTTTAGCTTGTTTCAATTTCCCCATTATCATTTGCCAATGGAATAAAACAACTTCAACTAACGAAATGAGGTGTCAAGTGCTAAAAGTTGAATAATGTAATAGCACTGGGAAAATATTCGATATTCTGCCTACATTTGGTGAATGTATTCTCTTGTTTACGTATCTTTATTTCGCCTGTGAAATACAAATAAATACACTTCATTTAACTTTGGGAGCAACAGCTTTATAATATAAAATAAGTTATGTATCAAATTCAGTTTTTCTTTCAAAATGCTAAAAAAAAAGTGGGATTCATAAATGAATATGAGAGAATCAGTACTGCCAGGACTGCCATACTGTTTTATTCAACTTATGATACTACAAGTAAGTCAATAAAAACAAATGAGTAATTTATTAAATATTTTTCATGGTTTTAATTAATTAATTCGTTTTCTATAACAGCTTCATCATGTTCATGGTTAATGGATTCATTGGGTGCGATGCAGGAACACACTGTGAACAGAGCACCACTTAGTAACACACACACACACACATACACACACACACGCACACAGATATTTTTCGGCAGTTTCCCAAAGGAACTAAATGCAGCAAAGGCCTCAATATCAGTGAATATTTGCTCCAAACTTGGCCCACAGTCCTATAACAATTGCCCATTGAATGACAGTAGGTCATTCAGTGACAGTGGGACAGTGTCAGGTGTGCTACTGAACAAATCTGGCCCACACAACACAAACTGAAGTCCGGCTCACGACAGCTGGCCGATGTCCAAACCACACATCACATGCCAGTGCCGTAGCTGAGCCATACGTGCACAACTGAGCCTTAAGTGGCACTTAAACAAGGCCCAAATTTGTCTGCAATCTGGAGACAGAAGACATCAAACTCTTCACAACCAGTCACACGCAGTCAAAGCCATGTTGCTTCGCCATGCTGCCCTTCATTATGTCAGTCATGTAGTTAATTAGACTGACACAGCGCTTATTATTCATTTCAATATTGCCATTCCTAACATATAGGATTAATAAAGTACAACATTCATTCATTCATTATCTGTAACCGCTTATCCAGTTCAGGGTCTCGGTGGGTCCAGAGCCTACCTGGAATCATTGGGCGCAAGGCGGGAATACACCCTGGAGGGGGCGCAGTGCCTTCACAGGGCAACACACACTCACACACACCCCACATTCACTCAGACACTCGCACCTACAGACACGTTTGAGTCGCTAATTCACCTACCAACGTGTGCTTTTGGACTGTGGGAGGAAACCGGAGCACCCGGAGGAAACTTATGCGGACACGGGAAGAACACACCAAAATCCTCACAGACAGTCACCTGGAGTGGGAATTGAACCCACAACCTCCAGGTCCCTGGAGCTGTGTGACTGCGACACTACCTGCTGCGCCACCGTGCCGCCTTGTACAACATTTTAAACAAAATTTCTTTGTTGTGATTTGATGGAACTCACAAACAAATTTTAGCCCCAAGCTAACTCATTAGCCACAAGCTAACACTATTCACAATACACCATGAATTGTATTGCTACTTCCCTAGAAATATTTGCCTAAACTATCATTAATATTTATATAGCAACACTTTGTATTTGTCTTATATATGATGGATATAAGGCTTTATTGAATGTCGTATTGCCTTCAGAAT
This sequence comes from Hoplias malabaricus, assembly GCF_029633855.1. NCBI lineage: Eukaryota > Metazoa > Chordata > Actinopteri > Characiformes > Erythrinidae > Hoplias > Hoplias malabaricus. Next base: position 62,525,644 of record NC_089802.1, on the reverse strand, counting down.
TTGTTTAACATGGACTCTAACCATGTTTATTTGAGGCTTAAAGTTTTAGTCAACACTGGAAAGAATACTACATCAGTTCCGCAAAAGAAATACTAAATAAATAAAATAAAGTAAAACATCCAGGCCTACTCTCCAAGGAAAAGGCCACATAACCTACAGTGCATCTCCTTCACGTAACCCACACAAGACAACCAATCATTTTTGGAGTGTGTGTTGGCATAAGAGCTTGTACAGAAGTTTTAAAGGTAAATCACTATGAAGGAATGGCTAAGAGTATTAGCTCCAGTGGCTCTGACAGACTTATGGAGGTCTCAGTGTTCTGGCGAGATCAACAGCTCACTGAAATATCTCCAGCCCGGCTGCAGTTCTGCAGGGTTGCTAATTCAGGGCAGTGTACTCCCATTAAGTCATTCCCCAGCGTCTTCATTTATAGCACTGTGAGATGGGAAGCTGGCGGAAAACAGAAAGAGATGGGACCAGTGTTTTATCACTGCCCATTCCAGCAATGCACTTCAGTGCAAATATTTGACCTTACAGAATGAAGCATAATCAATCTATGGAAAATTGGCCTACAGCTATTCATTTATTCAGCCACGCCATGAAATCTGTCTGCAAGGGACTGGCTAACTTATGAATGATTTTGTATGTGTGTATTTGTGTGTGTGCGTGCAAGTTTCTTGCCTGCAGTCACTGGAACTTTGTAAACACATTAGACCGGTCTCAAGCACGCAAACAAAGTGAAGAGCTAGCAAACCGTGAGTAAACAAAAAAAAAAGTGTTTGTTTAAATGTGTCGCCTTTAATGATAGCTTAATTAATAAGACACATGTTCATAACACGTCTGTAGGCTGCTAAATTTTGCACAATACCTACCTACAGCAACCAGAAATTTCTCTCCACTGATTGATCCTTTAGGTCGTTTTGTGGATTTGAGCGTGGTCAGCAGCTGAGCTTATCCTCGTATTTTAGCCGTATATTTCTCCAAATCAGTATGCATTTTCCAGCTCCTCCATTCTTGAGTGATAAGCTTCTTTACCCTGAGATGTGGCGGAATATTCACCCACATGTCTATACACATGGGATCAATATAACCTGTGGTTATATATTCTGCTCATTTTACAATAGGTAAAAGGTTCAGGAATCTGTCTTGAAATGGAAGACTGCAAAATTATTGAGATGCTCTGTAATAATAAGTTCACCCCATGTCCACCACTGCAATTAATCTCGTCCGAATAGGGCTTAAGTCCATCATCCATGATGGGGTTTCTGTCCAAATTTTGATTATTCAATTGAGTGCTTGAGCCTTGAAGCTAATGCTAACAACAAACTAAAAACTAATAAATACTATTTTTTTTATGTACACTGTAAAAACACTCAGCCCACGTCTACGTGTGCAGTAAGATCACACAGCCATGTCAGTGTAGTTATGGACACAGTGTGAAGATTCTGAAGGATCTTGAAACCAAGGAAACACACTGTTAAATAAAAACAAGATCAATCATGAAAGTGATCTTTGTGATGTGTACTTGAAGGGTAGTTGGAATAGAAGACCTCATCAAAAAATGATTACCTGCAGCATTCGGTTACACAGCATGGATTTAACTCATGGTTCACAATAAAAAATTCTGTGCTCTAAAACACATTAACAAGCCTGTGACATTTATAAAGACCTGGATGTGGTTTGAACAGGCTGTATTATTTATAAATATATATGAATAATAACTGATTCCAGTGTTAATCTAAACAAGGGGAAACCAAACATGTCTTTGTTAATTGGCCATATCTGGGATAAGTGAATTATTATTATTATTTTATTTTTTGGCCAAATCACTCTTTTAAGCAAGTCTCGTCTACATCACATGCAGTAACACGCTGTTTTCATCAGATAAGAGGCAAGAGGTTATTGCTTCAAGAACAGAGGGTTGAAAGAGTTCTTTGTGTGGTGATGAAATCACAGCACAAGAATAAGCCTAACTTAAAGTTCCATTTGTTTTTATTTCATTTTCTGTTTGAATTCGATGTACTCTCTAAACCACTGTACTACACGCATACAGAAAACACTTTAAAGGAATACTAGGTAGTATTCTTACCTTAAAATTACAGCTCCAAAATCACTGTGATGCTTTAAAGACAAAAGGTAATAGGGAGAGCAGAGCCTCTGTTGTGGATACTTCAGCTTAACTGTGCTACTAGAAAATGAGTTGGTTTCACATTCACAGATAAGTACTGAAAACATCATCAATTTTCTAAGTAAATATATTTCTAACATGCCATTGACATGAACTTCCCAACAGATGTTAGTAACACCACATCCAGTCCACTCATGCAAAGAAATCAAACCATAGATGTCCATAAATTACGTGTAATAATAAGAAATGACAGGGAAAAAGTATTGACCACGAAGAAAATTAGGCGCAAAAAGCCATGGAAATTCATGACATCAGCTGAAACGTACCAGTAATTAGAAAGCAATCCTGCCACTTAATACAAATTAATAGCAGCTGGTTCAACTGATGGCCTATAAAAAGGTGCCATACAAGAAACATCTCATGAGGGGTTGAACCAGTGAGACTTTCGCAACCTTATTTTTGCAAAACATACTGCTGGCATTGGTTACAAAAGAATTTCTAAACTAAACTATGGTTGAGGCCATAATTTCACCACAAACCGGCCCTGACCCCTGCAAGATTTCAGACAGAGGAGTGAAAAGAATGATTAGAAGAGTAGTCCAAGAGCCAAGGACCACTTGTGGAGAGCTAGAGAAAGACCTGGAATCAGCAGATACAAGTGATGCACTCAACCTGGCCTGTATGCACCCCGAATATACCATACCAACTGTGAAGTTTGGAGGTGGGCACATCATGGTGTGGGGCTGTTTTGCAGCATACGGCACTGGCACACTTCATATAATCGAAGTAGGAAGGAGCGGACTAATGTACCGATACATTCCTGATAAAATCTGCTGCCATCTACCAGGATGAGGAAGATAAAACGAGGGTAGAAATTTCAGCAAGACAATGACCCCTAACACACAGCCCAGGAAACTCTCGATTGATTTCAGAGAAAGAAAATAAAGCTGCTAGAACAGCCCAGCCAATCACCTGACCTGAATCCGATTGAAAATCTATGGAAAAAACTAAAAGCGCATACTTTATTTCATTTTCTGACACCCAGACTTTTTAATATAGATATAATTCCCATGTCATCGTGCATCACTAATATTGTATGGAAATAAACCTATCGTTTTTTTCCAATTCAGCATGATTATGATATCACAACCATTAACACATTTAAATGAGTCTGCACAAGTCATTATATCAGGTCCGAAAGACAATAACAAATGTGACTTTAAGGTATTAAGAAAATTTCGAATATATTTGTTTAAAGATATAAAAAATAATAATAATAAAAATAAGAATGTAATAAGGCCCTTTAAATTCTAAACCCACGATATGAAGGTGTCCGTTCATTGTTGTTATATTAGTCTTGCAATGACATGCTGAGCTGTGTTTACATGCTAATCTAACTCTCCATATAATTTGTTGGAATTTTACCGCTATCAGTGCTCCTGCTGGAGTGAGTGTCTCCTGAGGCCTACAAGCAGTTCATGCCAGTAAATCTGTCTCAAGAATTTGGGCAAACTGAGCTCACCATCCAGGAACTTGTCTCCCGCTGCCTGGATAGGAATCAGGCTAATGGCGACTGACAGCCTGTCTGTACTCAATTTTACAAGCTCTGAGTGTGCAGGAACGGAGAGTGAAAAACAGGGAAGGACTGGATCACCTGTCAGCAGTGAGGGATAAAAACAATGAGCCAAGGAAAGTTCAAGTCTTTGATGCAAACCTATTGCCTCTGATTAAAAAAAATAAAAAAATATTACACTGGTGGCCCAGAGGGCATGGCTGGTAAAAGCAATGCATATCAGTCAAGAAATGCTCTCTAATGCCAGCTCTCGGGTTCAAATCCCAGCTGTGCCTTGTGCAATCATAACAAACATGTCACAAGTCCCTCTCTGCCCCGCTGCTAAGCAATCTGCCATCCATTTTGTGTTGTTATGGGAGAGCAGTAAAGTCTAGTGTCACTAACCCTTCCACTGCAGATCCAACGGCCTGTGGATTTAGTTCCCATCCTATTTTCACAAATCTATTCCAATGAAAGAGACATTCCAGTGAAGAAGAACCCAAACTTAAAGGGATAACTACCTAAAGGAGATGCTTAAGAAGAAATAAACACTTTTTAATGCATTTGCAAGTTCATTTGGAGATCTGGAGCTCCTGCCAAACACAAACTGAGAAACAAATTAAGACACAAATTAAGTACAAAACAGACAAAAACGAGTACTAAGAAATAACAGTACTGAGCACAAACAGCAAACATGTAAACAAAAATGGCTTAAAACCAAGAAGCTCACTTCTCACGGTGTGCTCAGAATTGGGATGAAAATTGGCTAATTTATAGGAGCAGATGTTTAAACCATTCATTCTAAACAGAACAGTTCAGACAAGGGGGCGGTGGTGTTTGATCCTTGTGGTATTTTGAACCAAAGATGGCACAGACATTTCATTAATAACCAAAGAACCTCATGAAAAAGAGGCAGACTCTAAGGCTGGTCCCGAAGAGTCAGCTATTCAGATATTCGTTTGTTGGGTAGGAATTCGGTTTATAATTTTGAGATACATGGATATTTTTTGGGATAAATGTGGCTAATCGATAAAGGCAACCCACCATGCCACATGTATTCAACCTTGTCAACATAAAAGTCTTGAACAAAGCCTTAAACAGGCTAACACCCTACAGCAATCTACTTACAATGAAGCATGGCAAAGCTACAGTTCTTTTTATCGGCTTTACACCTCAAATTAGAACACACAGCTCTGGTTTATTCATGTACATACACTCTGTGCCTTTTGTGGCACCGTGTATGCACAAGTTAGCGAACGACTCAGCAAGCGGAGCCATGCTGGAAGCCGCAGTGCAGCCTTAATTTTACAGTAGGTGCCAAGATTTTCTGAACAATAAGGCTGGCCACAAGTATTTGGGTATTCAGATATTTGTTCATTGGGTTCGTTTTTGTGGTTAAATGTGGCTATTGATATAGGCAATGCTCCATTGAACCTACATTCAGGATCTCCAGCAGTAAAAACTGTGCTCTCCCCACTCCACCCATATTCAGGCTCATCAATTTAAAAGTATTTGTGCAAGTGAAGCCTTAACTCATATAAAACAGCCTAACATGCTAAAAGTGATTAGTGAGCTAGTTAGCAGGTTAGCGAGCACTGGGGGAGCATACAGGGGTTGGAAGAGGATTTTGTTAATGACAACAATATACAACACCCCACTCCCCGACTATTCGAATATTTACAGAATATTTGGTTCCTCAGCATGAACCATGATGTCATCCACAGGTGTGTCAAGCTTAAACTTAATCTCCAAAAAGATATCGTGCAGTGGAGCCAGATGGGTAATTTACAGCAGGTTATGTAAATAATAATAATAAATACAACAGGAACATGCTCCTTGTGTGTATGTTTCTGGGGCTGTGTCCGGCCTGTTCCAGGACAGCACCAAAGTTCCAAGTCTCAAGATCTATGAGGGTATATTTACACTATAGCCTTACCATGCTTGAGCATATTAGACCCACAAAGTACAGTTTGTTTGACTATTGTGATTGTTCCGCACCCTGTTCTGTTGGAAGAGGAAGTCTCAGGCAGTGTTTGCCCAGATATTTGGTTAAATTCTCAGCTATTTACCTCCATAAAAATCTTCTTATACATGTAATATTATTAAAGGAAATGCTCAGGCATGGTACAAGGCAACCAGGCCATAAGAGCTTATGGAGGAAAGCCTGAGAAGAAAATTTTCAGAACGAAAAATTCCCCAAGAGCAACACTGAGAAGAATTAAAAGGTAAAAGGTTGCTGACAGAATGTAGAAGATGCACTTAAAGGAATCAAGTCAGGAAGCCATGACTGGCTTGGTACAAAGCATTAGGCGTTCACCCGTTTAAATGACCACCTAGGTCTATCGCACCCTGCTGACTAGGCAGAGCTTGCCGAGACATTTGAAATCCTTTTTCAAATGAGTTAGTACACTTCTATCTCATGATATTCAGTTCACTGTCTAGTCAAATTAGTTTTGGTATTCATGGGTTGCAATGACAATGTTCTTGGTGTGGGCACCATATTGTGTATGATCTGATTTTAGAGTGCAGTGCTGATATAACGAATGGGAAAAACTGATAAATGTATCTTATACACAGCTCCTCTCCTTGCACTGGAGAGAGTTTTACATCACCCAGAAGCACAGAAACCCACATTCCCTCTATGTAATGGAGTAAATGATCACACAGTGTAGTATAATGAGGAAAAATTTCTTTTTTGGTTTTGTTTTACTGTGTAAAAGACTACAAGACACAAGCCACATAATCTTCAAAAACCTGAATGGAAAATGCTAGGGCTGGCCCCGAATATTCAGATATTCGCTCGTTGGGTAGGGATTTGGTTTATAATTTTGAGATTTGGATTTTTTTTTTTTTTTTGGATAAGTTTGGCAATAAAGGCAACCCTCCACTCCACATGTATTCAGCCTTGTCAACTTAATAGTCTTGAACGAAGCCTAAAACAGCCTAACACGCTACAGCAACCTACTTACAACGAAGCATCGCAAAGCTACAGTTCATTTAGTCAGCTTTACACCTCAAATTACAACCCCTCCATGAAGCTCTGTACTCTTAGTGGCACGGTGTACGCACAAGTTAGTGAATGACTCCATGAGTGGAGTCAAGTGCAGCTTTAATTTTACAGCGGGAGCTGAGTGCTGATTTCTGAACGATAGGGCTGGCCCCAAATATTCGGGTATTCAGACATTTGTTCACTGGGCATTTATTCGGTTTCTAATTTTGAGATTGCCTGAAATTAGAGCACCTCCACTCAAACTGGCTAAATTGTGTAGCGAGCTAGTTAGCAGGTTAGCGAGCGTAGGTAGCGAGCGAAACCGCACTTTGAGCCATGGCGCAGCCTTGAGAGAGTAATATTAAAGCAGGGGTCGGAAGCGGATTTTGTTAATGTCAGCAACCCCACTCTCAGAGTATCTGAATATCCCAGCCGTAGCTCTGAAGCCCAAAAAATGATATTCGGAACAGCCCTAGAATATGCCCAAAGTCCACAAAACCAAACAAATATGTAAAAATGTTTTTACAATCAAACTGTTCACAAAAAAAAAATGCCATGGACAAACCACTTTTGCTTCCATAAAGAACCATGTTCATTAACAAAATGCCAAAACATTACAAACTAGTTCTATATGACAGAAAAGCAAAATCCCACTCAAATCTCCCCCATTTCAATGCCGCGGCTCATTACGAGAGTCTACATCATCTGTAACATATTTGCAAATGTATATAAGACAAATTTCTGTTCCACATTTATCTATTAACCTGCAGTGAGAGATGCAACTATAATATAAGAATATCCCAAAAAATATGCCTCCTCTTTCTTTTTTAGGATGAAACGTCTGTTTGTTAACGTCAAAAACAAAATAGCTACAAAAAGTTTGCTAATATCACAGATGCTATAAATGAGGAGATGTATCATTGGTTGAAATAAGAGTGGGAGTTTTCCTAATGCTCAGTAAGGCATCTTCAACAAAAAGAACCAATCAGCTCACTGGCTATGCCGGGATCTGAAGGGGTTGACGATTTTGTGGCATTTGTGGGGAAAGTTCCCCTTGATGTAGATACCTATGCAAGGTAGGAGCAAGAACAAGCCTATACTACAAAGTATTAAAGAACACTAGATAGGATATAGTACTTTTGCTCCTGGCCTCCCTCTACAGTGCCAGAGTGTAATTCACTTCTACAGCACTGTACTGAAATGAAGGGGGACAGGGGGCAAAGTTGTTTCCTACCCTCTTCCAAAAGTTACATAATGCAGTTTCTGCCGTGCTGAGCCCAGAGTAGCAAAGACACAGGTTCCGTTCTCCCTATTATAGGTCACTGAAGCATCACAATGATTTTGAAGCTGTAATTTTGAAGTAAAAATACTACCTTACATTTTTTAATGAGTCTTTTTGGATTTCATCAGTTATTTAAAATATTTAAGAAAACAGAAACCTTGTGTGACTGGAAATAACCTGGGACTGGGAATAACGAACACTGAGTGGACAGACATGTCTATAAGAACTCAGTAAGCTCCTCCCACTTGTGTTCCCAATGTGATATAAACTTACTCCGCTAGCATCCCTGCTATGATTAAAACTCATATCATTCGCTTAGTGTGCCCACTGTAATTAAGTTCCCTGACACCTTCAGTATTGGACAAAATGGAGGACACTGTCTCACTTCCTATCTCTGTGTTACAAAGGATTATTAATGACTTTTTAGGTGTTTACAACCTAATTAATAACCATGTAATAAATAGTAAATTAATATAAGCCTTTATAAGTGTAGTCTTATATTAAAATGATACCTAGCTACTTTATTCCATGATTCATTTTTCTTCCAATTATCCCTGAATATGTGCAAAGATGCCTCACACACTTCCAGAAAAAAGGTATGGTAGAGGTACATTATTATCGCTAAATGTACAAACAGTGTAAATGTACCTTTAAATATACAATTAACATAGAATAAGGTACAGTTATGTTCCCTAATTAAAGGTACTGAATGTGTGCCCTTGAGGGTACCACCACAGTGACAGCAAAAGGTATCACCATGGTGACAGTATTTCTGAAAGTGTATAAAATTGAAAAAGAAGAAACAGCTGTTATGAGCCTCTCTCCTACATTTAAAAATGCATTGTTGGGAACAGGAACAAAAAGGTAGGGACAAAACCTCAAAACGTTCAGATTCAACAGGGACTTTGTTGGATCAAATCATTTTAGATGATGTTTCACCATGTCATAGTTCACCAATACAAGTAGCATTTGAAACTCTTTAAAAGACCAGAGTAGAGCCAAGTCAAGTAGGCACCATGTAATGGGAAGTGTCAATATCCCTGAACTAAACCCTATAGCGTCACTGCCCAAGAAAAAAGACGACAGGTAGAATTGTTTTGCAATTCTAGAGCACTGACATCCTACAAAAACTACTTTTTAGCCACACACTTTCATACACCTTGAAAAATGGTACACCTCGATACATCTGTTCATTATTTTGTCTTATTGCAATACACTTATAAAAGTAAGCCCATGAAACTTGCAAGTATTTGAAGTTCTTTGTTACATACTTTGAACATGCCTGAGGTTTACCCTTAACCCAATGGTGCTAGATATTCTGAAACATGAAGAGCCCATTATACAGCATTAGACCTACCTCCCACTCCCTTATCAGAATTTGCAACCTGCGTAGGTGAAAATGTGAAAAAAAACACAAGCAGGCTACATGCTTTCTGCACCTTACCATGTTATTGCTAATGAGGAAAAGAGAGAGAAAAAGATGCAAAAACTAGAAAAAAGAGGTGTAAACACCTTAGTTATTACATGCTGAGAATTTGGCAGCGAACATTTTTTTATTTTTCAACAGGATCTAAAGAACATTTTAGCACGTGCTGTGGAGTCACACTTATAGCTGGCAAGCTGATGCTTGGAATGAGCCAAAAAAAGAAAATAAAATGAAAATGAAAAATCAGCCACAGCCAAGAATCTCAGCCAGAGAAAATGTTGATCTAATTAGTGTTTTTTGCCTACAATGACTGACGTTGGAAGAAATGAACCAGAAGAAGAAAGTGATCGCTCCTTCTGCTTATTACTTTGTATCAGGGCTGAAGGGCACCTTGCAGGGTCACACCATCTGGGTTTCTTACCCCTTACAGGGTCTGTGTGACAAAGCTGCTGAAGTCACGTTTGTGTAGGCCTACCACTTTAGCTAACATAAGTTCACGTTGGCTAGCCACAAGCCAAAGGAAAGGAATACTCAGTCCATTCACCAACATACAGTGAGACCAATTAAATATATGGAGATTGATCATTCTTGATGACAAAGCAGTCTCCTGCTGCTCACGTGTCTCCTGAGATAAAGACCTCTCTTTTATCTCACTCTTATGTCTCCTGGAGAATCACCATTATGTCTCCTGGGCTATTACAGAGAAACCAACAAGCGTAAAATTTTCCTCTGGGGACATCTCTTGGCTAATGTGACAGAACTGGGAAATTAATGTTCTCCTCCAATGAATGAACAATAAATGACAGAAATTGTCCAAAGACATTTGTCTTGCATGTTTGATCTATTGGCTAGTACCATTCTTGGCCATAGCATGTGCTAGCCTTTACCTGTCAGACTGATGTGCGGTGTTAATTTTGTTAATGAAATCTATGGCACATATAAACTGGACAAATACTAATAAAAATACTTTTTTGAACATGAGAATTATGACGCTGTGTTATGAACTAATAAATAAGAACCTACCCCAGTATCAGCGTCAATGTGACATTATTATAAGGAACAAAGAGGGTTTCCTTTTTAGGAGAGTGACCCAACTCTAGTTCTCTCCTCACAACCCTGCAACATGGGGTAGATGCTCCTCTGAAATATCCCAAGTTATTATCAGAGTATTAAAACTAAAACTAGACAAAAATACATATAGTTTTTATCAACTAAAAAAAGGACTAAAATGAGACTAAGGGCATTTTCATGCCCGCACTTGTCCTTAGTCTGTTTCAGTAGGCCCCACAATTATGGGGAAGACTGCTGACTTGACAGATGTCCAGGAGGCAGTCATTGAAACCCTCCTGCTGTATCCAAGCATATTAAAGGAAAGTTGAGTGGAAGGAAAAATGTGGTAGAAAAAGGTGCACAAGCAACAGGGATAACCGCAGCCCTGAAAGGATTGTCAAGAAAAAGGTCATTCAAAAATTTGGGTGACATTCACAAAGAGCAGAATGCTGCCGGTGTCAGTGCTTCAAGAGCCACCACACACAGACATATCCAGGACATGGGCTACAACTGTTGCATTCCTTTGTGTCAGGCTACTCATGACACAGAGACTTCGCCACAAGCGTCTTACTTGGGCCAAGGGAAAAAAGGACTGGACTGTTGCTCAGTGGTCCAAAGTCTTGCTTTCAGATGAAAGTAAATTTTGCATTTCATTTGGAAATCAAGGTCCCAGAGTCTGGAGGAAGAGTGGAGAGGCACACTCTCCAAGCTACTTGACTCTAGTGTGAAGTTTCCATAATCAATGATGGTTTGAGGAGCCATGTCACCTGCTGGTATTGGTCCACTGTGTTATATCAAGTCCAAAGTGTGTGCAGCCGTCTACCAGGAAATTTTAGGACATTTCATGGTTCCCTCTGCTGACAGGCTTTATGAAAATACAAATTTCACACTCCAGCAGGACTTGGCACCTGTCCACACTGCCAAAAGTACCAATACCTGGTTTAATAACCACAGTATCACTGTGCTTGATTGGCCAGCACACTCGCCTGACCTAAACCCCATAAAGAATCTATGTGGTATTGTCAAGAGGAAGATGAGAGGCCCCAGAGTGAACAATGCAGAAGAGCTGAAGGCCGATATCAAAGCAACCTGGGCTTCCATAGCACCTCAGGAGTGCCACAGGCTGATCGCCTCCATGCCATGCCACATTCAGGGGCCCTGACCAAGTATTGAGTGCATATACTGTACATACTTTTCAGTAGGCCAATATTTCTGTATTAAAAATTATTTTTTAAATTGATCTTATGTAACATTCAAATTTTCAGAGATAATGGCTTTTGGGTTTTCACTGGCTGTAAGACATAATCATCAACATTAAAAGAAACACTTGAAATAGATCACTCTGTCCGAGTTTCACTTTTTGAATCGCATTACTGAAATATCAGGGTTTGCCGCAGTGCTTTACAGTTAGGGTGGCTGCCTTGACAACGAAGGGCGGCTGCCTTGACAACGTCGTCCACCCCCCTCCCCCCACACCCACAATTCATTTTGTGCAGTTTGTTCAGTTTCTGAATCAGGGTTCCGATGTCTTAGCGCGTGGCTTTTTGCTATGTCCAGTGATCCGTGATTTATCAATCTATTGCAGAAAACACTCAATAATAAGAGACCGAGTGACTCGTTTAATGCGTTATTTCTCACAGTGACTCGTTTAATGCGTTCTTTCTTGAGCTCTGATTACCAATGGGAGCGTGCGTGGGGGCGGTTATAAGGTTGTTGCCCTGTTGTCCACCACCCCCCGGTCAACAAAGGTACCACCTGGACTAACAAATTTACTGATTTATTGATATGCAGCAGTATCACTAGATTTCAGATTCCCACATATGAATGAATATAAAATATATATATATATATTATGTTGTATTAGAAATATATAATGAACTATTTAGATCTAGATTCAGCCATTTCATGATTTTCTATGTAGTGCACTACGCAAGTATGAAGCAATTTGGGATTAAAACACTGTTTCTCTCATGTTACGTGGTGTTTTGATGTCACTCTTAAAGAGGTACAATGGCTCCCTTCTGGACCAGCATGATAATGCAGCCATTTTATTATCTGTCTGAACAGGGATATTTTCAAATATGGAGTGAGGAAATTCTTTGTTTAGGAAAATGAATGGATCCGTGTAGACAGGTCCTAAACATAAATCAATATCAGCTGCCACAATTAACACTGATTATGTGATTAGGGGAGACACGGGTACTACGTGGAAAAGGCAATGACTAAATTGAGCAGAAAAAGAAAAAAAGACTCTAAATATGGCCTTTTCCTGACAGGCTCCATATGGGACTAGTAAAAGCTGGTTATATTTTTATTCTTGCCTCCTTTTTTTTTTTTTTTTGAGAGCTACAGTACAGTGTCACTTGTAACAAACGCTCAACAAGAGCAAGGTGCAATTGCCAAAAGAGCTGATCAAGTTGCAGGAGCTTGTGTTTGCAGTTACAAATGCTCTAGCAGAGATAAGATGAGCCTTCAGCGAGCAAGACGGAGAGATGATGATTGTTAGAGAGCTGCTACATGTCTGTGCCTTTTTCTCCGCCTGCTTGAAGTGTCAAAGCTGAGCTGAGGCTGAGTGCAGGGGGAGATAGGCGAGCAGGGCTGGGGCTCCTGCTTCTGCTGCTGACACGGGGAAATGGGGCTTGCCTTAGCTGCTGATTGACAATGCTTTGGCTAGATCCTGACACAGAGCCTTGTAAAGGAGCAGATAAAGCGTCAACTTCCAGGAGGGAAGAGAAATAACACGACAAACCTTGCTTGGAAGTGCTTTGACTTGCAGAGTAGGAGTGAAGCCTAACTTTTTCCCTGGGTGATTACGCGACTGGGGTGCCATTTAGCCCCTATAACTCTGAAAAACTTTATATTTTTTTAGCATTCCTCAGCAAAGGATAGAAGAAAACACGCATTTATCTAAATCTCAGAAACTGTATCTACTTCATGATGAGGTTCCAGCACTGATTGAGTAACAGGTTTAAAAGAAACAGAAAAGAGTTTTTCAGCATAGGCTAGCATATACTGACCATAACATTATAACCACCTCCTTGTTTCTACACTCACTGTCCATTCTCTCAGCTCCACTGACCAGACTATAGTCCATCTGTTGCTTTGCAGACTTTGTTTGCCACCATTCACCCTGCTCTTTTATGGTCAAGACCCCCACAAGACAACCACAGAGCAGATGTGATTTGGCTGACAGATCAAACTCAGTGCTGCAGTGTCACTGATGTGGTGGTGGCGTGTCAGTGTGTGTTGTGCTGGTATGATTGGATCAGACACAGCAGAGTTGCTGGAGTTTTTAACTACTGGGTCCACTCACTGTCCACTCCATCAGACATTATAATCCTATGTGAATTACAATGTTAATAATAAATTCCCAAAAAATGTGTCAGACTGGGTGGAGGGGGAGTGGTGGTGTTTCAAAAATATTCTTATTTATAAAAGGGGAACAGCAGAAAAAGTTTGAGGACCACTGCTACTTGGTTTTCATCACTGGACACTGCCCACAGGACAGGCTGGATATTTTGGTTGGGATTCAATTTTCATTTCGGCATTGGCCCGAGTGGTTTATAAATTCCAGCAGCACTGCTGTGCCTGATCCACTTGTACCAGCACAATTCAAACATACACCACCACCACATCAGTGTCACTGAAGCAATGAGAAGGATCCCTCTCTCAGATCATATCTCTTTTTTTATTATTATTTACTTTCATTATATACCCTATATAACGGCGTTAGAAGTACAAAATCAACTTTTCTTCATCTCAGCTTGGATGATGTGAATTCATTTGGTGTAAACTCTTCAACTAACTGAGCTGAGTGAATGCTGAAAAACTTCATGGGCTAAAATTGACTTTTGATAAATGAGGTTTCAAGAATATTTAATGCATGCAAAATGCTTTAGCTATTTTAATGTTTATATTGATTATGTGCCAAGCTAAAATGTGGTTACAATGGGCTGGGGCTGATTTAAAAAATAAAATCTGGATTCTAAGTGCCGTAGCTAAATGTCTTATAAGTGTATGCTTAAATTAATGTCAAATGTGAACGTGGGTTGTTCTGAATGACACTGTACCATGGTTTAAAAAGTCTTTTCCCTGTGCTTTACACACCAATGGCACCACAATAACTCCCTAGTGCAGCTAAGCACAGCGTTCGACTAGCAAGATCATTCCCTAGCTGAAAACGGTGAAACGGTTACGTGACTTTTTTATGTTTTACAATAGGTCGTGATAAATAATAACTCTGGTCATTTCAATGAACATGCAGCGCGGTCTCGATCTGCATCCTCTCTTCTTCTTCTCTGCATTACCTGATGTTAGCTTTCACCCCAAGGACTTCAAGCCAAAAAGGACAACAGCGTGTTGACAACACTAAGCACGGCAGCTCAGCGAACCACATAAAGCCAGGACCGTTTATAACCGACGATTAAACCTACCTTTAAGACGCGGGAATGAGTAAAAGAGCGACAACTTTGCTCATGACACTTCCATTACTGCTCCATTTGGTCTCTCATCCATAACACTGTCGCCATTTTGCCTAAAATTCTGCAGGTTGGACTATAACTCTGAGAGGGGTGTCTACTCCGAGGGTTTCACGAGCACCACGCCGCCTCGCAACGACTTCGATCCTTTTCAGCTTTACAATCTGACACAGAGAATAAACAGCGTTGTCTTATCTGGCTGTTTAGTGTAGAATTTTGTTTATTATTAGAGTTAGATTTAAGTCTTGAGAGCTGGACCCCCATTCGGACTGTGGATTGTTCCAAAAACAAGAGGTTATAACATTCCAGGGAGAAGTTGCTGTGGCCAAGACTGGAAAAAATGTCTTGCCAGTGGGCAGAAGGTTGTACATGGGCATAGTGACCATGTGGGTATGTTCATATTTAGTAATTTGGTGCCTCAGTTCTGTTCAAAGTTTTACAAAATGGTTCAGACAGAAGTGGCTAAATACTTGGCCATGTCACTTCCATAAAGTGTTTCATAAGTTATAGCTGCAATACTTCATTTTCATTTTTCTTCATGTACAGAAGTAGTCTTCATTATTTAGAACTGGACCATCTCCTCAGTTAATCAATATTTGGAAATAGCTGCCCTAATTAGCCATTAACCAGGGGCAGAATGTATCTCCCAGAGCGCATGGTGTTAATATGCTGTTACATGATTTGGTGGTTGATCATATCTGCTATGTGGTGATCTGGACCATTAATGAACAGGGTAAAATGGGGATAGAAATTATACAGAGAAATGTCTGGAAGTCTGTAATTGTATAACTACAAAGTGCTCTTGTATGGTCAGTGGAGTTGATCAAATGAACAATGAATATATATACAAGGTAGGTGCAACTAATCCAGTGATTGTTCAGTGTATATAAATAATTATGCATCTAAGATATGTTTATAACAATGTAAGAATTTCAAGTTAACCGCTAAAACGGTAATCAGTAGACGTGGTACCACTTCTAATGATATTTTCTCTCAAACTACGTTATTTACACAAAGGTTTAATAGTTTTATAGGTTACCAGATACATATGTAGATACAATTACAGCAGATGTATCCTAAATATGCCCCAGATATACAGATTGTGCACCGGCTTGATAAACAATCAATTAATTGTTGTATTGTGACATTGTCCTCTCTTTCTGAGTTCAGCTGTGCAAGGTTATTGCTTTTTATAATATGTCTGACTCCTTAAGGCAAAGGTAGCCCTTTCATCATTTTCTGGTTTGCTCATAACCTAACAATACTGATGGGCCTGCTGACTCACTGCTGCTCCAGTTTGTACTGCGACCCTGTACTGAGGACACTGTAGCATTGGTTTGTAAATGCAAACAGAGTAGGGAGCTTGTATATTCATATAACAAAAAAGCTTCTATTTCTGTACCAACTAAACATGACAGCTAATGGAGTTCCAGATTCAGTTCAGTGAATTAACATTAATGCACACTTTCTAGCTTCTGATGTAACAAAGTAGGTCCTACTTTGCCTGTAAAAAGCATGTTGTAACATAGTGTTGATTATTTTGTCACATATATATCAGTGAAATAAATACAACAAACAAAAAATAAGCTTAAAGTTGTATGGAATACAAATGCAATTAAATTGTAATACATTTCATAATACCATATGTAATTAAATATATGTAAATAGCTGCATACTTGGATAAATGTATTTACTATACATAAATAAGTATAGTGACAGCACAATGTGGATATATGAGGTTTTAAGTGATCATGCGATGTGTGGTTCTAAGTCAATAGAGCATATTCTGCCTACATAAGACCCTCATTTATAACAACAACATACTGAATGTGAATTATTGATGTTATTCCATAATTTATTTGCCAAGCAGATGCTCTGGACCTGCTTAAATAAACAGCAGATTGAACGTTTCCATGATAGAGCTTTTTTGAAACCTTGGGTGTAAGATCATAGCCAAGGCATTACGGTACAATTTACATACAACCAACAGCCATCTGAGTGAAATGCAAATTATTGTTTATTCTTATGCAGATGCTGTACAAGATGTTTAGTGTGTTTGTTTGTGTACCACACAGAATATGAATACTGGAATCTACACTGCCTAAAGCTGATTAATTTATAATAATTTTTAGTTGTCATTTCACATTGTAATTTAAAATATTTATTAAGCATATGTTCTAAGGGGCAAAGAAATCAAGCACTGCTGCTATCACAACATATTTTACAGTTTGATGTTATGATATGTAAAATATTTAATTAATGTGAAGTGCTGCACCCTCACTTTCAATCATATTTATAGTAAATCATTTCACGATTAATCATTTGTAAGTCATTGGGAAGAAATACATTATCACTATCAGCGGAAAACATTTTCATATCAGTCCTGTCATCAGTAAAGCAGTTAGCCGCCTACTGAATTATCTATCAATCAGTGAAAATAAATTAATCAATATTTATTTATACAACACTTATAACAACTGACATTGTCACAAAGTAGCTTTACATAATTAGCATCAGAACAGATAATTTGAATCAAATCCCAATGTGAAGACGCCAAAGGCGACAGTGGCAAGGAAAACTCCCTCGAATTAGGAGACATTGCACCTTAAGTGAGCAATTCCTCATCTCAGTTTCTACTTTTCATCGTTTGGAGTTTTCTCTATTGTCTTAAAACTCTGGATGCCTCTGCTCTATTGTGAACAGAGAGAGGGAAATCCTAACATGCAGGACTGAGACTTTTTTTCCCCTCCATGTACTGACACCATTAAAAATGTGAATGTTGCATTTAGGGTAATAGAGATGATTCATTAGAAGAGGTTTCTACAAACAGTAAGGTTTTGAAGTTATGTTTCAATGGTTTTCTGTTATTGTTAATTGAAGACTTCAAAGCTACAATATCAAAGACTAAGCATTTTTAGTGAAGGCCTTATTGGTTTATTTAAGATAAGTTAAATCACAGTTTTCATGGATATATATCACTGGAAATACTGTTTTATCCTTTCTATAAAGTCTGGTTTGTAGGGCTTCTAATGTAGTCTAAGTTACGTTTAAACAATCCCTGTAACAGCCTTCACTAAGACCAATTATGGCAGTAATACCAAGAAAATTGCAGTTTTATCCCCTGTGTCCCCCTGTTATTTTCTCAGGTCATAATAGATTAGAAGATGCCTGTCCTAATTTAATCCACTAATGCCTCATTCATTTAAATGAATATCAAAGAGTGACTACAGATTAGTAAGGTTTCCACATGGCAGAAATAATGAAGGGTATTGGGGATTTGTCCTCCATATTTCAGGCCATCGTTTCAAACGCCCCAAAGTTTGCGGTATTCCCTTAAAATCAGTGTGCACATCCAGGTTGGAAATTGGTGTCATTGAGAGAAATCCTCCATTTCCATTTTAGCAGTTCATTTAAGGAAGGTCACTAACAATCCAGCACATGGCATATTTCCAAGCCACTGTTCACATTTGTTGGCCTGTAAAGGCTTGATTGAATTTTTATCCCCAATTCTGTTTCACAAGACAGCAAAAGCTATTCCATTCAGTACAGCACTCACACCGACCTTCACTGTAAAATAATAATCGTAGATTTTACATTCAAGGTATGTTTTGTTTACAGTACTTTTCTGTTAAAAAACAGATATACACCATAAAAAACCCATAGTATTTACATAAAAAAACAAAGAAACATTGTTTTGCTATAAATTTAACATGTAAATAGTGTGACAAATGAGAAAATACAGACTGAGATATAGCCATATTTAGATTTAGTCATTTACTGTCATGGTTTTACAGTTTTTCACTGTAAAATTTACAGACATTTTTTACCGTTGCAGACCTTTGGTCCAGGTGTGCAATTATTCAAATTGTCCCATACCAATGAAATGGTAGCTTTGTTTTATAGAAAAATATATGTTCAGTCAGTAGAGCTTCTTTGAGGAATTAAAGTGAAAAAATTGTAGCTAAAAATGAAAGTTCTTTTATACCACCAGAACTGTCACCATCAGATAAACATCATCTTGGAGAGATGGGAAAATCAAGCTCCACTTTTGCTTCAGATCTGAAAACTTCCCCAGCTTTTCTGACCATCTTTCCACCATGTTGACACTGTTACAGAGAAAAACATACAGATAAAAAAGAGCAACATTTGCAAAAAAAAAAAAAAAAAAAGCTATTATTGAAGCTACTGGAGAAGAATGCAGAATAACTATAGTTTAAAGAAAACTTACCATAGCCCAGAGCACAACAACAAAGTGGACATCAACAATTACGGTTAAATGTTGCACATCTTTTAAGGTGGAACAATATGTTTGAGGCAAAAAAATGTCTGTTGTTTGTATGTGGCTGAAATTTTACTTCTCTGTAAGTTTTTATTCACTGCTTGAATTACCACAGAAACTCATTTTATAACTTTGGAGACATTTCCACCTTAAACCTTAAAAAGTTCTCTCTGCTGTCTAAAATTCTACAGATGTCTTTTCACTGCTACAAGCAGTAAGAAAGAAAGAAAGAAAGAAAGAGTGAGAGAGAGAGAGTAGTGAAGTGTAGAGTGTAAAAAGTGTTTATTTATTCAAAAAAGCCCTAATGTTATGATACAAAATCAATAACACTTTTACAGGAAGTAGAGATATTCAGTTTCTAGATCACTTTCTAGATCTTTCCTCATGGCAGTCCAGTATTACTAGTTTTACCACAGTTAATAAATACTTCATTATGTTAAATCAAGTGTGCTGTTGATTTAACAAGCCCATATGATCAAGGAGGGCGGCACGGTGGCGCAGCAGGTAGTGTCTCAGTCACAAAGCTCCAGGGACCTGGAGGTTGTGGGTTCGATTCCCACTCCGGGTGACTGTCTGTGAGGAGTTGGTGTGTTCTCCCCGTGTCCGTGTGGGTTTCCTCCAGGTGCTCTGGTTTCCTCCCACAGTCCAAAAACACATGTTGGTCGGTGGATTGACTCGAAAGTGTCTGTTGGTGTGAAGGACTGGTGCCCCCTCCAGGGTGTATTCCTGCCTTGTACCCAATGATGGATATGAAAGATATTTAAATCTTAGGTGCATAATGCTTTTGCACAGTACTATATATCTGGGATGCCTTTGACAAAAAGAAGCAGAAATTCAAGCAACTTCTATGAATGAACTTTCGAGGCAATGACGTAGATTTGCTCTTTACATTGCACCCCCCCCTCGCCATCACCCACCCACCCACACACACATACATACCCAATTAGCTGTTTATTTTTTTTTCTTTGCTCCATGATAAAAAGACATTGTAAGACAATTGACAATTGGCAGTTTGTTGTGCAGTTAATTTCCAAACTATGTTAGACGATTATAGCTTGCTGTTATTATGATTGACTCATTTCATTAGCGAACTTGACTTTAAGTGACTTACATGTTTTTTTGAAAAATAGCTTCTTCTCTTTTGATGCCATCCTCATTCACTTTTGACACCCATGTGTCACCCACAATGCACCTGAGTCTTACACAGTAATACTCGCTTATGACTGGAAAGTTTTCCTTCCTGTTTTGGCGCTGCTCACAACCAAACTACAGAGACTCACGTGAGAGCAGGGAAAGACACAGCCAATCACACTGGCCATATGTGTTAGGGGAGGTAGGCCTCAAGTAGAGAACGTGATTTAACCCTTTCTGCACCTCTAGGTTAATGAGACATTGACAGATCTTTTTCAGGGAATCAAAGTATTGGTGGGGACAGTTATATAATTGCCGGATATTGACGGGGACACGTCTCCTCCATCTATGCTAATTCTACACCCATGTTTGGAGGTATGGGAACATATCGCTGTACAATTCTTTGTTTGCAATATAAGGTTATCGTGAAGGTCCACCTAAAGTGGTCTGATTCTGAGCTCCACTGTTTTGTTAGCACATTACTTCTGATTGTGCACATTATGTTTGGGTGAAGTGGAGAGTGTTTTGTTATGTTTTATTTTTCTTTTTTCTTTTTTTTTTTTGAGGTATTGAAATTGACATTAGGCAGTCTCTTTTTTTTCAAAGCATGAAATAATTCTTTTAATGGCCTGCCAGAGCTTTGATTTGGGTCTGATGTAAGAAGGGCAGAGAATCACAATTCATTTCTCCATTTCTCATGCTGTTTGTGCCTAGCGCTGCTAGTTATCATCTGCAATTTATTCCTCACCTTGGGGTACAGAGGGGCCATTTTCCTCATTTGTGTGTGTGTGTGTGTGTGTGTAGGATCTGCCTGCAGCTCTGGTGCTGCAACATCACAGAAAAATAGGGCTTTGAACACAAAGAGAGGCACAGCAGCCGTTTAAATGGTGACCCACTACTGTACATTCACCTTCAAGACTGAGAATTCTGGGTAGTGTAGTCAGAGATGGTTAGTAACTGGGTAAATTTACTAAATTAAATACAGATTTGTGCTTTCCTAAATATGTCCTAAGTTTATTTTTAAATATATTCAAGGGATAAAGTATCTTGGTAGCATTATTAGTTAGAGATTTTAAGCTACAAAACAATGATGACAGGGGGGTAATATTACCATAATATTATGTAACAAGGTGTATTTTTCCAAACATCAGTTTTTGAGTTGTTACTCCATTATTATCCAGTAATAGTATAAGTAACATGTTTTGTAATATTATTCTAATTACTTGGAGTGTACTGTTCAGGGTCTTGGTGGGTATTTGAAATCATTGGGCGCAAAGCAGGAGCACATTCATGCTTATGGAATCTCCTGAATAGTTAATCCAACTACCAATGTGTGTTTTTTAGACAATGAGAGGAAACCCGCACAGACAAGGGGAGAACACATGAAGCTGCTCACTGACAATGACCCAGGGAGAGATTGTACCCAAAACTCTAGATGCTGTACGATGCAGGATGTACGTTCCACTACTCTCCAGTTACTCAGTTTTTCTGTTTTTATTTGTGTTAAGCTGTTAATTTGGATCTTTTACTAAAGTTATTTTGGAAGGTACTTTTACTTCAGTCATTATATTACGTTTATTTGAGAATGGATTTAGGTTACTGTACCCACCTATCAACCAAAGACTTTTTCCAGTGTTGTAACTGTCAGTCTTGTGGCTGTTGCAGGGTTATTTGCTCTGCTGAGGCTGTAGAGGGCGCTCTACACTGGCCCGGAACAGATGTGCGGGGTGGTAGGTTGGGTTTACAGCTTCGTAGCTGTGTATATGTGTACGTTAATGTTGACCCACATAACCTATATACACTGGATCATCCCCTTCTTGGTCATTATGTAGGAGGAAAACCTTTAATAAGCTCATCTAATACCATTTAGGTGAGCCTTTGTCAACTACATTTCTGTCAGCCAAAACCATGTTTATTGTTTTATTTATGCATTCACTTACTTGTTTGTGTACAAAGCTGTACATATTTCTGAACGTGTACTTATATAACCACTTTGAAGTTACACAGAGTGTTTCAAATACACCTGAATAATCAACCTTAAAAACACAGGCGCACACACAGCCCCTATAAATGCAAAGCATAATGGCGGTTTGGAAAAGTTTAAAAATGAATTACCCCTATTTTTAATATTTAAAACTACACAAAGGTTCAAAGAGACTCTAATGAGGAAAATGAACACACACACAAAAGAAAATAAATGAAATGTAGGATTATAGGTTCTTTAAATTCTACCGAAAAATGTCAGAATTGGTTTAGTGGCCATTTTATTGTTGATATTTTTTTGTTATATGTTATAAAGAATATTTCCTTTGTGGTGCAGGCAACGTATTAGTTTTGACCATTTAAAGACATAACAGGTCTTAACAGAAACAAATAAATAATGTGTTTAGTGTAATTTTACAGGGAAAAAAAAACACTAAAATTAGGGGATGCTCAGATTGAAACCAACGGTAAACCTGTAAATCTTAGCATTCACACTTCACTGAGACATAATATAAACAAGTAGCATAAGAACACCAGACTTTTCAGAGCTTCGCATTAATTGATATGCACTGATGACCACAGTCACTAGTCACTGATCTTTCTCTTATTGCTGTTGACAGTGAAGCCACAGGGTGGCAGAATGTGTCCAGTTAACCCTTTAATGGACCAATGTAGAGCTGTACAATTAAGTTATAGCATATAGCCTTGTGGAATCAAATTTTACAGTGTAAAACACAGTATTGCATAAGGACACAGAGGATTTTAAATGTTTAAAATGGGATTTAAATCGTTAACATCAATAATTCAGCTATAGTCTTTTTAATATATTATGCAATTTGTAATCAGAAGGCAGTGGATATTTGGGTGGGAGGTGGTGCGGTGGGATAACATATATGAATGCATTGAAAAGCTCCATGTTTGTTAAATCCATGATGGCTTGTAGATGCTGTAGATTTAATTGTGTTATTTGAGATGAATTTGCAGCTCTGCGTCTTGTGGCCTGCTCTGCCATCATTTATTCATGACCGCTGTGCAGGGGAAAAAAAACGGCCAATCTGCCCTCATAAAAATCTTAAAACTGATAATGAGCCTGTTTTTTTCTTCCTGAAGGCTGTACCAGTTTCTTTTTTTATCTTATTTTATTCAGTCGATTCTCAGCCTCTCTTTGTTTTCCAACAGCAGCACAGGGTAGGCCTCCTCTGTAGAGTTAGCCTTTGTATTGCTTTTCTCTTAAAAAACAATGTGTAAAATCAGTGCATTCTTTCGTTTTTTGTTTTATTGAGCCATTTCTCTCTCTTTCCACCCGCTGCTCCCACTCAGTAAACTTTGCAGGCCCCAGGCTTTGTTTACTTGTTTAGCAGAGTGCAGAGTCCTGGTAAACCCTGCTGAATTATAATATCATATCAGAGCTGCTTTGTATTGTGTCATAGGATGAGCATTACTGAGTAAATGACATTGAAAAACAGTGAGGTTACTGTATCAGTACAGCCCCATAAACTGAAACCAAATGGCAAATACAGGTCACGAAGTAAGTGAGGTCATGCAAATGAGCATCCGATTTACAAGTAATTTGGAGTATTTCTATTGGTTCATTCATTATGAAATGTTTATGTGAAGGACAGCTGCTGTGGTCAAATATTGTAGTAAACAAATGATTGACAAAAATGCATGTTTATAATTGGACAGTGACAATATCAGTGTAACGGTGCTGCTTTGTGTTCTGTTATGGGGAGTTTAATGGGGCAGTTTAAAGAAGAAGTTTATTATTATTCCTTATAAATAGTCTGTAATCGCTAACGCAGTTCAGGGTCCCATTGGATCAGGAGCCTGCCTGGAATCACTAAGCACAAGGCGGAAACACACCCAATATATATTGCTAGAGCGAATAGGTTAGAGTTGCTTTGTTTGTTCTGTTATGGGAAGAGTGTTAGTGGTGCAATTAGAGCAAAAACAAAAAAATGAAAACAAGAACTTAAGGTTATTTTAGCAATCAAATTATTCACTGTGCGAAAGGCGTTCAGCTAATGTTGTCCTGTTGACAGCTAGGAATTGATCCTTCTGTAAACAAGTTAAAGAATGGCGTGGATTTGAAGGAGATTACAAAGACGTAGCTGCCTTTGAGACTTCTTCTAATGCTTTGATGTTCTCTGACTTAAGGGGTGGGGGGGTGGAATGTGGGGGGCGGTGAATAAAATTCATCAGAAATGGAGAGACCTTGGGCGAGGAACGCGAGCTGATTAGCTTTCGCACGCCCGAGACGTGGGCAAGGCTTTGCAAGGCTGCTCTAATATTTGTTTTCTATCCACTGGATATGTGAGGAAGAAGAAAGCGAGGGAGTGCTTTAAGTATCACCGAATGCGTTTGTTCTCTTCAAAAGCCAGGAAAAGCCTGTGATTCTCTGTTTTTTGCCGTGTCCATTGTTCGTGCTCATTACTGCAATAAAGCCGATTTGTGCCTCTCCAGATCCTTCTATAAAGAGAATTGTCAATGACCCACCACTGCACTACGCTTAATGTATTATTACAAAGGAATAACAGAAGCTGCTGGATGGAGCCAAGGCTACCGGAGCTCTGTCAGAAAGGCCCATAGCTGCAATGTTTGTCTTCTGAGCTCTGTCAAAAGTAAATTGAGTCCTTTGGTAGACGGCTGAATTTCAGGCAGAGAGCTGTTAGAGAATTTATACTGTATGTTCTACCACACTCACAGACAATTAAGAGCGAATGCAGCCCAATAAGCCACCACTCACTTTCCAAAGGGAGTCTAATTAAGTGCATGGCTTTCCATGCTTCTGTAGATGTGTATTATTGCTTTGGAGAGTGGATGGCTCCACTGGAGAATTGTCACTTTGGCCTTAACAGAATTCATTTCAGTTCACTTCAAATGTATTTGTACAGTGCTTTTACAAAAGATGTTCTCCCTTCAGAATCAACTTCAGAGATCGCTTCTTTCTTTTTCTTACACTGTAATGTTTTATTCTGTTTCAGCAATCATCCCTGCCCTATGTACACCATGGGTCAGTTATTAAGCTTAGTTCTCTTGATTAATTAAGTCAAATGAAGATTACTATTATTATTATGAGGCAAGAAGTGACCGCAGTGACCGATTTTGCCAGGACGTCTATAACAACCCTACTCTTTGAGGAAATGCCCCATTTGTTCAGTACAGTGGCCCCATCGCTGCACTCTGACATTGGGATCCACACAGACCACTGCAGTGGTTACCAAACTTTTTCTGCAGTGCCCCACTTTTGTAGAAATTAATATTTTGAAAGGCCTCATCTCCAACACACACATGCATGTCTTTTACTTCCCAACTACAGTGGAAAGTTCCTCGACAATACAGCGAAATTCGTGGCAAGCGACATCCTCAGACATGGTTTGGTCGCCAGTTATAAATAAAAATGTTGAACAGAGAAAAAATACAGGCACCTCTGGAAAAAAACCCTCAACAAGAAGCGGGACCATGCAGGAAAAACGTTGTTGCTTTCCTGGCAGCACATGTAAACTATGCTCTGTCCCAAACGACACCCTACTCCCTAAATAGCACACATCAAAAATGTATAATACTAATACTACTACACCACTACCTCTCACCAGAGCATTCCCTTTTGAGTTTCAGAATTCCTTAAGGTCTAGGGGCTGGAACTGTGGTAGCACAAGCAGACCAATGTTTCCCCAGTGACAAAGGATTTGATTACATTCCACATAAGCATTAATGGCATTACATATCCATGTTGGATGATTAATTCAGAATCAAAAACGTCACTCTAATGTTTCCCAAGGATATGGGATGCCACTTCATCACTGCAGAGAACCTGACATACTTTCACTGACATACTTTATACCACTTTGGTGAGTTCCTAGTATTGAGCATGGCAACCTTATGCTCCAGTGTT
Source organism: Hoplias malabaricus (assembly GCF_029633855.1). Taxonomy (NCBI): domain Eukaryota; kingdom Metazoa; phylum Chordata; class Actinopteri; order Characiformes; family Erythrinidae; genus Hoplias; species Hoplias malabaricus. The sequence goes on along the minus strand of NC_089802.1, from coordinate 62,499,451 downwards.
CCACTCCTTTAGCAGTGGCTTGCTTTGAATGTTACACATATTGTGGATATGTGTAAATCAGATTCAGATTTAGAAAAAAATAAACGAATACTTCGTTAAATACTACATACTACTCACATACTCACACACCTATGGACCCTTTTGAGAAGCCAATCCATCTACTGATGTGTGTTTTTGGACCATGGGAGGAAACCAGAGCACCCAGAGGAAACACAAGCCGACACAGGGGGAGAACACACCAAACTCCTCACAGACAGTCACCCGGAGCATGACTTGAACCAACAACCCCAGGACCCTGCTGCACCATCGTCAACACCACCAAAACACTTGTCATACGCCAGAAAAATCCCAAAACCAGAATACACACTGTACTTTAAAAATACTCCTTCAGAAACCTGACAGCAATCTATGATATACATTCATTCATTAATATTTTTAACAGCTTCCTTCCCGTCAGGGTCGTGGTGTTTCGGGAGCCTGGAATCACTGGACATAAGGCATGGACACAATCTAGTCTAGTGTAGGCAAGATGGTCTGTACCCAAACTTTTGACAGTCCAGACATTACCTTAATGAAGAGGTTTTCAAATCCAGATTACGGATCCAGGTTCCAGGCCAGGATTTTAAAATGGCCAGCTGGTATTATGCTATAGATGCAACTGCTAATGTACCTGACTCACCAAGTAAAAGCTGTGTCCCAATTACACACTTAATACTAATCCTAACAAGTGTTTGTGCATGTAGTACGTAGTATAGTTACAAGAGTTACGCTTGAGTATACTAAAACTCGATAGTGCTGCATATCTGTGAGCATAGTAAAGATGAACACTTCTGTCCCACAATCCAACGGGGAATGGAAATGTAAAATCTTATCATGGCTGGAAATGTTGGGTTCTGTCACAAATAGTGCCATACACCCTACATAGTACACTTCACCGATAAATCTAATACTACTACACTCATCAAAATAAATGGTTTTATTATCTGACTTACAATGCAATATTTTAGCGAAGAAACTGTTATTTTATGTACTAAACTGTGCACTAAGCAGTTTGAAGGGAGATTGATTGGAGTTTCAACTTTTGAAAAAAATGGCGCACAGCATTGCAGCTGCAGTTCATCACGTCCTATTAGATAGAAATATGTAGTATGTTGATACTTAGTGTACTAGCCTGCCAAATTCACACCTTTAAGGTTAGTACATTGTATATACTGTATAGGATTAGTGTGTAGTCCACAACTGACGGCATCCATAGTGTCATTTCAGTCAGCCATTTTAAAATCCCAGTCTGCGACCTGAATCCAAGGTCCAGATTTGAAGACCTCTGCCTTAAAGTGACTGAATTCACAAAACAGAAGGGCTGTCCAGATAATTTGGACACACGTAAGAGCTTGGAGAATCTCTATGTGTCAAAAAATATATAATGTGAGTACTTGTTCCATCTAAATTGGGACATTTATAACTCACAAATCAGAAATCCTCTTTGATAATCTGACTAAGTTTTGAATATTTGGAAATCTGAAACATTTGGAATTTTCATTCCATTTCAATGACGTTCTGTGTGTGTTCTTTTTTCTTTGCTCAGTTAATTAGACACAGTCTGAAATGTGATGTAGATTTATTTGTCCCTCAAGAGAGACGGCCTACACACTGCTGGAGTGAGGCATTCCTAAACCGTGGTCTCACTGAGCTGAAGGACGCGAAACTGCCGGAGATTTCACTGTATCCTCCGTCTCCAAAACACTTCACACAATCTGGCTTCGTAACCAACGCTGTCCGGCCAAGCAACTTCCTGTACAACTCAGTGTGTGTGTGTGTGTATGTGTGTGGCAGGGCGGAATGCAGACTCTGGCAAATAGAGAGTCTGAACTACACACACACACATACACAAGGCTGAAAGGCATATACATCTGTTCACTCAACATTTCTTCTGAAATCTACAGCATTAATAACTAGTTTGTTTACACTTAACGAAAATGTTTTTCACCAAGTATTGGAGCATTTCTGTGACGATTTGAAGGCATTCAGTCACCAAGTACTGATTATAAACACCACTCCAAGTCATTCTGCAGTTATTTGATGAAAAACCATCCAAAGCTTGGGCGGGTGTGAGGTGGCGGTGGAGGTGGGGCGGGGGTGTTGTTGCTTAGTTCGGAGTTATGCTCAAGTATTTAGACTTTAAGGAAAACTAGACAGTATTTTCACTTCAGAATAACATTTTCAAAATCATTTCAATGGTCCACTGACATGTTACAGAGAAAATAAATAATCTGTCGCTGCTACTCTGGGCTCAGCACTGCAGAAACTGCACTATGTAACTTGTAGTGAAGAGTTGGAAACAACCCCCTCTCCCTCTCCTCCTTATTGAGGTTCTGTTAAATTTAATTACACTCTGCAACTGTATGGAGAGGTCAGGAGCAAAAATGCCAATTCTTACTTATTGTTCCTTTTAAATTACCTCTGCTAACATTTAAAGCAATGAACCAATGTCCGTGTTTATAGTCAGAGTCAGAAACCACATAAGCAAATCTATTTGAGATTACTTAATTAAATCTAGATGATCAGCATACAGTTTTATAATGCTAATTGTTAGCTAAATTAGCCTTTTAGCTTGATATGCTGAATTCTAAAGAAACTTGAACAGAGAATTGCTTGCAGTGCTGGTGCTGTTTGAAGTTTTCATTCATTCATTCATTCATTCATTCTTCTCCTGTTACTGGTTCATGCTCATCAGGATTGTGGTGAGTCACTGAGTGCAAGGCAGGGACACACCCTAGGCAGGATGTTAGTCCATCACAGGGCATCATGCTCTCACCCAGTCATTCATACTTGTGCCACCAACATTTTGGATTTTGAGAATATAGGAGGAAAGTGCAGCACCTGGAAGACTCAATGACATGGGGAGAACACATCAAAAGTAAGGGTCAAATACTAGACCCCAAGCCCCTGAAGCTGTGTGGCAGTGACCAAGCCAGTTATGTGACTATGCCACAAATATGAAATGCTTAATGCCACTAAAAGTTCCCTCATAGCTGGGGTGTGTCTAGACTGCGAGGAGACCTGGGGCTTAGCCCCAAGGAAAAATGTTGCTCTATGAAATCTTTACCAAATGTTTGTAATGTCAAATCAAGCAAGAATTCAGATCTTACTATGAGGGGCTTTGGTTTAATAGTACAATTCTATTAAAACTGCATAGATTAATATGTTGGTTGCACATGTAACTTTATTTTGATATTACTTTAATGTGTGAGTACTTAACTAATACCCTCAAAATAGCATGATGTCAACAAACAGAAAAAACACAGGGCATTTTTGCTGCATTAAAAATAACCTGCAGTATCGTGCATTTGTGCTAAATACACTAAACCTGGGGTGTCAAACTCAGTGGGCAGCGGGCCACATTACACTCAGTTCAATGTCAGGTACGGGCCGGACCACAAAAGCTTTAATCAATATCATATCAGCAATTCCTCTTAAATGTTTTAATGTATCCACAGGGTGCATGCTGAATTCACAATTTCAACATACAAAATAGATGAACATGTGCAGTTCATTATAAAAAAAAATGGTTAAACATCGGTTAATCCCATATTATTTTTATTTTTGTAGCTATAAATATGTTCCTGAAAATGATGTCAATGCATTTCCAGCAAATATATAAATAAGAAAGTGTCTCAGTGACACGTGAAAGTGTCACATGTTTAGAGTAAACTATCACATGACTAGAACTGTTTATGTCCTGGTTGCACCACAAGAAGAGGCTGCATCGAAGCTCTCAAAGAAAAGGTTAATAAAGTATGTTAATATAAAGAGGGCACAATAAAGTGTCTAGTGTGGATATATGCATTTTCATTTACTCAACTTTGCTTAGTGTGGTCTTGAAAGGAGTAAACATTGTTGATGGTAACTATAGTAACCGGTGGGATAACACAATGCATCTAAGTATACACTTATACACATCTTCTTCCTCTACCAAACTTTCTACACTGTTTTTTTTTCTTTTAGCTTCACTTTGAGTCAAATTCTAGATATATTGGACCCAAGTGGCCCTCTAGACAAGGCATGCACAACTGCAGTTATCTCTCAAAATGAGAGAACGTGTGAGTGAATGTGCGAGTGTGTGTCGCCCTGTGAAGGACTGGCGCCCCCTCCGGGTGTATTCCCACCTTGCGCTCGTTGATTTTGGGGAGGCACTCTGAACTGGATAAGCGCTTACAGACAATGAATGAATGAACGATTGGAAGTTTCAGTACATGTTGCACAATGGAAACAATGTTGATGTTTGATGTTCTGTTATCTTTACTTTCAGTATTCATAAGGGTTTTTCAATGTGTACAATAGTCACACTAGAATATAATACAGAATTCTTGTGGAAATGCTGGCGTCTGTTAATGAACTAGGCTAGGATATACAAGAATGTACATGACTGCATAGTACAAATATGTTAAATGCTTATGCACCATATCATCCCACCGGTCACAAATATGTCAATCATAAAACAAACTTTTCATCCATTTTCTGATGGATTTTTTTTTCAAAGTTTTAATAATGACATATAATTTAGATATTTAAATACATTGGAAAAAAAGGGATTAAATGGGTGAAAGTAAGATTAAAACTGTATTTCGGTGCAGTTTATCTAACTTTGAATCCATTGGGTGCAGCACTGAATGATTGACAGCTAACTCTGGCTGTTGATTGGCTAAATAAGTGACGGCCAATGAGAAGCACGTTCTTTTGTGCTGGGGAGTATTAGCCTGTGGAGCGTTATCTTAACAGTTTCACCTCAGTAATACAGAATGAAATCCCGTATCGGTTTCAAACAGAATACGTTTTTTATTTTCCAAATACGTTTCCAAATAATTTTAAGCCATTCTTCTTGCAGGATAGTGGCCAGGTCACTACGCGATGCTGGTGGAGGAAAACGTTTCCTGACTCGCTCCTCCAAAACACCCCAAAGTGGCTCAATAATATTTAGATCTGGTGACTGTGCAGGCCATGGGAGATGTTCAGCTTCACTTTCATGTTCATCAAACCAATCTTTCACCAGTCTTGCTGTGTGTATTGATGCATTGTCATCCTGATACAGAGCACCGCCTTCAGGATAGAATGTTTGAACCATTGGATGCACATGGTCCTCCAGAACGGTTCAGTAGCCCTTGGCAGTGACGCGCCCATCTAGCACAAGTATTGGGCCAAGGGAGTGCCATGATATGGCAGCCCAAACCATCACTGATCCACCCCCATGCTTCACTCTGGACATGCAACAGTCTGGGTGGTACGCTTCTTTGGGGCTTCTCCACACCGTAACTCTCCTGGATGTGGGGAAAACAGTAAGGGTGGACTCATCAGAGAACAATACATGTTTCACATTGTCCACAGCCCAAGATTTGTGCTCCTTGCACCATTGAAACTGACGTTTGGCATTGGCATGAGTGACCAAATGTTTGGCTATAGCAGCCCGGCCGTGTATATTGACCCTGTGGAGCTCCCGACGGACAGTTCTGGTGGAAACAGGAGAGTTGATGTGCACATTTAATTCTGCCGTGATTTGGGCAGCCGTGGTTTTATGTTTTTTGGAAACAATCCGGGTTAGCACCCGAACATCCCTTTCAGACAGCTTCCTCTAGCGTCCACAGTTAATCCTGTTGGATGTGTTTCGTCCTTCTTGGTGGTATGCTCACATTACCCTGGATACTGTGGCTCTTGATACATCACAAAGACTTGCTGTCTTGGTCACAGATGCGCCAGCAAGACGTGCACCAACAATTTGTCCTCTTTGGACTCTGGTATGTCACCCATAATGTTGTGTGAATTGCAATATTTTGAGCAAAACTGTGCTCTTACCCTCTGCTAATTGAACCTTCACACTCTGCTCTTACTGGTGCAATGTGCAATTAATGAAGATTGGCCACCAGGCTGGTCCAATTTAACCATGAATCCTCCCACACTAAAATAACAGGTGTTTCAGAATCTTTGTCTAACCCCTGTAGTGTCATGTTCCAAAACATTTCTGCAATGCAAAGACTGTATGGACGTTTTCCAAGTCTACATCTAGAGAGCTCACCCGACCACCCACACAGGAAGTAAAATTTAACCCAGTGCTCTTAATTGGAATGTCTACGATTGTGGGGAAACGCAGTTCTTTCTGGTTGTTTACATTCGAAGCTAGGTGTCAGTTAAGGTAGGTTTGAGGAGGGAAAAAAAGATTACTGTTGTTTGTACGTAGCTGAAGTTTAACCTGTTTGTAAGATGTATTCACTATTTGAATTACTTCAGAAACTGATTTTAGTTTTGTAGCAGTTAGCCATCTCCTGAAATTGGAGACATTTCCATCTCAAGTGATCCTACACAGCAAAATAAGTCAATATTACCCACCTGTGGAGCAGGAATAGATCAATATCCTCATTCAGATTTTAACTTTTGGAGTTCTCTCCGTTGTCTAAAAGAACTCGAAGTAGAAGAGAGAGAGAAAGACTAGCATACCGGACAGAGAAGGATTGTTTTTTTTTCTACTCATTAAAAGACACTGGGGCTTCGTAAAAACATTAAACAGGTTTCCAGCAGGCACAGTCTGGAGAGCTACCACATAGTGAGGAAACATTTATTAAAAAAAAAAAAACTATTATTATTATTATTATTATTATTATTATTATTACAATCACTAACGCCTTTAAGGACAAACAAAATACACTCAGCTGAGATTTTCACATTTCAGCTTGCTGGAAGTGAGCACTAGAGGGCAGTATAGCTAACAAAATCAGCCTGGACCTAAACAGCTGGTCACTTCAATTAACCATGTCAATGTGTATCCTTTATATGTGATCTTTACTGTGGTATCAGTTTGACTGAATGTGTGAGGATCCTCTGTATTTGATTAGCAGTTAAAGATTATCTTTAGGAGCTCAGGAAAAAAATGCATCATCCCACTCAGGAATAAACAGCGTTTCTTCTTTTTTTTTTCCAGAATATTCATAGCCTCGTTTTGAAAATAAATATAAGAAACTAAGGATTAAAAGCTGTTACTGTTGTATTTGAGACATTCAGGTTACCTTCCTGTGGGAAACAACATAACATATTGTTTCTTACACATAATTCATACAATCCAAATAAAAAAGTAGTAGTAATGCTTGGTCATTGTATGAACTTGAACGTGTGGGTGTGTGCGCGCGTGTATAGGCACAGTATAGACCTGGTGCCAGTCTTTGACAGTATAATTGTGTGTTCTGCTGGTCTCAGCACCACCACTCCTCTGGGGAACTGACTTAAGCTGGGTTACATTATCCACTTGTCTATTGGCCTTGACAGACCAGCAAATGTGCTCAGACCCCTCTGTAACACACATGCACACACACACACAAACTCCTAGTCTGGATGGCATCCCGCTGTGGTAGTGTAAACAGGAACTCGATGCCGAAAGGGAATCAGACACCCTAAAGCTTCGTTAGGTCTCTAATTTACTTACTGTGCATCACTGGCTTAGCCATAGTCAAGAAATGGCTGAAACGCATGAAAATAGATGAGGATGATGCTCTATTTCTGTGAGTAATGTTGATACTTTTTTGCTGTTACAGATTACTTAAGGTTGTACTACATTTGGTAGACCACTAACTGCAGGAAAGTAAAAAAAAAAAATTAAAGTGCTACAAAACTAAACAACTCAAGTTACAAACTGAGTTTCTGTGGTAATTCAAACAGTGAATAATACGTTTAATGCCCTCTAGCCATTTCTTGGCATTGAGTACAATCATATGCAGTTTCACCGAAGGATGAGGAAGCACAGTTAATTTTTAATGTGATTTAATGTTACAAAAAATGTCACTGTAATGTAAAACACAGGTGGCATTGTCAAAAGCCACAGTTGAACATCAGAATCCACAGTATGTGCTCCTTAAAGTAGCCAAATTGCATAATTAATAAGGGTTTCTAAAAACGTAACAGGTCAAACTGGTCAAAGAATCTGCATATTTTGCCCAACAACACTCAATGGAGCATCACAATGATCTTGCAACTGTATCTGTAAAACAAAAATACCACCTAGTGTTTCTAGATGTTGGGCCATGTCTCTGGGGATTTGATGGCATTCAGTCGTAATGCCAGAAATCAGAATTACAAACACTACCCCAGTTCATCCCAGAGGAACTAAATGATGATAAATCTAGACAAAGGCTGTGCTGGGAGGCTTTAGGCCCTTGGCATTAGAGATGCTGACCTTAAGCTAATATAAGGCTGCATGAGAAAATGTTTTATGCTTTTCTATCAAGATTAGACAAGTGTCTGCACAATCGGTGCCCTTTAAAGTAGCTGAATTTACTGATTACAAGGGGGTAGCACCAAATTTTTGGACTGTGTATGTGATAAGCAACAGATTCCCAAGTTGGGAGTGAGCTGAATGTCAATGTAAGTGTTTGTGTTTGTATGTGTCTGGAGAGGGAATGCGGATCAGAGACAGTCAAAGGTAAGTGTGTAGGTGTGTGAGAGAACAGGCAGATTTCTCTGTCTGGGCTGAGGGGCCTGGTGAGGGTCTGGTTGTCAGAGTCTCTCTCCTCCACTGCTCTGGTCATGGTTAAACACACCAGGGCCTGAATGCATTAGATGGCCCAGAGGTAGAGGTCCTGCATCAGGTTTTACAGTTATAGATATGTAAATACTATTACAGGGACAGCCAATTGAAGAGTTGCAAAACGTTTGGAAATGTGAAATTAATGCAGATGCAGACCCGGTCTTAATATTTACAACGCTCGTGGTATTAGTCCATTACTATTACTAATAGGGAAAATAGAGCCTGTCATTGCTACTTTGGGCTCAGCACTGCAGAAACTGCACTGTATAAATTTTGGAGGAGGGTAGGACACCAGCCCCCCACCCCTTGATTGTAGGGAGGTGCTATAACAGAGAATTACACTCTGCAATTGTACTGGGAGCCCAGGAGCAACAATCCCAGATCTTAAGTATTACCTAGGGACATATGGTAAAATAATTTACCAGTATTCTGACAGTTATTTGCAGACTTAAACATTAAAGGTAATTAAGCATTAAAAGAAATGCTAGCTATCTGTGCAGCTAATGTTATTAGCATATATGCTAGCATTTCTGACTCCTCCAACTAACTTAACAGTTGCAGATTTTAAATAATAACAGTGGTGTAATTGGTTTGCACCAAACAAGCGGCCTAAGACCGACTGAGCAGGTGGGTCTTGGTCCATTTCTAAATAAACTTTGGTGCAGTTAATTTCAAATGTGAATACAATACAAACCAAAAGCATCTAAAAAACAAAAACAGCATGTGAATTCCCAAGATGTAACAATAATCGCACCACAAAGGAATGGTATGTTAAAAACAAACTATGGACGACATACCTCCCAGAGCAGCTCTCTTTATAGCAGAGCTGCTCTGTATTGGGCAATGGTGGAATTTCTGGCAGGGTTTTGTTTCCTTTACCCATTTTACCAGTGCTTGCTGTGATTCCAGTTGGTAAAAATACTACCAGATAAATATACACAATCCCAGTAAAGTGCTTTAAAGGTGATATTCACAATTTTAATCAAAAGAACACTTTATATTATACTTGAAAGAAGTTTCCTCACCATTTGCTAGTTCTCCAGTATAAAAAAACAGTCTCAGTCCGGTATACTAGGCTTTCCATCTCTCTCTCTGCTCACGGCAGAATAAAGGCATCTGGAGTATGTTAGACAAATGGACAGAACTCCAGATAGTGAAAAGCATGAACAGAGATGAGGATAATGATATGCTGCTCCATAGGTGGGTGATATTGACTTATTTGTGCTCTTTCGGATTACTTAAGGCAGAATGTCTCCAAATTCGGAATTTGCAAAGGAAACCAAGCTACAAGTCTGAACCCATATGCTACAGGTGTAGATTAGTTTTTAAACTGAATTAGCTATCGTCACAGCTGAGTGAGGTCCATTAGAGCTTACACCCCTCTGTCTGGCACAAGTCCATCCCAAACATTTCCTTCACCAGTGAGAAACCTCAGCAAACCATGCCAATCTATACGCTTACTGACAGAACACTGCCCAACCAGGACTCCTGGACTTTCTCTCTCATTCATCCCACACACACACAGACACACACACACACATCTGTACAGCAGACAAAACAGCAGGATGGTTACAGTACATTTAGTAGACACCTCTACTAATGAGTGACACAGATATGCAGCTGTGCATATACAGTTTGTAGAACGTCTAATAGAAAAGCTTTGCCAGCAGAATGGGATGTTGTAAAGCAGTTGCACATGAGTCTAAGGCCATCATGACCATTGCCAAGTGTTAAACACCTCCAGAATTCAGCTGGAAACAAGAAGTGCCAGAACAAATAAAAAAAAGTCCATTATTATCAATATTGGCTTTATTCAACTGATCAATTAAATCCTCACCGCAGTGTTCCAATAGTTAATGTATAGTCCCTTTCCCAGAAGTGGAGTTTAGTGCTTAGAATGTTACTACAGCAAAGGGTGTAGTGTATGGTTAACCATTTCAGTACCATGTGAATAATCACCACTGAGTGAAATGAAGTATAAAGACAGTTGACATATTGTTAAAATAAAAGATGATATTGGTTATCTTTCATTTTTCCCACATTTAATGGCATATGGTGTTCAGTCACTCACAGATACTTAAAATTAATCAGAATGTATGTTTTTCTAGACTTTTAATTGCACATTTCAAAAGGATAAAATATATACAGTGGAACCTCTACTAACGAACGCCTATACTAACGAACTTTCCAAGATACGAACTGGGCATTTGAATATTTTTTGCCTCCACCAACGAACCATGACTCTAGAAACGAACCCAAGCCTCCTCCGAGCCGGCGGCTGGAAATGGCCACTGACCCCAATAGGCGAGTCTCCCAGCGCTCCCAGACTTGAGTGAGCTTTTAAGATTAGCACATTGTAGCTTTAGCAATTTAGTATTAGTGTAAATAGCAGACATCGAAATTCATGCTAAGTTAAGCCTTCATCTCCCCACATTCACCCGCCTACTCTCCTTTATTCCACCCACCCCCCACCTCCCGTCATACAGCCAGTGCCAGTGTGTTACTCCTCCAGCCAGTCGTCACGTCTTCAAGGTAGCGATGTGTAACCACTTAACTTTTTTATTTCTTTTTTATTACTGTTACCACTGTATTTCTTTTTATTTTTAGTAATGATACATGTATTTTTTTTTACTAATTTGAGAGTGTTGTAAACTTATCAGTGCAAAAAGTGTGACTTTCCGGGTGGGGCTGGAACGCATTAATTGCTTTTCCTTTATTTTAAATGGAGAAAATGGACTTGAGAAACGAACTTTTCTACTTACGAACCGGGTCACGGAACGGATAAAGTTCGTATGTAGAGGTTCCACTGTATCTGCATTCAGGATTAAGCTTTTCTGATTTTGGCTTTTCACCAGTAACATGGGTTGATGCATGAAATTCATCACATCATATATTACTTAAACAAGAACAGTACATGATATTTTTACCTTAAAATTACAAAAAACACTTATTATAACACTCCATTGACCTGTAATAGCCCTGTGAAGGACTGGCGCCCCCTCCAGGGTGTATTCCCGCCTTGCGCCCAATGATTCTAGGTAGGCTCTGGACCCACCGCAACTCTGAACTGGATAAGCGGTTACAGATAATGAATGAATGAATGAATGACCTGTAATAGGGAGAATAGAGCCTCTGTCATTGCTACTCTGGGCTCAACAATACAGAAACTGCACTATGTAATGTTTGGAGCAGGGTAGGATAACACCCCGGCTCCTGCCCTCTCTCTTACTGTGCTGTAAAAAATTAATTAAACTAGTGGATGCCTGTACCAAAAAACATTTCTGCAACATCATTATCCACAAAGCTGATAAAAATAAATACAATATAAAAAAGGGCCCACCCTCTGGACAGACATACTCACATATAAATGGACTAAATTTATAGAAAGAAATTTTGAGAAGTCCTTTTACCATAGGCCAGTAGACTCCTCAGAAACACTGTCAGTTAAATACAAAATATTGCTGGTGTAAATAAACCATTCTTCTAAATATGGACCAGTGTCTAATTCAGGTAAGGCCAATGTGCCCAAACTTTTGCACATTTGCCTTCAGACTGAAGATACATTGCAGATGACCTTAATTGACTGTCCATACTCCCCCTACACACACACACACACAGAGAAAACCAAAGCCAAACTAGCAAAAGCAGACAGAGGTGTGTGTGTGTGTCTGTGCATGTGTGTGATGCTCCCCAGTCAGAAAATTCTCAAGGGAGCCCCATACATACACATCTCTTTCCCCCATATCTCTCTCTCTCTCTCTCTCTCTCTCTCTCTCTCTCTCTCACACACACACACACACACACACACACACACACACACACACAGAATGTTCCATCTGTCCCCCTCCTCCTGTCTGGGTGCATCTGTCTGCTGGAACAGGAGAGAAGTCCCCCAAACGCACACACTTTCGATTATTCAATTGCTCTTGCTGTCTTTTGGAACACTATCATGTCCCTAGCCCCTCTCTCATTTTCTCTATCTCTCTCTCTCTCTCTCTCTTTCTCTCTCTCTCTCTCTCTCTCTCTCTCTCTCTCTCTCTCTCTCTCTAGACACAAACAGTTCTCTGGGTTCGATCCAGGAGCGTTTCTCTCTGTCCAGGTGACATGTGTTTTCCTCTGGCTCAGTGTGGAGCAGCAGGTGGGACTAGCAGGTACACCTCCAAGAAAAGATGGAGAGATGCCATAGAAAAGAAAAGTGCCACGTGCACATAAACTAGCTGCATATATAAAACACAAAATACAGCTAGTGAAAATGATAAACTATTTAAACTACATCAATGAAAAATATCAATACATTTTCACAGCGTTTCTCTTATCAGAAATTTAGTGAATTAGCAAATATCCTCATATGTTAACTGTCTTAGGATTGCTGCTTTAATATTAAGCTGAAATGTGTAGCCTGATCTTGCGTGTCCTAATTGTAATTACACACAGGATTAGATGTAAAATATCTTAAGCCAATCCATTGCAGCTTCATATATGGCCCGCCCCAGTCTCATCTTACATACAACCACAACATTTCTGCTACCATCTATTGTTGAACATTTAAATCCTACATCTAACCACTAAGGTTGCTGTGGCTGTTTATGATCTGATCAGCAACCAGTTACACCTAATTAACGTTACTCATTGGGCCCCGCACATTACCTTCATCTGTACTCAGAGCCCCACTTCATCCCTCTTCACAGGACTGTAGGTTTTTTGATGAATTAAGCCCATGACACCTCGAGAAGACTCAAAAGAGAAGGAGACGTGATTGTAATATGCCTTTAGGGAACAAACCTGGACATTCAAACCTCTGTTGCACCTTTAAAAGTACATTTACACTGTGTGCACTTTAGTGACCAATGATGTACCTCGACCGTACTTTTTTTCAGAGAGTGAGCTTCCACGTTGACCTCCCTGGTGACTAAAAGACAGAAACAACTTACACAATCTAGGTCACACTTTACTGGTCACTGTTTTTAAGGCATAGTTGATCTGATTTGAACTACACTTATGAAATCTAGTCCATCCATCCATCCATTATCTGTAACCGCTTATCCAAATTAGGGTCGCGGGGGGTCCAGAGCCTACCTGGAATCATTGGGCGCAAGGCGGGAATACACCCTGGAGGGGACATGAAATCTAGTAAATTCACTATATACTCTGTCCACTGTAGACAGACATTTCATTGCACAGAAATAAATTGTGAAACTTCAATGAAAAGCATGAAGTGAAATGTGTAGGCGGTAGATTAAAGCAATCATATGCTCACAGAAATCTTCCAGTAAGAAGACTGTCACAAAAGGCAAACTCAAGTTGTTTAGTTTTGTTGCACATTCCATCTGTGGGGGGCAGCCGTGGCCTTAAGGTTAGAGAAGTGAGCTTTAGGCCGGAGGAAAAATTATTTCACGGCTGAAGTGTCCTTGAGCAAGGCACCAAACTGCTCCCCTGGCACCAAGGTTGTTGGCAGCCTCCTGCTCCGGTTGTATATGGGTGTGTGTTCACTGCCCCTAGTGTTTGTGAAGAATTCCTCACTAGTGAGTGTGTTTGTGTCTTAACATTTATGGTTGAGTCAAATGCAGAGAAGCAATTTCCCTAAGTGGATCAATAAAGGTGTTTCTTCTTCTTCTGTGCAGTTCGCTGCAGACTCCTGAATTTGGAAACATCTCAATCTCAAGTAATCAGAAATAGCAAAAATAGGTCAATATTACCCACCTAGTAATATTACCCACCAGTAAATGAATTAATGAATGAATCACCCACCTATGGAGCAGGAAATAGAGCAGCATCCTCATTTCGGGTCACGCTTTTTGATGTTGAGTGTTTTCTTAGTTTTTTTAAAAACCTCCAGGTGCTGTTTCTCTGCCGTGAGCAGAGAGAGTGACAGAGACAAATCCTAGCATACTGGACCAATCCACTTTGTTTTTGTAAACTCATTAGACCGGTTTAAAGTCTAAACAAACATATCTGAGAGCAAGCAAAGGGTGAGGAAACATCTTCAGAATTTTATTTATTTATTTATTTATTTTAAATCATGAATGTCACCTTTAACTCCTGAAGAAACGATGAAAGAGCACACAATATGTAGCCATAGAAATCAGTACATAAATTACCAGAGTCTGACCAATTGTTCCATTCCAATGTTAAAAACACAAATTCACTCAAACAAAAAACATAGATTACTCTCCGCAGCATGTGGTCACTCTGCTGGACTTCATTGGAAGAGTGAGGTCACATTTTGAAGTCAGTCGGGGATCATCGGAACTGCATTATACACAGCAAAAGGCTAATTTCCTTTATAGACTTGAAGTAGCTTGCAGACTAAAGTGTGTGAGATGAACTGTGACAACCATTAAGTCGTTTCCTGTTTAGTTAAATTAATGTTGGGATTGCATGTGACATTGTCTCTCTCTCTCTCTCTCTCTCTCTCTCTCTCTCTCTCTCTCTCTCTCTCTCTCTCTCTCTCTCTCTCTCTCTCTCTCTCTCTCGGCACACAGCTGTTTGCAGGGCAATCATGTTATTTGGAGCTGAGAGTGTGAAACATAGCTTCATACCATTAGAGTGAGCGGATGTCCAAATTCCTCTGTCTATTAATTATGGCCTAGTTTCGGTAAACAAACAAAATATACATGACTACGGGTGCTCTATATCAGAGGTGGCAAAAGTTTAAACCCTCTCCTGGATTTCATTACAACGGCCTGGTTTGTTTAATTATCTCCAAGCCACTTTAGATATGTAAGGAAAGCTGGTCTAAGGAGACTGAGTGCAGCACTCCACAAATACATTGTCTCATACTTTCGATCATGGAGGATGGAGGACCGAGAGCCCATCTAGAAAATGGAATGCAAAACTGGAAATTACTCTTTATCAGATTTCTGATGAAGAAAGTGGCATAGACATAAAACCGGGAATGTTTTTTGTGTGTTTCTGAGGCTGTGCTCTGGACGACTCAAGCCGCATTTACTGTGCTGTTCATATAGCTACTGTCTGTTTTAAACGGGGACATAGCCAGGGATAAACTGGCTGGTTCAGAGTGATATATATTTGGAAAGAGTGTTAAGTTGGGGCTGGTTTTATATTCAATTTGCACAGCAGAATGTGCTCGCACACTGAGACTGAGTCGACTCAGCGTGTTTCGATTCTCTGAATCATCAGCTAAGAATTGATCCAATTTACTATCTATGGTTGATTCGATTCATCCCGACTGTCTAATGCTCAGCACAGATTCATTGGTGGTAGACTCCTCATCAGTAAATACATTTAGACGTTATTTGGCGAGAGGGCTTTGGGCCCATACTCTGAATATTGGATATTTCACATATCTGCCACCAGTCTCAGGATTGTGAGGAATTCTTAGTAAGAATTTCTTTTCAAACCAAAAACTCCTAAAGGAAAACACAGTTTTCTCCCATAATCATGCTACATAGTAACAGACATTTCCGTTTGTTTTCTGGAGAAGGCTTTTCGTAGGAGGCGCACAGTCACAGAACCAGGAGACCTCAGCCAATATCATTCAACATGTGCCTAATGAGTCCTCTGATTGGTCAGAAGAGTTCGCTGATCTCTGAACAGTAACAAAGTACTTTTGCACAACACTGACTGATATTTGGTGCAAAAGTGAGAGCGTGCAAGACAAATATCCCCTTTAAAAAAAAACTAAAACAAAATACTTTTGTGTAACTCGCATTACACAGATTCACATAATGGTTTGCGAATGTGGAACTTTTGTGCATGTTTTATACGAGTGTGTGAATGTGTTTTTTGCACCATATCGCTGCAATTGTAGCAAAACTGTGAGCATATTATATTTTTGTACTTGTGTGTGTAGAATTGAATTTGTGCACCTGCAGTGGAGAATTTGTAACTGTTAAGTTGTATTTGTGGGAGAGGAAACAAATCTACTCCTGAAGAGATTTTATCTGTGACTCAAATTTATTGATACACATGTAAGATTACTACATTTCAGTAAAGGTGAGGTGTTTTCACCAAGGAAATAAATCACCCAATAAACCTCTTTCATGTGGTTTATGTGAGAGAGAAACAACACTGAGAATGTGGAATGGGTGCGGTAGTTCATTAGCTTGTTGGCATCTTTCAGCTTTGGTCTATTTTAGGGTTTAACAACAATGCACACAAAGCAGGAACCGAGTGTGAGTTATATCTTTATAAAAGCAGTGAATAACCAAAAATAAATCTCAAACACAGGCTGACACGCCAAAAAAAAAAAAAAATGGAATGTCCGCATGAAAAACACAGAAACAGGGCATGGGTCAAAATCAGATTAAAATAAAAAAAAAACAAACAAACAAACAATAGAAACATAAATGCTCAAAATAGACAGAGGAAAGCATTGGAAAGAGCATGGACAAACACAGACAGTGTACGCAATGAGAATCTGATGATAAATGGGTGCAGTTATGGAGTGGAATATCTAGTTTTATATGTGACATAGCGGTGTTTTAATTTCAGGCAAATTATAAATAAAATGTGAGAGGTAACATTTCTCAGATTTACTTGTTGATTACTATTTAAAAGAACACTCTGTAAGATATGGTATGTTTGCTCCTGGGCTCCCCCTGCACTTGAAGAGTGTAATTCAAATTTAAAACTCTTTTTTTTTTTAGATGAAACCAGCAGTCTTTGAGAACCCCAAACTATGGACATTTTGTGTTTTTCCTCATCTTGCACAACAGACTTAATCATTAAATATGGTCTGGGTCAGTTGCAACAGAGTAGAGAAAATGCAAACATATGCAGTTCATATGGTCACTATGACTGACTCTCGCAGCATGACATCTTTCATCAAGTGAAGGAAAACCCTGATAATCTCTTCAGACCAACTTTGTAGTGTCAGTGACTCAGTCTGAACCATAAGGAGATGGTGAAAAGGTGCTCCTGAGGAATATATTATCCTTCTCAACTTTCAAAATCATGTCATCCTGAGCATTTGGATTGTGTTTTTATTTCTTTCCTGAAGTGGAAAATGTTTGGGATTAAACTCTGTGGAAGACCACACTCACTGCTCACTGTCAAATGAATTAACAGACAGACATATGCTGGCTCTAAAGGAAAGATGACATTTCCTAATCATTATGAAATATTGCACCATCTGAAACTAATGTTGGGATTAATTTTACTTCTTGTGATTTTTTTCCATGTAAGTCTGATTCCTAGGCTAAATATTTGTGGACATTTTGGTAGTTTAGATTAATTCAGGGGTGTATTAAGTCCAGAGAGGCCATGCATTACTGTGATTTCACCATCAGGAACAATGCATTGAAAGTATTGATGAAGCATAATATAATCATTCATTCATTCATTCATTCATTGTCTGTATCCGCTTATCCAGTTCAGGGTTGCAGTGGGTCCGGAGCCTACGTCTTCTCTGCTCTGACTGCCGCTACTGTTTTGGACAGGGGGCTCACAGCAGCACTTGTTGCTTGTTGAGGACAGTAAATGCAGAAGGATATGTGCTGTCATGGCTGAGTCTCCAAAAGTCTCACTCTTCAGGGAATTCACATTGACTGGGTTAAATTCATTGGCGTAATAGGCAATTAATTATGGAATTCGGGTGTTTACAGGTGTGTGTATGTCATGTATTTTACAACTGTTTAGAACAAGGCTCAACCAATAAGATTTTGGGACCAGAACTATTCGTTTTTTAAATAAAATTTTGGACATTGGTGTATTTTGACATAAAATTCCTGAAAAATTCTCTAGATTGATTAATGTTAACATTTATTTGTTTTTGTCTTCTCAGTTCTCTGACAGGGTTTTATAATCTATTCTAAATGTACTACACTGTAGAGTATCCTCCAACACACTTCGACTAAAACAGACGATTGAAACATAATGTTAGCATACTTTACTCTTTACCTTAGGAGTGTTTTACCAAAGTGAAAGATCCTTCTCATGACACTTACTAAGGGAGGGGAAGAATGCTCATACTCGTTTCAAAAGTTAATGGACACCATTTATAAATTGTAAATGTAGGTAATTTAACGTGCAACCCTTATCGACCCAGCTCTATATAAATATGTTAAAGGGAACGTCAGCAATTGTAGGGAAATGCAGTTCTCTTGGGTTTGTTTACATTTAGTAGCTCCGGGTCTTTTAAGGTAGAATTGTATGTTTGAGGAGAAAAACAATTGTTGTTTGTACGTGGCTGAAGTTTAACTTGTCTGTAAATTTTTATTCAGTTTGAATTACTACAGGCTGCACAGTGGCACAGCAGGTAGTGTCGCAGTCACACACCTCTAGGGGCCTGGAGGTTGTGGGTGCGATTCCCGCTCCAGGTGACTGTCTGTGTGTGAGTTGGTGTGTTCTCCCCGTGTCCGCGTGGGTTTTCTCCATGTGCTCCGGTTTCAACAGGTTGGTAGCTGGATTGGCAACTTAAAAAGTGTCCATAGGTGTGAGTGAATGTGTGTGTTGCCCTGTGAAGGACTGGCGCCCCCTCCAGGGTGTATTCCTGCCTTGTGCCCAATGATTCCAGGTAGGCTCTGGACCCACCGCGACCCTGAACTGGATAAGTGGTTACAGACAATGAATGAATTACTACAGAAACTCATTTATAATTTAACTTGTTTAGTGTTTTAGCACTTTCGGTCTGTTACTTTCATGCAGTTAGCTGTCCGCCAGTTACGTAAATTATCCGAAACAGCAAAAATAAGTAACAATTACCCACCTATGGAACAGGAATAAAGCAATATCCTCATCTCTTTTGATGATTTACAATGTTTGGAGGTGTCTTTGTCTTTTGTCTGCCATGAGCAGAGAGGGAGGAAGCCTGCATGCCAGAATGTCTGAGCGAGTTTCGTGGATGTCACCTTTAAATGAAATGGCACATTCATGAGCAGTTGTACATCACCTTGCCTAAACCTAGTTTCCAGTTAGTGGGGCATAAAGAACTGCGTTTTCTTTAGTGATCAGTACCCTTTATTTCAGAACATAAGTAGGACAAGCCGGAGTCCACAAAATTTAGGCCATAAACTGTTTACAAATCCATGAAATTGTATACAGAATGTTAAGCTAGGCTACGCTGTGGCAAGCCTAGTAGAAGTATAAGCCAATCTTTGTTTTGGCATGTGGATAGAAGCTGTGCCTTTACATAAGGACTTACAGACTGCTGCTAGTGTAGCATTGCAAGTATGCTAATCATCTTTGCTGTCAAACTCCACTGGCACAGTCATTCCTTAATAACAGGGCTTCCTTCAATTTCGTTTGCCCCGATTACTGTCCTCAGCAGCAGGGCTTCAGGGCGGATGATTTTGGTTTGCTTTAATATAAATAAGTTGCAGATCCAGATCCAAGATTGAGGATAAACAAAGAGCTCATTGTGTTGGATGTGGACTTGGCCATCATGGCTATAATTTTATTCCTTGCGGCGGCTTTCCCGCCCCTCCCCCCTCAGTGGACCTAATTTGTCATCAGGCAAAGACACAGAACACACCATTAAAAGTCTGTTTAAATCATATGATGACTTACAGAAAATCCTGCCTTCAGAAAAGAGCAAATTACATCAGCAGTAACACCAAGGATGAGTATGTGTCATTATCACTGTCTAGCTGTGTTGTCCTGTTTTGTTTTTTCATATGGGTGTTTGCCATGACGCATCTTTGTTTTTCTACACAAAATGAAAATGATAATCATGTTTCTTTAATATGAAACAGATTTTTTTTTTCTAAAACTTTTGATAGTAAAAGCTTTTGATAGCAATGTAAGAATTTCTTATTTTGTGGCTGATTATGCAGAAGCTGTCTCAATGCAGTGATGTGGTTTTGTATCGTGTTCTTCATCCCATATTATAGGATGTTGTGCAAGTTATTAAGATTCCTAGAAAATAACCCTTACACTACTCAGTGTTTGAAAAAAACAAGGACAGTGATGGAGGACAGAGTAGTCTGCTTGCATTACCACAGATACAGCGCCCCAGATTCTGAGAAAATCAAACTCAAAATGGACTCCTTGTGAGGGGGGAATTCATGCATTAAGAAAGGGGAGGCCTTGCCCTTAAGTGAGAGAATGCATTTCACCCTGAAGAACTCTTAGGTAGACAACCACGGAGGCCTTGCCCTTAAGCAAGGGGACACCTCCTACCTTAAGTAACCACAATGTGTAAAAGTGGTATGCAAACCACATTATCTTGGCATCATGGATTGATACCCTATGACCTGAACAAACTCAGTCTGCATACCACTTCTTATGAGTTCAGTGTTGTCTCTTGATTTCAGGTTCCGCAGAATGTATCCTTGCTTAAGGTAAATGCTTCCCTGTTCCTCTAGGTCAGAGATTCTACTCACCAGGAGAGTCCCATGTTTTGAGTTTCCAAATTTCAGAGTTCATCTGAGTCCAGGGGGCTGGATCTTTGGTAGTGCCAGGGTGTTTCTAGATTGCTTGTTGTACTGGGGCTGACAAAGGATTTAGAAGGGCACAGCTGTACCCATCTGCTTGCCAGTCAGTCCTGGGGGTAAGACTGTGCATCTAGTGAAAAGCTTGTTACAAAGATTGAGAAATGAAGCACAAATCAAGACTAAAAACTTTTATTAACTGCATTAAATTTGTTTATGTGCGTTCTCCTTGGTGCCCAATCTCCTCGGTGTTTGAGCTTGTTTTATGAATGCCCCTTTTTTGAGCTAGCATAAATAAGACCTACAATAATGTAACAGATTTTTTCTTGTTAAAAACGAACAAGCAAAAACATACAAAGACTGACGGTGTTAGCAGCTGAAGATTTTGGAAAGACACTGGGGCATTATGGGAAATGTAGTGCTTGTAGTGAATTTGCATGGCGTGAAAGGTAGTTCACGTAGGGAGGTAGGGAATGTGTTGTATACATTTTTTCTTTATAGCACCAAGCAAGGTTCTGCTATAGTTGTGATGTCATTCTTGTAACACTAGGATAAACATTTTCCAAAATATTCAGTTTCTGGTTTCTGTTTGTATATAGAACCATTGTCTTCCATAAAGAACCCTTGGGGGTGGGGGAAACTACTTTTTTTTTAAGAGAGATAGACTATTTTCATGTTCTGGGATTTCTAAAAGGTCATAGTTTCTCAGTGCAGTGGATTCTGGGTCTATTTCACTTTAAATTGCATGAACAGTTTGTTGAATAAAGAGTCTTACGCTGTGCCTGAATGCTGTGTTTATATGATTAAGGAAAGGGTTGATAGGGCCAACATCTTGCTTTGTTCATATATGGACATTTTATTGCCCTCTTTCTGCCACAAATCTCATATAGGCCAGTCATTATCTCAGACAGTTTTGTTTATCGCGCGCCTCTTATGGGCTGCTGGATTAGTGCTGAGACACTGGAACACAAACACTACGGAGAACGTCTCAGCAAGACGACAGCCCGGTGATTATTACTTCACTTGCTGTAATTGTTTCCCCTTGTTTATTTGATGGTTTAATTGAGGCTGATGGAGAACACCTGGGCTAGTGGTGGTGTTTAAAGCCCCTCTCAGCTGAAAAAAAGTAAGCAGACCATGAAAAGGTGAAATGACATATGAAAGTGGGTCTTATTCTGTGCCCTCAACTCAGACTTATGGCTCCTGCAGAGTGTGTTTATCTGCACAGAATAAAATAGGTTCCCCATCTGAGTCTTGGGCCTCTTTTCCTCTGAGCCCTGAGTAACCGAATCTGTGGTATTTTTATATGGACGTGGCTCAGCATTGAAGATTTTTAAATCATCCTCAAGGCTACAGAACCATTCATTTGGGTAATACAATGACACAGCTTTAATGCAGATTACTTCTGTGTTATATGAACATAGGTTTGCTGATACCTTGCTCCTCCAAAATTCCTTCAGAAATCATCAGTTTATGCTGCAGTAATGTTTTATATTTTAATGTTCATTGTAACCACTTATCCAGTTCAGGGTCGCAGTGGGTCTGGAGCCCACCAGGAATCACTGATTGCAAGATGGGAACACACCCTGGAAGAGGTGCTAGTCCATTGCAGTGATCACACTCTCACACTTCCTCTTTCACACTCACACGAACACTTTTAAATAGCAAATCCACCAACCCCCAGAAGAAACCTACGCGGACACTGGGAGAACACACCAAACTACTTTCAGACTGTTTGGAGGCTCGAACACACAACCTTTGGACCCTGGAGCTGTGTATCAGTGACACTACCTGAGGGATTTTAGAGGGATTTTACACCATTCCTCTTGCAGGATAGTGGCCAGGTCACTACGTGATACTGGTGGAGGAAAACGCACCCCAAAGTGGCTCAATAATATTTAGATCTGGTGACTGTGCAGGCCATGGGAGATGTTCAACTTCACTTTCATGTTCATCAAACCAATCTTTCACCAGTCTTGCTGTGTGTATTGGTGCATTGTCGTCCTGATACACGGCACCGCCTTCAGAATACAATGTTTGAACCATTGGATGCACATGGTCTTACTGGTGCAACGTGCAATTAATGAAGACTGGCCACCAGCCTGGTCCAATTTAGCCATGAAACCTCCCACACTAAAATGACAGGTGTTACAGCAAAAGATATAATTTCAGAGAACGCATTTGCACTGCATGGAACCTACACAACTCTACTTGACTCAGCACGGCTCTTTTGCTTTTCCACTGGCCAAATCTGGTACCAGGTACTTTTTCAGTCCTTGCTTGCTCCAGGTTCCAACTGCGCTAAGTAGGTACTAATTTGGTGACGTGTAAACCCTGCAGAGTGCTGATTGGCCAGAGAGACATGTCAATCACCACAAAACCCAGAGCTCATTCAAATCCAGCACAAACTTGCAGCTTGTTAAATCCCTTAAAATACAGCAGCATTCACATTTATTTTTATCGGACTCACAAAGGCATCTCATAATTTTATCTACGAGAATTTCCACTGAAAGCCAAATGTGCAACAATGAAAACTAGGGCGAACTGTGAGAACTGGTGCACGGAGGCATGTTCAGTCTAAAAAACAACATGTGAATACACTATGAGTAAACAGCACTTAACTTTACTTCTGCATCTGTTGTGGTTTTCAAAGCCAGCAATTCCTGTTAGAGACGGGGATTTGTGACATCACCAGATCAATTTTACGGAGGGAGCTGTGCCAATGGAAAAGCGACGAGCTTTAAGTGAACTGAGCCGAGTCGAATTGAGTCGAGCCAGTCCCAAGAGGTGGAAAAGCATCATATGTTAAGCCATCCTGTGGTGTAGTGTTAAAAGCACTTCAAAACATTATTAGAAGCAATCAGGCTATTGGCATGAAACCAAATTCATGAAAGCAAAAAACTTTCCAACTTTCCATTCTATACATTCCAAGTATAGAATTAGTTTGTCATATACTTTTTTTTTTCCTTTTTCTACATCATTTGGACACTGTCCTTCACATTGTGTAAAACATTTCATGATGAATGGATCAATAAAAATGCTTCAAAATTGCTAAATCTTTTTATATTTACTTAATTGAAAGCTTAGAAGGTTTTAACCTTCTACTGTAAATTTGCTGTATTTATATTTTCATTGGACTGTGATGATATCGCCCTGTGAAGGACTGGCGCCCCCTCCAGGGTGTATTCCCGCCTTGCGCCCAATGTTTCCAGGTAGGCTCTGGACCCACCGCGACCCTGAATTTGATAAGCGGTTACAGATAATGAATGAATGAATGAATGTGATGATATCGGTCATGTAGAAATAGTCTAATGGCTAAATTATATATGTTCACTTTGCACATATATATTTTTGCCCCTTCTTGCACAGTATCTTTGTACTTGCATGCATAGTTTCCTTTATATTTTTTATTAATTTTTTTATTGTTACAGCACCAACTATGGGAGAGCTCCCAGCATGCTCAGCTACCACTTCTGGGTTGTTTTTGAGGTTAATTTAGGGATGTTTCTGTTGTGTTTGTGGGTGGAGAGTTTTGTGTTTGTGTTGTTGGACTTGAGTTTGGCAGCCTCCACTAGTGGAGTGTTATTTACCCTCCAGAGTTTTGTGAATGCCCTTATAAGGGCAATTAAATAAAGGAGATTCAATTGCAGTAATGGCTCAGTCTCACTCAGCATCTGAATATGCCACTGTATGTTCCTATAGCTAAGGTCTGTGTTGAATTTATTTCAAGAATTTTATTTATTTACATACTACACTAAATGAAAGGCTGTAATATTACGTGCGGCACTGTATTGATGTCTAGGGAGAGTGCAGTTACTTTTCTGTATCCTGTATATTGTATTATCTAACGTGAGGTCTGCTGTGTAGTTTTTCTTGCTACTAGCTGCTAAATTTCCTTCTGGATCAATCTGGATCATCTATCTATCTACACCATACGTTGTTCAGTTGTTAAGAATAATTATTCAGTGACCACAATACATTGAAGACGAAGGGGTATAAAATCTGGGGCAGGAAAAAAAACTGAATTGCATTGCCTTCTTAGGTCTTGGACTAGGAATTATTACTCTGCACACACCTACTGCAGTAAAACCGATGGGGCTCAAACCCAAAGTACTGATATATAAGGCCTATGGGACAGCATGTGGCAGCAGTCCCATTAGTCGTGGCATAGATAGCTATTTCGCATTAAAGAAGTTTTGAGAGTACGAGACATGTCACAAGGCTGTCTCAGAAATGTGCAGACAGAGAGGAGAGCTGGTAAAAAAATTACAGATCTGCACCGTGTGTTTGTGTGTCTGTCGGCCACAGAGAGCACCTTCACTGCCGTTTTAGAGGCCAAATCAAAACTGAATTATACTTCTGCATCTGTAAACATCACTGGTCATCATATACAGACATTTAGCACAGGTACCTGCCAAAATATTTCAGACAAGTTTGCAATGTCATATTTAAACAAGCTTCCACAGAGTAATTGATGCAAAGCATCAAAAGCCTTTCATACAAGAGTTGGTACTGACCATGTAATTTAACTGGACAAGAGATATTCCAGGAATGCTAATATAAAGCATTATGGCACAGGGACTTACAGTGTACAGTATATGGGAGTAAAACTCTGTAGTATCAGCAGCTTCCCACTGACTAACACATGAAACCCAAACCCCTAAAAATGACAAACACTACACCAGTTGAGCTAATGTTACAGAATGCCTAAGTGAACATTTGTAAAAAAATAAAATAAAAAAATTAAAAAATAAATAATAATAATACAGAGGAACTAAAGTAAAAGTTTTATGCCATTGGTGAGGAAGAGGAGTGACCAGGAAGCATCACTGTGTAATCCAATTACTCTTCATTTGCAACACATGTTTACAGAATTACACTGAATGCTTGGTGGTTAGCCACAGAGCTGGAGAAGCTGCAGGAGCTAATAGGGGTCAAACCATCCCTCATGATTCTGGTAAACATACACACAAAACAAAATGACCACCAGGAAGCACATGCCTTTTATTTCACTAACAAAACTAAGATATTAAGTTACGCAAATTAGCAGATGCAACATAGTGTCATAATCATGTCACAATTAGTTAAAAGTGGAAGTATAGGGAAATAATCTAGGTGTAGCATGGGCTACTGGAGAGTAAAACCTGCCAGCATTGGGCTGGGCCAATACGCATCGAATGAGTTGAACATTTGTACAAAGAAAAATGGGGGCATTTTGCAAAATGCAATATAAAATATAATATTTGACTGTTTAATTCTCTTGAACCTTTTTATTAACTCACAAAATACAGATAAAATGTATTATATATAAAATGTATTATTATTATTGTTATAATTATTATTTATTATTGTTGTTATTAAAAAATATTTCTCATTTTCTCACTGACAAACGATGTATTTATAAATATAGACATATTTAGAAATTGATACTTACAATATATTGCCTAAAGTTGGGACAGGGGGAAAATAAGAGTTAAAATGTAATAGAATAGAGTGAATGTTTGAGTGTGTGTCACCCTGTGAAGGACTGGCGCCCTCTCCAGGGTGTGTTTTTGGACTGTGGGAGGAAACCGGAGTACCCGGAGGAAACCCATGCGGACACAGGGAGAACACACCAACTCCTCACAGACAGTCACCCGGAGTGGGAATCAAACCCACAACCTCCAGGTCCCTGGAGCTGTGTGAATTTAATAGAATATTGATGCTAAAGTGTTTTGAAACATAAACAATAAGCAGGTGAATAAAAAATGGTATTAAAAGAAGCACTCATCAACGGATCAGTCTTTGCACTTTGCAATTGTGTGCAATTATTATTTGTCATTGTAAAAAAATAATGTGTATTCTGCATTTTACCCATCTATGGCAGTGAACACACATACACTAGTGCACTAGGGGCTCTGAACACACACCCAGAGCAGCAGGCAGCCAGGGGAGCAGTTGTGGGTTCAGTGCCTTGCTCAAGGGCACCTCAGCCGTGGATTGAGAGAGGAGAACAGTGCTGTTCCTTCACTTCTACCACCCTCAGTTTTCCTGCCGGTTATGGGAATTGAACCAATGACTTTTCAGTCTTAAGCCCTCTGCTCTAAACATTAGGGCACAGCTGCCCTGTTTTGGTTTGTTTACGTTCAGAAGCTCAGCATCGTTTAAGGTTAAGTTTAAGTGGGGAAATGAGTTTCCACTGAATTACCACAGAGACTCTTTTGCTAGAGAGAGAAAGCCTAGCATACCAGGCAGAGACATTTTATTTTTTACCCAATTACAGATACTGGGGCTTTGTAAACACATTAGACCAGTTTGTATGCAAACGGACTGGAGAGCTAGCAAATTGTGAGGAAACATCCTCAGAATTTTATAAAAAACAGATCTGCATCAAGAAATACATCCTGAAACTTTATTACACATATACATATATACATATATCAGTCATATTCAGAAAAGCTTCAGTATTCTGTTAGCACAAGCTCATCTCCTATGATCCAAAAGACGGTGAAAATGCGTGCTGTTGTCACGTTTGTCCATGCGAGTCAATGTATCTGCTTATTTTAAGGGAAAAACAACATTGTTTTCAGCAGGATACTGCCAGGCTGCATTAATGAGTCCCCAAGAAAAAAAAGGATTAAAGGGAAAGTTGATGTAACACAGTGATAAACATTTCTCTGTCCCAACTTTTTTGGGGTGCGGTGCAGGCATCAAATTCAACATGTGTTTGTATTACCAACATACAATCCACTTGGTCAGTATAAACTTTGGAGACATTTTCTTCTGTAAATTTGTCAGTTAAATAAATGTTCAAGAGAATTAACAAGTCACATTTTTTATTGCATCTTACAAAATAAATAAATAATTTGAAAAAGTGTTGTAAGCAAAAACTGATCAAGCCAGATCAAGGTTTTTGAATACCACCATTTGTTGTGATGCCTGATGCAGTGACTGATGAACAGTACTAGTCCTTGCATAAAGATCCATTGGTTTGCAGGTCTGTCAGCAGGTCTACATTTTGCGACTTTAGAAGCAAACTCAAACCTTTCATTTCGAAACTGAGAACCATATCTGTAGACGGCGGAGTATTAACCCTTAAAGTCCTGGTCTGTCACCATCTCAGCTTGTGGCTGTATTGTGCATTTTGAGGTTAATCTGACTCTTTCCTGTGTCGTAAATTTGCCACCAGAATGAAACTCAGTATTCAGCACAGCTGTGCACCAATAACACCAAAGCCCACCTTCATTATATTTCAGACTTAAGGGAGGAGCGGGGGAGGAAAAAAAGAGAAACAGTCAAGTATGGTAACGTAAACTAGACAGTCACTTTGAATAAATGGTCTAAGGTCGTTATCCACTGTGTTTCAGTTTCCTTGGCCATATATGGAAAGTAACCATTCGCACAGAGAGCAGCAGAGCTGGGCTTGTTCAGGGGGCAGGATGGGGTAAAGGGGCCTTAAGAATAGACTGTTTTTGCACCCCATAATCAAAACAATGATTATTCTTTTTGTTTTTAGTGAAAACTGTGACAGAATGTTCAGGAGAACATTAATATCACAGGCCTCCTAGACTCCTCCTAGTTCAAGAGCAGTGCGAGCAGATGTTTCAGTACAGAAGCAGATCTAGGCGCAAACCGGCCTTCATGTCTGGACCGTCTCTGAGCTGTTTATGCAATCGACACACTCACACACATACACACACACACATTTGTTTTTGTACGATCTGAGGACATTGTGTTATACATATAGATGGTGTGGGGAAAAAGAACATGTATCTCGTAAATAGCAAGTTTATAGGAGAAGACAAACGTGTTCTTCACTTTGAAGTTAATGTACTTGACATGACAGGAATTTAATCATGTCATGGAGTCGTGGAACATGATGGTCTAAACGTAATAAAATACATATTTTTTGTATAAAATATGGAAGTGAATTTCTCCTTTGCTTCCAGATATTGTCTTTCTCATGTGCAATTCCAAAGTCATGGAGAGGAGTCGACAAAATGTGTTTTTGCTTTTGTATTTTTAAACCAATAAAACATGATTTGTAATAGGTTTTTTATAAATTCAACACTGTTTTGTTGGTGGTAAAGTTGTAGGTAAGCCCTGTTTGCTCTGCTGGTTTTCCTACAGTTTGTCTTGGAAATATACTAAAACAAACACAGAAACCCACACACTTGGTAATGTCTCTGGAACGTTATCGATTCTTCAGAACTGAGGGGAGCATAGACTGATACACGGATTCCTGCCTTTATTCCTCTAAAAAAACTGCTTTTTTTCCATCCATTGCAATGAGTTTAACAGAGCTACTGCTTTGCAAAAGCATCAGTGTCTAGCTGATGGTGCGTTGTAATGTGCTTTTATTGGAATGGCAATGACGCATTTGCTTGGAAGTATGTCTAATCCAGTGTTTTCTGGAATAGATGAGAGGAAGGACTGAAAAGTTCTTCAGCTCTTCAGAGAAATTTTATGAAACGACATCTACAGCCTTCTTTGAATAGTTCATGTTTCTTTCAACTTCAAATACAGGCCTCCTTCTACAATGGAGGCCAACCAGACAATTAGCAAAGCATTCATGCAAACTGACCTTCGAGTAATGGGCAGTACGTCATTTAATATATGACCAAATTTGTTACAGAAGCTGTTATAATCATCACCAGCCTTGCGATTTAGTTGTAGGCACGAATCAGCCAGAGGTCTAGTGTTAACAGACAAGGATGATGCCGTAAAAGAATAACGAGCCTCTATTTTGACTGCGAAATGACTTTAGACAAGCGAAGGTAATATTGCAGCAGGTGTAATCTTCATTAAAGAGGTGAAATAAGGGGAAGGTAAATATCATTTCTCCCAGTCTGCATTAATGATGGAGGTAGAGGGAGGTAATGAAGGGTGAGTTACGCTTTGTGGCTCCATTTGCAGTTATGTTTGCCAACTCTATCGGAAAGTGCCTTTATTGCCATTACTTATGTAGCTGTTAATTCAACACTTCATTTATAGTGCAGGAAGATCTCCTAAAAAGGCTTGTACATCATGGACTTTTATTTACATGGACACTAATCTGATAAATTCATAAAATCTGATTTGACACAAATCTGTTCATCTCATTTATATGCACTTGTGTAATGAGCAGTGAGAGGAAAATAACCATATATGAATTATTTAATAATCAATTACTGATTAATTATTTAATAACCATTACTGAGCAACACTTTAGCACAGCATCTGAAAAATATAATAATTTCTTGGAGCAGTATTCTTATTAAAATGAAAACATCTGGTACATGTTAATTTCGGAATTTTTTGACTACAAATTTTCATGGACTTGCTTGTTACCAAACAATTAGTGTTTACTGTTTCCCAGGAAACCTGTCTGTGCCGATGTAGAAACAACAGAAGTCATCAGAGTAAGAGTACAAATGCATTGGAAACCTCAACACTGATGTCAAATCCACTGAGAACACTGGCGAGTGTGCTCATGCAAAGGCGACGTGAATTATCTGAGGTCAAACGAGGTATGACAGTAGGACATTCCATTTCCTAAGTTGTAATAGCATTTAACATTTACTATGCCATATAAGGCATTACCATCCACAGTGCAGTGGCCACCCATGTGTGCTTAATGATTGTGACCAACGGAGTCCAGCTAGAATTGTCAATGCGAAAAGACAATCCCTCATGAATATCCCTCAGGTCAGTGCAGCGGTAGTGTCACTAGCAAAGTTGCCTACAACCACCCAGTGCTACTGGCCTATCACAATTAAGACAGGTACAAGTTTCCTTTGTGAAATGATGATTCCATCATGTTAACTGTTGCCAACACATTATGGGGCAGATCGACACACTTGGAAAAGAACCCAACTGCTCCATAAGGCTAGCTTTGTGCTGAATGATGGGAGGAAGAGTGAAGCTCATCCTACCCAGAAAGTCCAATTGTGTTTTCTTGGACTCCTGGCCATGGATGGAAGTCGCATTATCTCAGCACTCACAAATTCTGGCATGTTAAAAAAAAATAATAATAATAAAAATAAAAATTTCAATATGGGTTGACTACCTCTAATTCTTTTAGCCTGTTTCTGCTTCTATAAAAATGAACTGCAGCCAAAACCAGAATCACTGCATTATCTAAATACCTTTAACTTAAAATATGATGCATACATTTTCATACCAAATTTGCACATCCCTGGTCAAATGACATGATTTTTTTGATATTCTAAATGCTAACACATACTTTACATTAAACAAATTTAAATGAAAGTTTTAAAATATGAAAGTGATATGCTTTATGATCATTGTACAACCGTACAACAAACTATGACCACAGGTCATGGACTTTGAACATTCCACTAGCAAGCATTCCACTATTCCTCTATTGAATCATAGTTCATATCTTCTATTTGATTACTGAGGTCAATGTATTGAAAGAAATGTAGAAACTTAAAATTAGAAAAATAAAAAAAGGTGACAGCTTTTGTTAGGGTTTGTTGAATTCAGCAAATAAGCAACGGTTTATGAAATTTCACTAAGAGAATGCACAAAACTTCTATTTATTTGACTAGGGCCCTTAAAGCTTTGCATGTGACTCTCAGCAAAACTGACAATATTAAATAAATACTTAGGAATATGTGAATGTAAATAAACAGGGGTGAATACATGGGCCGTTTGACTTGCACTGGAGTATAAATTTAAAGTTAAGTTATAATGTAAGTCTCTTACAATGGGAGTGGACTAATATCAAGACCGCTCACAATTAAATGACACAAGCAGAGAGACAGAGCAGGAAAAAGAGAGACAGAGGTCAGAAAGTGTTGACCAAAACATTTCCCTGCCCTGGTCTGGACAGAGGTGGGTACGGCTCAGACTGGAGGAAAAGCGTGCGCTTCTGTTATTGAGATTGAAGGAAAAAGCTGAGGGCTCCTTTGGGAGGATTAAAGGTAACGGTCCTGAGGAATCCAGCCATAACGCCAACAAGAGCTACTCCATCACTTCCATGTCCATTTTCTACCAAAATACACACCGTCGAGTCCTTGGCACAAATACCATCTGCTGGAATGGAGGTAAAAAAAAAACGAGGGCCACTTTCATCCAGTCCATTGCTTTTGAGGTTTCTTCTCCCTCTCGTAATTTTGTAGACATGCACACATAAATATCAAGAGTTATGGTACAATATTTACACTCAACCAAGCCCATATGAACTCCAGGGGGAGTGTGAGTGGATATTTTCTCTGTGCTAAATCAGTTGAAAGAGCTGGGGACACAGGTTAATTTGTACCACCATGGGAGAGCCACCAGGAGAGCGCTTCTGACCCTTCCATCATCCAAGCCACTGTGTTTATATAAAAAGGGACAGCTCCCAGTAAACCACCCTTGGGGCTGGGCCTTGGACGTGACGTGTGTTCAACTTTATTCCCTTCCACTATTTATTTAAATTAAAGCCTGTATTAACTGCCTTATTAAATACTGCAATGTCAAACCATCACCTAATTAGTATCTGTCTAAATCTGAACGTGTCTGGAGTTCAGATGCAGTCCAGACCCCAAACACTCAGGTGTTTAAAGTAGCATTCCTGATCAGTTCCATGTGGCACTTGACATCTTGTAATTAGGCATTTTATTAAAATAGGGTACTTTTTTTTTTTTTTTTGCTCTAGAGCTATTAAAGCCAATATAGCTAACTGGTAACATAAGCCCATGCTAGTGTCATGGTAAATCCATGCCTAACTTCTTACATATTTGAACATTTTTAGTCCTTAAGTCATCTTGAGCAGATGTGTCCATGTGGTTTCCAACACTGTATACATACTGTTGTAGGCCTGGTGACAGGGGTTTTTTTTAGTAGTGGTGGGGACATATGGTTGCAGCTCTCCATGACGGCAAATAAATATTTAAGGAGGCACATAGAAAAGAATGAACAGGTGATCCATATACACAAAGATTTACCCATTTAGAGGCCATTTATGGCACTTTTCAACTGCATGGTACCTACTCTAGTCGGCTCTACTCCGGTTTCTTCATATGTGACACAGATGTGTCATTTGTACGGCTGTGTGTACAGCACAAATTGCAATAAATCTGAGTGTTACAATTAGATTTGGACCACTTTCATATACGATATTGAAATCTGATCAATTTCCGATCTGTGGCAATGCGACTCTGTCTGAGCGGCCAGATCAGAGTTCATGTGACATTTACATCACTCCATGGCCGTTGTGAATGATCTTTGGAACTTGGCCCAAAGCATTTTTGTTTTAATTTGAGGTGATTAAGACATGGAAGACATGGTATTTTTCATTTAGTAAAAAATATTGGGAAATGGAAAAACATGGGTAACTTCTTAATCCAGGTTCCTGTCACTCATTTATGAGAAAATAAAACCTGTGGAAACTGGTATTAAGTGTTTTTTATAAAACAAACTTGAAGAACTACTTCATAGTTTTTTTTTTTTTTTGGAATGTAGGCTACTTAAATGGATCAGGGAAATATTAAACATATGATGTCAGTGCTTGATTCCTTAACTTTGGTGACGCTGTTTTTATATCAGCTCCTGTTTTAATATAAGTCTTGAATTTATACCTTGGTTTTCACACTCATTTAGAATAAAGAAAATGGTTGTTTTAGGAGACAGCCCTGAAGTAAAGTAAATTTAAAATAAAAATGCATTGGGTGACACAGCCTGACCTTTTCTTAGTCCATTCCTTAGTCCTTAGACCTTTCCATAGAACTTTTTGCGCAGGTGGGACAGTTCACCCAGGTAACAAATTTACCTAATGACAGAAACAAAAAAGTTTAGCCAATCAAGTAGCGTAGGTACCATGCAGTGGAAAAGGGCCATTAAACACAAATGTGTTTCCTGCTTAACCTTCCTAGATAAAGCACATACTTAAAGTGCACCCAACACACAGTGATACAGAATATATTTGTTATGATGAGCCCGCACAGCAATCAGTGTACAGTAGAAACTAAGCATGTCCTGATTGCATTGCAGGTAAAATAGTTATTTTTTAACATTAAAACAATACTGAGGTGCACTTAGCATTGCTTTTATTAACATATAAGATACATACCAGGCACCAATGCTGCAATCTCTCTCTCTCTCTTTAAGAAGGGACTAAACCTTACGTATACTTAGATTCAAAAATACTATTTGCTAGGTGTTTTTCAGCCAAGTGTGATATCCAGAACCAATGAGGTCCATACTACAGAGAAGCTGGAGTGTAATACATCTCCAGATGACCCAGTAACTGAATGTTCCATCTACTCTTGTGCAACGGTATCCTGTTAGTGTTTGTAGAAGAGGGAGGGAAGTATTGCATTGCAGGAAAACGCGAAAACCAGATCACACGGCCCAGGAAAGTCCACTCGGCCAGGCTGAGTGGTCAGCAACAAAGCAGCCTCTTCTTCTCTGTGGGGAGCATCTATCAAGTGCTCTGCTCCAATAGCCAAGATGTGACTCACAAAAACAGCAGCTCTGTCATACACACACACCGAAGCCTCCCCCACCCCACATTTCTGACATTTTTATCTTTGAACTGTACACGGCCTCTGCTCCCAGAGGAGGTAACACAAATACACAAAATTACTGACCCCACAACTGCCTTCAACCTCTGCCTTCAACAGCCGTGGGATACACTCTTCCTACAAGGAAGTTATATTGGAAAATAAAGGGTTAAAAAATGCTTGGAAAAAAATTTGCATTGTTATTTACACAGCTTTCCACATTTTTTATCAGTTTATATATAATTAAGCAGCCAATACATATTTAGCTTTAAAAAATATATTTAGTTTTGACCTGAAGCTGTATTGCTGTACGTTTTCATAAAAAATACTTTGCCATACAGCATTAGAAGCAGGTCTGTAAGACATGCATTTGCATTGAAAACATTAGCAGTCATTTTTCCATTAGTTTACCCACTACAAACTGCCTCTGGATGCAATATGAGCATAACAACAGTGCACCAAGACCTTTATGAAATGAGTTTCCATGACAAATCAACTGGACACAATCTAAGGTTCCAACAGACAATGCCAGGTTCTGGCTGGATGGATGTAAGGTACTGAGGCAGTCTGACTTAAGAATTTGGATTTGGTGGATGCCAGGAGAACACTGTCTACCAGAATGGACTCTTGCCCCTGTAGCCTTCTCCTGGCATTAACCAAATCCAGATTTATCATTCAATTTGCCAGATAGTAAAATGTGATTCATCACTCCAGAGAAACCATTTCCACTGCTTCAATAAAATGTAGGTGGAAACGGATAATGGCCTGGGGTGGTTCCAGGTTTTGAGCAAGGCCCCTTTGTTCCTGTAAAGACTAATTTTAAAATTACAGCTCATGAAGAAATGTTAGATCATTTTAAGCTTCCAAGTGTGTTGTTTGAGGAATGGCCTTTCCATATTTATATGAACTCACCATTAAGCTCTAGGTTTCCACAAGTTCATGTAAGTGTGATGGTCAAATATTAGGCCATAGCAGGATAATACTGTTATCGAACACACAGTGAACTGAACATTACAGTTTAGCAGTTGAAGGCACATATGCATGTGATTTCTGGTTCACTGTGTCAAATGCAACAGTAATATGACCATAACTTAAAGGGTTAAAAGATTCAGAGATAGTATGTGTACTTTCTGTATGGCCTTTTACCTTTGCACATCTGCTTTAGCTTTCAGCTGACTGACTGCCCATTTTGTGTGTGTGTGTGTGTGTGTGTGTGTGTGTTTGTGTGTATGATGGTACAAGGTGGGTACAGCATCTGTTAATGTTTAGGGTCTGGTGGATGAAGTGGGAGGGGGGTGCTGGTGTTTTTTGGGGGCTCCAGAGCGCTGGCCGGGCAGAAACAGGATTGAGCTCTGCCACGGAATAACAAACCAAAATGAAGGCTGGTCCTGCTGGAATATCTGGCCCACACTTCTGGCAAAGACCCTCACACTGGCACAGTGCAAAGGGTCTGTGTGTGCAAGTGTGAGTGAAAATAAGCACCAGCTTTTTTCCCCAGAAGGTTGTTTGATTTACAACATGTGCTGCAAATTTTTTGACCGCAAAAGTCATATTATAAAAGCTCAGCGAGAACATTGCGCAAACTTCTCAGAATGCGTTCAGATGATCTCCTATGTCATGTCCAGGATCATTAGAGATACACAAATATCCTGCAGCCGTGCATTCTTAAAGGGATGGTTTAGCCAAAATTATATTCACACAATTTGGCTTTGCCAAAAAGTAGACCTTTTAACTTACCCATGTGCAAACTTAATTAGCATCGCATGCACAGCTTTGTTTTTTTTAAACAGGAAAATAATATTAACCAATCGGCAGTCATATCTAAAAATGATTAAGCACCCCTGGCCAAATGATGTAGTGTTTGGTAGATATTCTAATTAAACCATGGATATTCTAATTAATGCATGTTTTTCTTTAGAATGCTAGAAAAAAATGTACAATGTCCCCTGTATAAAAATATATTTAAAATTAATTTCATTCATTCGTTGTCTAAAACTGCTTATCAAGTCCAGGGTCGTGGTGGGCCTGGAATCACTAGCAACGTCATTTTGGTGGTTTACCAGGAAATATATAATATAATATATATAAATATATAATATAATATATATACATTGTTACAAAAAACCAACCTATTATTATTAGTCATTCCAATGATATATCAATTTGTACCTTTTAAAATCATAACATTTAGGTGGACAATTAATACATACTAGTGAATAATTTATTTGCTTTCTTAAAACATTCTAGTGGTTAAAATTAAAAATTAAGCGAATAATTTTCACCTTTTTTTTGTTATTGTTTCGTGGCCCTTTATCCTTAAATACCCTGCTTTTTAAGAAAAGATGAAGTTTTTTTTGTTTGGATGTTGGTCATATAGTGTCGCCTAAACACAGATTGATAAATGACCCACTTCTGGAGGTCAAAAGACCTGAATGCTAATGCGTGGGTGATTTGAATCTCCATGCTTTCTTTAGGAGTGTTTGGGGCAGCATTAGACAGAAAGTTAAGTGCAGTTTCTCTGTAAAGAGCCAAAGAGTTCTAACCCAACTCCACCTTCTAAACACTGCTGATAATCCATCATCTACCAGCAGAGGTGTGGAGGGCATTTGTATGCATATACTCAAGGGTAGGTTACCATATTTAAATAATCATTTAAACAGAAGTAAAAAGAAACCTAAGTACAACAGAAACTTATCAGAATTCTGAGTACAGAGTGTAAGATATTACAGCATGGACCCAAATGTGACTGGCTTAACTTGCTGCAATCAACAGTATTAATATCATAACAAATGTTCCAAACCAGTGTGTCTTCCTAGAGATAGGTTGACCATTTGGCATATTTAGTATATAAACAGGCAAAGCAGGAAGAGCCACAACAGCTCTCACTGTGGGACCAGAAGACCTAATCAATATCAAAGGAAGTTTATTACTGAGTAATCAACAACCACCACAGACAAAGTGAACTAATCTAGACATGAAGGTGATAGGACTCAATACACATTAAGTTCCTCACAGATGACAGGGTTCCATGTGTATTGTGTTCCTTAGGAGGAGCTGAGATGGAAGGCGGTATTGTCAAACTATATAAGCTGTGTTTTTCTATTACTCAATGTTCAATCTAGCTCTGCTGAACCCATGGTACATCTTTGTATCTTGCAACTGCTTACTGTAATAAAGGTTTTCCATTTTTCATCAATTTTTGAGAGACATCCCATTTTTTCCTACAAGAGCTTTACACGTTTGAAGGGGCATGAAAGACTAGTACATTTGTGTAATGCTAGAAAAAATAAATAAATAAAAATCCAATGAAGTCTCCAAAACAACTACTGACTGGCTGTGGTCTTAGAGCCCTAAGGTGGATTCAAATCAACTGAATTCAAATGAAATCCAAAACTGAACTAGTGTGAACTAGTGCTGTCAATGTCAACATGTAATTAATCTGGAAATTTTTACACAAATTAATTAATTTTATGAAATGTGGCCACAAATTCCTCCCAGAATTCACTAGTTTTTATCTCTTATAAAGTTTTTGAAGCTGGAATATAAGGTGCTTTATAATCTGAACTGTAAGCTGCATGCTGCAATTTTCTCAATTAATCCTTGGGCCTCTTAGTGTTTGTAGTTAAACTCTCTCCCTGAGATTTTAATTCAGCAAATTAAGAGGTTCTAACTCAAATTTCAGGGGGTGCACGGTACACTGTCACACAGCTCCAGTGAGCAGGGGTTGGGTGTTCGAAACCCGCTCAGAGTGACTGTCTGCGAGGAGATTAGTGTGTTCTCCCCATGTCCGCGTGGTAGGTGGTAGGTGGATTGGTGACTCAGGTGTGTGTGTGTCTGTGTGTGTGTTGCCCTGCGAATGACGGACGCCCCCTCCACGGTGTGTTCCTGCCTTACACCCAATGATTCCAGATATGCTTCAGACCCACCAGGACCCTGAACTGGATAAGCGCTTAAAGACAATGACTGAATTAATTAATAATTCAAATTTCATAAAAATACTCAGAAATTTTATAATAAAGTAAAACTCATGATTAGTAATAGAATGTCATAGTAATTTATAAAGATTTGTAATGCAATTAATTATTATTATTTTTATCAAATAGCACTAGTGTGAAGACTGTTAGTCACTGCATCCAAAAATGCAAGTTAAATCTCTGCCATGCAATGAAACTATATAGAAAAAGGATCCAGAAATTGTTACCTTCTCTGGGCCCAGGCTCATTTAAGATGGACTAAGGTGAAGTGGGAAAGTGTCCTGTGGTCAGAGAAATCCAAATTTTGAAAATCTTTTTGGAAATCATGGATGCCATGTCCTCTGGGCTAAAATAATGATGGAGCATCTGTAACGGTGTAAGGGTGTGTTAATGCACATATGGCATTTGTGTATATAATGACTTGCATGTAACAGTATTTTGTTTTTATTTACATTTTGCACAGTCTTTATATATCTTTATATTTACATTTTGCAGTGTTCCATTTACTAAGAAAATAATAACATTTGTATATGTATAAAATGTAAATATATTTTGTTTTTATTTACCTTTTGTACAGTGTCCCAAATTGGTTTTATTTATTTATTTATTTATTTATGGGATTTGCAGTATATATTTCTAATATCTATTCATGGCTAAGGGATACAGGCAAAATATATCCCTCACAGAAAAGATCAGATTTCAGATTTATCATTGTTTTAACATTAACAACATACCATAAACTCAAAACATTTTGAGGGTTCACTGGGGGTTTCTAGGTAATAAACAAAATGGCGGCCTTCATTTTGTAAACATAGCAACCCCTGACTCCTATCAGCACCACTGTTTCTCTAAAATGCAACCATTCTACATCACCTTACATCTCCACTTGAAGTTCATATATCAAACATAACTAGTAAAAAAACCCACCTCTGGACTGGACAACACACAGAGAACACAGTGACTATGGCAGGCCTAATGGCCTAACTAAAAAAAGTAGAGGCAGAAATGTCGCACCAATATGAGATCTCTTTGAGAAATCCACTCCAGAATTCATAAACCTGAGTAAACATGTGAGAATATGTGGAATCTGTGGGACAGTCTTCTGTGTATGTGCTACTTTACACAAAATGTGGCCTGGAAGATGTGCAGGTTCCTCCCTTTTCCTCCACCACAGGCTTCTTTTCTCAGCTCTGATTTAGTCATCTGCCTCCAATTTTGCTCTTATGTATATTATTAGCTCCTTGCCACTTCGCAGATGCTGTGTTTGTGGGGGTTTGCCGCATTTGGTGCACTTCTGGGAGCCAGGCCTTGTTTCATCGGTGATGAGCTTACTGATGATGTTGAAGATGCTGTCTCCTGCAGCTAGCACATGACCTCACTATAGGAACATATGGTTCACAGAATATGATAAAGAGATTCAACACTTAAAAGTACTAACTCGATTTATTATTGTCAAAAATGTCAAATTTTCCAAATACTATTTGTCACTGCAGAAAGCTTTCATTTATAATAGAATATAACTTGGTAATGAGGCCACAATAAAGCCATTTGAATCTTTCTTCAGAGGTAATAAATAAAATGTCAGCCTTCATTTTGTAAACATAGCAACAACTGATACAACTGAGCAACAACATAGCCTAATGGCTATGTTCCTGTCGACTGCAGTGAAATAATTTGATCAGTTTCACACTGTAGGGTTTCAGTGTCATACCTTGTTTTCTATCACAGTATAAGCATAAGGCTTCTTTTATTGTTGCATGTTGTTTTTTTTCCCAAGCAATTCTGAGTATATACAGCACAAAACTTTTATAGCAGTTGTTTGCACAACGATAAAGAATTATCCATGTGTTAGTCATTGTATTGTTCGTTTTGTCTTGAATCTGAACACTTTTAAGCAGAGTACATTATATATATAGCTCTTTTCTTGCCCTTAGAGTGTTTGCAGAGAATTAAATTTGTCTTCTTCTAACTGTATTTTTCAAACCAAAATATTTATACCATATCTAACAGAAGGCTTGGCTTGTTTTACAGTATTTATGATTCATTATTATGATTCTGATATTATATATTTTTTTACTGGCAGAAACAAACTTGTTGCTAAAATAAATCGATTTAAACTATGTTTGTGACTGTCTAAATCTTTTGCAGAGTACTGTATTTATTTTATTTATAAAGCACTGTGCTTAAGAAGCCAAGGGTGCTTACATTAATATGCTGCATGAAACCAGAGAGACAAAAAAAAAATCTGCTCTGGTGCTGATGTTGGATGATTGGTTTCACTTCAACTCTTCTCAGATTTGTTGGATGTTGCTCCACCAATCCAGAGAACACAGTTCCGCTCCTCCTCAGTCACTTATTGGGCAGCTTTATACCCCACTAGCCGACACATGGCATTGTATTAAATATCTTTCTGCAGAGATTAAATAAACTGTGTGTGCCTGGATGTGTAAGTACTCGCTTATAGATTCACATGCAGTAATGTGTGTGTTGTGTGGGTGTTCATTTTCGTAAGAACACATGCAGATGGTATGAAATATGTGAGTATTGGAGTATATGTGTGTGTTTTGGCAAAGTCTGAAGTGACGGAGCTGCAATTATGTGGCTGCATAGATTTCAGCCCTGGACCCTATCCAACATTTCCAGTCATAAAGAGCCCTCTTCCTCCTCAGCAAAATATACATCCAGCAGCCCAGCGCCACAATCAAAACACAGTCAGCTACTCAGCAGAATCAAATGGACTTTATTGACACTGGCAGCCTGAGAGTAGGTAGTAAATTTAAAATCCCATGCGGTGGACCGGGCAGCTGTAGCAGGAGAAGCTAATCTTAGCACTTCACACATGTGCGAGCAGGTTAGAGATTATAAATACGAGTGTGGCCCTACCATCAAAGTTCAGATTTTAACCTGAAAGCAGGAGGCAAACTGAGCTTCGGCTGAGGGGGAGTATTGCTTCTTCCATGAGTGCCAACAATATGGAAACAATCATTCAGCTTGTGTGTTATTATAAGGAGTTATATGCAGACATGAATAGAGTATCATATACCCATACCCAAGCAGAACTATTGTTACTTAAATAAAATGATGACTCAGACAAAGAAGTAACTTACCAAAAAAAACAAGTTTAAA
Organism: Hoplias malabaricus; assembly: GCF_029633855.1. Taxonomy (NCBI): domain Eukaryota; kingdom Metazoa; phylum Chordata; class Actinopteri; order Characiformes; family Erythrinidae; genus Hoplias; species Hoplias malabaricus. Next base: position 62,457,987 of record NC_089802.1, on the reverse strand, counting down.
AATAGCAAAAATAATACAAATCATAACTAAATTGGTGGTAGAGTTACATGTCATAGTCAACAACACGTAAGTAGACATAGTACATGTCAAGCTGGATATTAGATGAAATACAATGCTTCACTATACTATATATATATATATATATATATATATATATATATATATATATATATATATATATATATATATATATATATATATATATATAAATGAAATAAACTCTATGATGACAACAACAACACAATTTTGCCATTTAGTTCACTATAATTAGTGCATGGAGGAGCATGGCTAAAGTGTCAGACTGCAATGATAATAGGCTAGGTGGTGGTGGACAACTAAACCCAAATTAATCAAAACTGACAATGAGAACTTCCAATTGACATAAATGCCTATATCAGATATATTCATTTATATTTAACCCCTTAATGCAGAAACACCTTTACTATTTTTTATTACACAGTAAAATACACCTACTAACTTGTGGGCATCACAGTGGCACAACAGGCAGTCACACAGCTCCAGGGTCCTGGGGTTGTGGGTTTGAGCCCTGCTCGGGTGACTGTCTGTGAGGAGCTTGGTGTGTTCTCCCCGTGTTTGCGTGAGTTTCCTCCCACTTTACAAAAACACACATTGGTGAGAGGATTGTATACTCCAAAAGTGTTAGTGAATGTGTGAGTGTGTGTCACCCGGCAAAGGACTGGCACCCCCTCCTAGGTGTGTCCCTGCCTTGTGCCCAGTGATACCTGTTAAGTTCCGGAACTGGATAAGTGATTACAGACAATGAATGAATGAATAATCCAACATGCTCAACGATGCAGCCATCTATACTCAACTGTTCTCCAGAAACATCAAACCAAGCACACTACTCTTTCCTGATGTTTATACTGGAGCACACCGGCCTTTTAGTCCATTACAAACCTGAAATATCACTTCAGACTTTGTTTTAAAAAATCACATACAGTCTCATGAAAGGAACTGCACTGGTGAAAATCTCCTAAATATTGGGAAAACTCTGTATTCAATCGCTCATCACGCCACAGTAAACAAGAATTTATTTCCTGTGGAACACAGGAAATATAAAATTAATCTGTGCATCTATCTACGCCCTCTACTCCAATGCTCCCCTACAGCTTGAAAACCCCACCCTGGATTGATACCTTTGGTATATGACAAAATAAATTCTGTCTGTCTGTATTTGGCCATGTTAGACTGTATGTGAAAGGCTGCTGTGTCAAAACAGAAATCTTTTTTTCTTGATTCAGTATATTTATCATTTAATAAAGACCCGTTACAAAGCAAATGTGATCATAATGCTTTTGGTATATGCAGCTAAATCTACAAAACCACATGGCCTTTTTAAAGCTCATGTATCTGCTTTAAGAATGACCCAGATCCCTGGGTCACAGCCCAGTTAGACAATACTGATGGTTAAAAAATGAGGAGCTAAGGGAATACAGGCCTCACACAAGCCTGAAAACAAAGCACTTTTTATCTCAGCATGATCTAATCATCTGTCATATTCAACAGTACTTGGAGAGAAGATGAGATGATGAACGAAGCTGAAGGTACATCTTTCTTTATACTGGCATTCAGAGGAACATGCAAGTACAAAGCCATGCGCCAGTGATGTGATCCAGTCAGATAGACTGACAATGTGGGTTTTGGCAAATGTGACGTTATGTTTCCATGACGATACACCCCCACAGTAGTCAGAGTGTAGACGGGTCAGTTCAAAGCTGGAGATGATGTCATCAGAAGGTTGTTCCAGTGCTCCCACAGCCAGGGCACTATTTTTCATCTCTATTCTCAAGCGGTATTACTAGAATATGTATGTGTGTGTGCCTGTGAGTGTAAGTATCAGCCAATGATGGAGATTCGTAATGTGAGTGGTTCTGCAGTTATAGAGAGCCTGTTTATCTGGATCCATGAAAACCAACCTATTTATCCATGAAAAATGCACATTGTGAACTTAATCATGAATGACCCTGAACTATATTTTCGGTTTTATGATGTTTTGTTTTATGTTAAATCCAAATAAAGTACTGAACTGTGTATATGTTTGTGTGTCTTATATATATCACATTGTGGGGCCCACCATATGTTTACAAATTTACATTTTGGGGATTATTCTCCCCTATAGGGTCAAAAACATGTCCTCATTAGGTAAAATGTACACTGTGAAGTGAAGTCAGGTTAAGGTTAGTGTTAAATTAGGGGTATTTTTAGTGTTGGATTAGGGTTGAGTTTAGACTAGTAGTAGTAATTATGATTTAGGGTAGAGTAAGTAGCCATGAAAGGAATAGAAGTCTATGTAATGTCTCCTGAAACGATGCCAACAGTGTTGTGTGTATGTGTGTGTGTTTTAAATATTGTTACGTAAACTTTTCCTGATATTGTGGTAAAAACTAGAGTAAAACAGGTCAAAATTACAGACCAGTCAAAGTGGATCTTATTTATTTATTTATGTATTCTCCATGTTTCCTGTACAAACATGTTTAACCTTACTCAAACACTTGTAAAAGTCTTGTATAGCTTGTGGCACAACTGTGTATGTGTGTAATAAATGTACTCATCAAGCCGGATCTACACATGGTCTGCATCATATAATGACCCAACCCCAGAGACAAAGCATAACTGCACGGTTATGATTCCAGAACCAATTCTAACACATTATTAATGCATATGTTGTTCTGAGACAATGTCTACAACACTGGGAGTGCTTATGGTATGCAATAAGGCAGATTTATGGATATTGGAAGACAGTTCAGGATGTTTCAGGAAAAGAAAAAAATCACAACCAAAGGTTGACTACTCCCTGAAGGACACGCCATACAGGGGCACGACATGGGGCCCACTATCTATTTGGAAAACAGATGCACATACAAGGTTCAAGATTATAAGAATGTATTTATTTTTTATATATATACAGAACATTCACATAGCATGCATATTTACAGCACATTCTATTTACAAAGAGAAAAGCTTCACAAACAGCGGGAACATGAGCTGCGGAAACAGATTGGACTTCTTCCGAAAGCTGCATTGAATGTATTAGAGTTCACATTAACAGCTGATGGGTTGACTCCGTGACTGTGGAGGGCCTTTAATATGTGATTCAGTCATAAAACATCCAGCCTTTAGTGATCAATACAGTGATATATGTAATGGAGATAAACAAAACAGATCATACTCTGCTAAGATATACACACCTCCAATCACACACACTAACACAACCAAGCAAGTAGCACATTCGTACATTCAAACAGCCCATACACAATATGAGGTAGATATAACAGCCGACATTCAGAGAAGAGAAAGTTACACACGATATATGACTTGGAACAATACGAGAAAGGTGTTGTTAGAGACAGTAAAACTGGACAATGATGACACACTGGGTAACAATAAATCATATCTCTCCACTTACATTTCCATTTCAATCTGCTTATAGATCCATTACAGAAATGTACTAGAACAAACTCTTATTTCATCTGCTATTCATCTGCTATTATACCCAAATTATTTGCCCTTTCACCACTGGTTAGTTTCTGACCACAGGACCATCATTTACCACATATGTTTTGGATGGTTGATCATTTTCAGCTTAGAACAGACACGAACATAGTGTGTGTGGTGCTGCTACAAGGGTATAAGGCATATGTCATTGTTACTGCTGTGTGAAGAATGATCCACCGTTCAAAAATACACTCTCAAGACAGACTCTGTGGTCAGACACTGAATATGAATAAAAAAAAAATATGGCTAGGATTAACCCTGCACCAACAGATGGGCTGCAGTGTTTTAACTCTACAGCTGTTCGTTAGTAAATACATGCAGGGGTTTCTAATAGTGGCCAGTAAGTTTAAACTACTGGTCAAAAGTCTGGAGCAAAATAAACACAACTAGTTTGTGTGTTTGTTTGTTTTTTGACAGACTGAAACACATTTAACACATTTTATGGAATTAAGCAAATAATGTGTGCAGTAACCAATGATTACTGAAGAACCCTGCAGAGATTTACTGATGAGCAGACTTTCTAATCAGACTCAGATGACCAAGTCTTCAGGATCATCTGAGTCTGATTAGACAGTCTGATTGTCAGTAATGGATTGTTAATTAGTTTAGCTCTTGCTGATTCTCCTGCAGAGGTCTAATCAGACTCAGATGATCCTGAAGACTTGAGCAACTCAATCACAACGTTACTTTAAGAAACGAAAGTAATGTTCTGTATTTGACCAAAGCACAGTGAGTCGTTGCTGGCCTTTAAGTTAATAAAGATTAATGATCATTAGTATTAACAGTATTTCAGAGTTCCACTGTGAGAAATCTGATCCATAATCCTCCAAAATTTCTCATCAAATCATATCAGGCCAATGATTTTGATTACATATTTTGAATAAGGCACAACAGTTACAAACTTACTGGAATTGTCCTTTAAATGCCTTCCATCACAAGTCAGCAATGCTTTAAACATATGCATACATCACAATATAGGTGTTAAACAGAACAATGCAAGCAGGACACACACACACACACACACATACATACACACACACAAACACACGCAAAACAAATACACTCCCTGTCATTCATATGAATTATACACAGTATGTCAAATGTTTATAGACACCTTTTCAAATCAAATGAATGATTTCTGCTACATTAATGTTCACGCACTGCGGACACAGATGTTCAGCTGTGCACACACATAGTCTGCATAATCTCAATGGGTCTGTGTGCTCTGAAGCAGCTGCCAATAATTTCACCATGCCCCAAGCCAAGTGTCAGCTAGAGGTTTATAGAGCCCCCGGCATTAGGCTGTGGATTATTGGATCAGTATATTCTTTTGTGATGGAGCTCTATCCAATACCACTGGGACGAGTTGGAGTGAAGTTTGTGCTCCAGAACTAATCATACAGCATCAGTAACTGACTTCACTAATATTTAAGATGCTGATTGTAATCGAATCCTTACAAAAAATGTTCCAATCTCCAGCGTAAACCCTTCCCAGAAGAGTGGAAACTTTTGCTACAGCAAGTTTCCAATAAATACCCTGAAATTCAGAGAAAACACTGGGCAAAAAGGTGTCAATAAACTTTTGGCCTTATACTGCATTTATGGGGAGATTACATTTACATTATAAACATGCTAAAATGGGGACAGATGCTTTATGGATGGATCAGATGCATGTGCTTTTTATCATTCAACAGAAACAAAAGAAATGCATAAGGACAGGAATATATCCCCCAAAAGAAAAGCTCAAACTCATAACAATGGATTGTCAAAATGATACATTTCACTGTAAGTACATTTTATAGATGAAAGCCCAAGAGAAAAAAAAAATTCACAGTATGCGACTCAAATTATAGCTTGGCTCTACATCATACTATTTTTTAAAAAATATAACTTTGTACACAAATATATATAGTCATACTCTGTTTGCTCTCTCTGAAGACATCTATACAAGTTTACATTGACGTAAAAGCTTCAAAACAAAATACATTCTACTGATTCTGCAGCAAGCGACACAGACTCTAGCGGTTATGATGAGATACAAATCAAAATCTGCCCAGACACACAGACTTTATGGGGGTTTCACATCCAAACAAAGCAAATTAAACCAAGTTCCCTTCTTTTTTAACAAAAATACACTAACTCTACTGAACAATACATGATTCTGGAGTTAAGGCACTTTTAATAGTTCAACATTCACGTATACTTTTGACGGTGGGATAGTTTTGGCTTTGCTTTGTCTTCACACAACCAACACAAATCACATACAATAAGCAAAAAAAAGCTCAAAGGACACTTAAAACTGTAAATGTCCCTGTATTGAAAACAAAGAACAAAATATACACCAGTAATGAAGTAACAATGCAGATTTTGTATCAGTTGGAATGTTAGTGTAAAATCTGGACATTGACAAGCAGTGGGTTAAAATTAATACACAAGCTGTAAAATTCCTCAGAGTGTAGGTTGATTTTTACAGGTATTGGCGAGGCACACTGGTTTCAACATTGACGATTGTTATTAGAAACATTTACACTGCGATATCTATGGTTTGGATTTTGTCACAGCAACAGTTGCTATGTTGGACAAGCTTTAGAGAACCCCAGCTAAACTCTCATTTAAGCTAACGAGAAATGGTAGCACACAATTCAGCAAAATTAGGTAAAACATTTATAATTTCAAATGACATTTATGTAACAAATTTTCAGCCATAAATATTTCTCTAACAGGCTCAGCAGAAAGTTCATTATTTAAGAATATTAAGAAAATCTGCTGACAGTATACACCAATTATCCATAAAATTATGACCACCTCCTTGTTTCTACATTAACTGTCCATTCTCTCAGCTCCACTGACCATACAGGAGCACTTTGGAGTTCTACAATTACAAACTGTAGTCCATCGGTTGCTCTGCATGCTTTGATTGCCCTCTTACATCCTGTGCTTCAATGGTTAGGACCCTCAGAGGACTACCACAGAGCAGGTATCATGATATTCATGATGGATCATTCACAGCGCTGAAGCGATTGATGTGGAGGTGTGTTAGTGTGTGTTGTGCTGGTAGGAATGGATCAGACACAGCAGGGCTGCTGGAGTTTTCTAACCTGACTGATATATGGTCCACCAGTCAAACATATCTAACAAACAGCGTTCTGTGGGCAGCATCCTGTGTCCAAAAAAGTAGGTGTGTCTACTAGAGTGGGCAATGAGTGGACCCTCTCATACCATCGCCACACACACTAACACACCACCACTATGTCAGTGTCACTGCAGTGCTGAGAATGATCCACCACCCAAATCAAACCTGCCCTGTGGGGGTCCTGACCATTGAAGCACAGGGTGAAAGGGGGCAAACAAAGCATGCAGAGCAACATATGGACATTTTGTAATTGGAGACCTACAAAGCTCTCTTGTATGGTCAGTGGAGCTAAGGGAATGAACAGTGAGTGCAGAAACAAGGAGGTCTTAATGCTATTGCTGATCAGTGTATCGACTGTCCGTGGGATTCCTCCGGGTGCTCCGGAGACCATTTGGATTTGGAAATGCCTCATTGAAAACTGGGGCAAAGAAAAGTGTTCTGCTATAATATTTGGGGATGATTTAGGGACGCTGAAAGCAGTGTGAGACGGCTATTTATTCTCTCCCAACAGAGTGGCTGCTCACATTTACATAATAATACACTGAAATTGAACTGCAATGTTAAATATTTAGGAAAGGAGTTGTACGTGAACACTGGATTTTTGCCAGTGTTCTTTAAAGCTTGTCCAATTTAACAACAGACGTGATTTGGAAATACAAATTATATCAATTTGATTATATACAGCAACAGTGTGTAAAAGGCATGGTGGTCAGTGGATACGTCTACAAACATAAACCACTTCCTCTCTAAACAACTGCATTGATTTTTGATATAATGCCCAGATAAGTTCACTCCCTATAGAGTCTATCAGTGATCCAATAGTAACAGGTATACATTATTGCCAGTAGCTTATGAAGCCCCAAGAGCAAAGTAGTTAATAATACTCATATCAGAGCTGTTGTAAGTGTCATTGTCATTATAAGAGATGCTCTATTATTAACCGTGATCTGTACTTTTATTTGAATCTATTCTGTCAAAGCCAGGTTGTTGTACACAGCTGATGCACGTGCATCAATAAATAAATAGACTCTTAAATGTTTTCTAATAAAATATTATTTTTATACTATCTCTATATTAGAAAATGATGCTGTATACATGGTTTATGAGAATAGCTTGAAATATCTATATCATTAAGATAATGACAAACGCATTCATAATGCGAATAATTTTAGTATTTTTAAAAAATTCTTTATATAAACTTTTAGCAAAAATATATTTTATTTTATAATACATTTATATAGAAAAGGTATTATCTGACAAAACCAGAATGCCTCTTTTAAGATATTTACACCAATCATTCTTGACTGAGCCCATTCTTGGCCCCAAGGTTCCAGTCACAATCACTGCATACGGCCACTTTTAGTGCAGCATGGGATATATGCAACTTATAATATCAAAATATATCAATGGACCATGCCAAACAAGTTCTGCAGCACGCTCTGATGCTTATGATTATTTGTCATTGTCATTGAAGCACTTTGGCATAAAAAAAGGCAAGTTTGTTTCATAAGTGATTTACAAGATTTTTCATTTAGATTCTGGATTATTTCTGCCCCGAAACCAGACAGACATGGCACTAATTAGTGATTGGCCACAATTTTCTGAGAAACGAGCTTTGCTTTGGCACTCTGAATAGCTACAGCATTGTGCAACAGAATGGAGTCTCAGCCTCGGCCTAGCAGGCTGTTCTTCCAGATGCTTCCACACAGTAAGAATGATTGGAGTAAACAAGCTTTCTATGTACAGACATTTCCCACCCATATATGGTAAAAACAAAATTCTCTGTTGTAGTCTCTCTTTTTTTTTTTCGTTTGTAAAAAGCAGCGTGTAAAAACTGGCTGGCTCCTCACCAACGTTCATCATCTTTCATCCCACATTTCGGAAGATTGTCTTCCAAAGCCTATATTTCTGGTGCTTGCATTCTCGAGTGATGCTCGTCCACCTCCACGCCAAAGTAACTAACCAGTTACATGCTGCTGTATGCTACAAAATTCACTCAGCCATCCTCGACTTTCAAAAAGCGTCCAAGGCTGATGATATCAAGGAAGGAATTAAAGGTGTAAAGGAGTTGTGGTCACAGATAAAAGACACTGGGTTCAGGGTAAATAAGGTGTGGCCAGGGGTAAAAAGGGTGTGGATATGCAGAGATCAAGTCTCAGCTAAAAGGAGGTGTGGTCTGGGATAAATGAGGTGTGATCAGGTGTAAACAAGGGTAAACAAGAACCAGAAATGAAAGAGGTGTGACCAAAAAGTGGGTCTGGTCACATGTAAAAGATGTGTTGTCATTGGTAAATCAGCAGAGCCCTGGGGAAATTACGTGTGACCACATGGAAATTAGGCGTAGACATGGGCGTAGAGGGTTTGACCACATGTACAAGGATAAGGAGGTGGTGCTATGCATTACTGCTGCTGGAGCAAGGGGTGCTCTGGGTACTGCCAATGCTGTGGGCTGCACTGCTGTTTTCAGAGACAGGAGGAGAATGTGGAACCTGCTGCCTTCTCCCTGAATCACCTGAGTGGGAGAGAGAGAGAGAGAGAGAGAGAGAGAGAGAGAGAGAGAGAGAGAGAGATGTTAGTATCACTTCAGATGCGTTGATTAATTGTGCAACAAAAAACAAATGACAGCCACTATCTAAAAACCTAGTGCACCTGGTAGGTAGGTGTGGTAGGTGACAAGGCACAGGGTTAGTAAATAAACTACACTATTAAGCTGGCAGCTCAGTGTACATTGTTGCTGTTGTAAATAAAGCCTTGTACCTCCTCCCTTACAATCAAGATTTGGGTTGTTACTATTGGCTCATTCAGAATGGAATGGAGATATAATAACTAAATACTAAAATGGAGATACAAGATTTATATCCTAACATCAACAATATGCACATTTGAGTGGTCTTGCTTGTTTACTATCTGCCTCCATGTTACTGCGCCTCAGCTGTATTTATCTACCTTAAATTTTTGTGTTAATAAACTCTTGCATGTTTGTGCCCCCATTATGTCTTGCATGTTCTTTGCCTGAGAGAGAGAGAGAGAGAGAGAGAGAGAGAGACAGAGAAAGACAGACAGACAGAGAGACAAGAAATAGAAGAAGAAGAAACACCTTTATTGATCCCCTTAGGGAAATTGCTTCTTTGCATTTCACCCATTTGTGACAGCGAACACACAAACACACACTCATTTTTCAATTATTCACACACACTAGGACCAGAGAACACACACACAACCGGAGTAGGGGGCTGCCTGGGGTGCAGTTTGGGGGTTAGGGGCTTTGCTCAAGGGAACTTCAGCCATTAATGAATTTTCTCTCGCCGGTCCCGGGAATTGAACCGCTCCCTTCTCTAACCTCAAGGCCAGTGAGGGTGTCCAGTGAGATGATTCATTTATTAAAATGTTCAGTTTTGAAATCAGTGATCCTTGGAACCACTGACAACAGCTGTAATGAGAAACATTTACTGTGAGTCACTATTAAAACACAACAACTAAATATTAACAGCATTGTTATGGGCCCCTGCACCCATAACGACACACCTTAAAATATCAGTTCCATCATACTCACTGAGTCGTTGTAGGTCCCCTCTCTCTCTCTCTCTCTCTCTCTCTCTCTCTCTCTCTCTCTCTCTAGTGAGAGCAGTGTGTGGAAAGTAAGCATTTACATGTGTTCCATTTGAAATCAGCTCTGATGAGAGACTGAAGTGTTTCTGATTGAATCCTAAACATTGGATTCTTTGTTTGTTTCAGATTCTTGGCCCAGCGCTTCAGCGGTATTAAACACACCACTTTAACCAAAGCGACACAAAGCCACAGGCTACAGAAAATACATGCTTTAGCCATGGCCTGACCACCTAGCACAATATGTGTGAACAAAAACAGAGTAGATAAAGAATAAAATAGAAAGTGAGTGTGTTTTTGGAAGATGGGATAAAAAAAGAGGAAAAAAGACAATAAGAAAAGAGAGAGGGAGAGGGAGAGAGAGAATTGGATACAGAAAGAGACCAGAGACCAAACTAAGGAGAGGGAAAAAGAAAGAGAAGGCCTTTTCTAATTACTGCAATAATGCTTGGAAAATTTCTACTTGTTTGCCTGTGTGTGTGTGCGTGTGTCAGTGTGTGTGTGCGTGTTAGGACCCTCAATCTGTCTGGTTCCCCCTCTCAGGCCCCTATGCCGCTGATGTTTGCCAGATATGTGCTGCCAAGCAGCCGGAGCTAAAAAAGGCCGCTCTTCTAACTGTAGCCTGGCTTTTAGTGTGTGAGCTCAATCTTCATCCTTTCCTCCTCCTGTTCCTCCTCTTCACATCTCCACATGCTGCCCTATACATTTCCTGACAAGCTAGCATTTAAAAATGCACATCATCATTTCATCTATAACTGAAATGACTGAAATGATGATTATTCATTTATTTATTTATTTATTTACTGTTAGGACAATTATAAACCAGAAGCTGCAAAGTATTTTGAAAGTATTATTGAATATGTTTTATGACCATGTTTCAATTCTTGCCAGAATAGACATTTCTGCTGATTATATTTTTATTTATATTAGTGAATTCATCATTCTTAATGTATTCTTATAGTTATACATTTATATTCAAAATATGTATTGATTATTAATGTTTCTTTAATTAATGTTTAATTAATGTTTCTACAGCTCTTCTACTTTGTTCTCATATCCACAAATATTATAGAATCTACAGCTCTGTTTATCATTCTGGTTATTACAATAAATTACTTTTTCACAGCTTCATATAAATTATTACACTGTTCACTTGGATCTGCAACTACGTTGCTTTTAAATTATTGAAAATTTTATGTTTGTGAAACATATTAAAACTAATAAAATCACAGCTTGAATAATCTCCACAAAATAAAAACATAATGACATTTTTAAATAATTGCTAACAAGCATTTACCAATACCTTAGACACTTTTTCTAAACTCTTAACACATCAACACAACGCACGATGCCAAATTAATTAAAAAGTTAATTTTCTACTCAAAACCACATTTTGTTCATTAAATTCCAACTCTACATTTCAGAGTGCAAACAATACTTTCCCTACATACACTACTCTATAAAAACATGGCAAACGTGCCTCAAAATCATGTAATTAAAGCACTAGCACGCATTTTCTATCCAAGAGGAACATACAATCAATCATAGCATAATCATCGACTGTCAAAATACTTACAGTTTACAATAACAGCATTATTTTCCATTTGTCAAATTACCAGCAAAAATGAGACGTTACGGCATCCACTGTAGTTTACAATTCAGTGTCAATTCAGTACAATTCCTGGAAACAACTACATATTTTGCTTATGTTCTGTAGTTTTTCCAGAAGTAGCTGTTTTTTACCGTATCTAAGGTTTTGAACATTAGGTTTCCAATTCTGGCATTGCTGTGTGCAAGCATTTGTAAATGAGACAAGGAAGATCCATAAATTTGGTATGTACAAAAAGGTTTTTTTTAGCATTTTGAATGCATGTTAATGGACTGCATATTTTGTGAAAACAACATGAATTGTGTTAATGGTGTAGTTCACAACTGACTGATGTTGTACTAATTGTGTTTCGGGTTTTGTAAATGTGAATACAGGTTGGACAATATGTTGTTAACAATTGTAAACACGGTAAATGGAGTGCTCTGAAGCAGCCGCACAGGACCATATTGACATTGTGCAGTGTATGCTGAGGAAAAATAACCCCCCCCCCCCAGCATAGGGCTTTAGAACAGAGGAAGAGCATCTTATGAAATGATGAAGCACCATACAAATCTTTTGGGAAGAGCAGCAGTGGGGTTTATGACCCAGAACTATCATCCAGCACCATATCCTGAAATAACTAATGATCTTGTGGCTGAATGACAGCTAATACGTTCCAAAATCTAATGTAAAATCTTCCCAGAGAAGTAGCAGCTAAAGAGGATTCTGGTACTAATATATAGTTAGGAATATAAAGTGATGGTTCTTTCTAAGTCATACAGAATTTTCTGGAATGTCCCTCCCACAGACACCCCCTCTTCTATTGCAGGGATGAAGTTCACATGCTGATATGCTGAAGTGTGTGTGATGGCAGTGTGTTGACCCTGTCCCGTGTGACTCCTCACAGTCCCTGAGGGTAAACTCCTTAACCTATCACTGTGATGAATCGCACAGAGGCCAAGAGGATCGCCGCAGGCCTTAAGCAATCGCATCCTCTGCATTCCACACAGAAAATAAACACAAGATCCTCTGAAATGTGTTATACAGTTTGTTATTAAACAGTGATTTGCTGAATTGTTAAATTATAAAGCATTGCATTCACCCTATCATCACCACCTTCTTTGAATTCACCACAGTGAGAAATAACCAGGGTACGTATTCTATAATATTTACAGAATCATACTCTCAGCTTTGTGAAAGGCAACATAGACAATTCTGGAGCAAAGCAAACAGTATTGTCTACGTTGGAACAGTATGTTTGAGAAAGAACCTGACTGTAACATGTTGGTGGTTGAGCTTTAAAATTTCTCAACGCTTTTGGCCAGTTTTTGAATTTCCAGAAGAATAAAACTCATTTGCAACTCGAGTTGTTTATTTTTGTAGCATTTTCAGTATGTTTTTACTTTCATGCAGTTAGCAGTCTTCCGAATTTGGAGTCAGTTCCACATTAAGTAATCTCAAACTGCAAAAATCCACCTATGGAGCAGAAATAGAGAAATATCCTCATCTCTTTTTATGTTTTTATGAAAAGTCTGAAGGTCTCTCCACAATCCAAACACCTCCAGATGCTGTTTCTCAGTCATGGCTCAGTCAGCGAATAAGAGAGAGAACACCTGAGACATTTCAGACTTACTTACAAAGGGCTCACAAACACTGGAGCTGTTTCCAGCACACAAAGTGGGAGGTTAGTAAAAGATGAGAAAATGATTTCTGAATTTTTTAAGAATAATTTATCATTTTTTAAGAGGCAACTGATTATAAAAATTGTTCTGCACTTCATTAAAACACATACTCAGTTTCTGGGGGCTCTAAGACGTCATAGCAAAATTAAATAGCATATTGTAATGTAAGAAAAGTGTATACTGTATAAAACATTATATGGCAATTTGTTGTAAAATGACAGCAGTTGATTACAGTGCAGTACAATTTACATGGAAGCTCCTTTCCAAAAGGAGGAGGGGTAAAATAATATGTTGTTTATTCCACCTTCTCTGGATATTAAAATATAATTGATTACAAAGTACTCATTCCCTTACATAGCTGGGTAGATGTAGACTCTAGACAGACATGCCAAAAATTTCAATTCATTTCAAATTCAAAATAATCATTTTCCCACAAACTTCACTTCAATAGCACAACCCTATAATTAACTCGTCACTTTATTCACGCTTATATCTATACTTCTATCTTCAGAAAGTCATCTGTCTAACACTAATGGGTGTCAGTTTCCTACAGCTGTGAGGACTCTGGCTAAGGTGCTGAAGTGTGTTTATATAAAAGTGTGTGGAGGAGTGCAGGATCACCCAATACATCAAACAGAAGAGAGAAAAAGAGGGAGAGACCGAGTCAGTGAGATATTAACATTTTTTTTCTTACCAGTCTCTACTTAGGACTTTCATTTGCCTTTAGGGAAAAAAACACTGGCCAATTTTAACATCACTTACGCTGCAGTGTTCAAAATAATCTGATATTTTAAGCCATTTTAAACCCATAAAGCCTTTGGGAATATATTTCACATCACAAATACCTCCTTTTAAGGGTTTTGGTGATCAAACGGGTTAACCCTTAAATTAGACCAGAGATCTCCAGAAATAAAAAGTAATAATAAAATAAAAGTTTAACATAAATACAAAAGTTACTTGTAATTATATTTGTATATTATAACAACTCAAAAATCCCCTGATGTCAAAGAGTTAAACACTGCTGACTAATAAGCTTTAGCACGATTATTAGACACATCACTAAAGAGGATTTATTGCAATCTGGCAACCAGCAGTGTTAAATCCAAGTGTACACTTTCCACCTGTTTCCGTCAGAACAAAACAAAGCTAAACCTTGGGAATGAGTCCAATCCAGGCTTTCATTTCACTTCTCTCTCTGGTAGAAGTCTATAAAGGCTGAATAATGTGACTTTCTCCAGCACAAACAGGTGGATAAAGATAAGCCCCACTCTCAGGACACCTGATCTGGCTTTTATTTCAGCTCAACAAGAAAGACAAAAATCAGTCGCACGCTTAGTGCAAGCAGTGCACTGAGCTGGCAATCCCAATATAACTCTTCTTTCAGGCTGAGAGCTTAAAGCTAATGCTAACAGTCATCATTGGTCTGATTTGTGTCAAGCCCCTTTTCAAACAATCTGCCCTAATGAATAATTAAAAATAGCCTGTCAGACATGACATTTTTGCTGTCTGAAAATCTTCTTTTTTAGATTTGCACTGGAGTTTAAAAAGGTTTATGTAGCTAAGTAATGAAAGTTAACAGTCATATGCAAAATGAAATGCATAAAAGAATGGTAAATACTATAATGGAGTGTTCAGGGTTCTATATAGATGCATTTCCTTTAATAAAGAACCCTTGTAGAACCAATTTTTAAGTGTGTATATATAACATTATAGTGTTATTAATAACTATTACCAGTATAAGAATTATAAGTACAAGTATGCAGACAAATCAAGACCCTAATTGCTGCCTGTACTTCAGAAATGTCATGTACTTTTGTCATCTTAAAGAAGAGTGATTTGTGTTGATCTGGTTGGATCTAACTGAACTACTTCTTTAAAGGCCATGTATAATAAATCAAAGCCCACTGTACATAGTTTTGTAGAGAGGAGCAGGTCAATAACACTGTGGACTATGAGTGAGGAGTGGCACCAGGGTGGGAAACAGGGCCTGAGAGAAAAGAGCAGCTCTTCCTCTGAGAGGTCACTGAGGGTCATCAGTTTGGCGACAGCGGGGCGGAGAGAGGGGGTGAATCTTGGCATCCAGAGGGATGAGTGTGTTTTTGTAGTTGTGTGTGTGTGTGTTTTCCTGCAAGTCCTGAGGAGACCCTCACAGCGGGGAATTCCAGTGCATTGTACCCATAATGCCCCTGATCAACCCCTCAGCTGCCCAGTGCCTCTCCATCGGGCTGAAAGAACGGAAGGAGTGCCCGAGCTTTGGCTGACCAACAGGAAGTAGCTAAACTGCCCCGGTCCTGTGTTATTGTTACACTGCTGCTGTCAGCACAGGGCACTTTTTCCACATCAAAAAGGGAATTTTTTTTTCTTGATGTCATATTTTGGAAGGACTGTGCTTTTTTATGACTAGTGATGTCCTAGTTTCACAGTGCTGAATCAGGGACTTATATTGTCAAGGGAAATGTTTGGCAAATATACATATTAACACAATATTCCACTTAGCCCAGATGAAGTAATCCCTATTGTTTGAGATTTGATTTTCCATTAGATCAGAAATAGAGCTATGAGGTTAATATTGGTGGAAATCAAGAGTCAAATATTTAAAATATTTCTGTAACAAAACTCATTGCCATAATTTCTATCCACTGTAACACTGACCATGTCTTAAGGGTGATGTTCATGATTTCACAACTGACATTGACTCATTTACTGTAACCTCAGCCCCGGTGTGTCAGTAAATGATTAAAGTGTCTTCATCCGGTATGCTAGGATCTCTCTCTCTCTCTCTCTCTCTCTTCTCTTCTCTTCTCTTCTCTTCTGTGGTATTTTAGACAATGGAGAGAACTCCAAACCTTGAAAAGCATGAACCAGGATGAGGATATTGCTCTATTCCTGCTACATAGGTGGGTAATATCTAGAATTTGCAAAGCAGTAGAAGAAAACTGCTCTGGGATCAGATTCCTCCATATATATGATGGTAATTGAAAAAAAAAATGAATAAAAATTAAATAAAAGGATTGTAGAACAGTGTTCCTACTCTTGATGGTTTATGAACACAGGTCTTTGTTGTCTCATAAAGCTGCCTGAAGCATTCAGTTACATTTTCAGTGCATTTTTATAGATGCTGTGTTCTAAAGCACACTGACAAGTCGGCACAACTTTACTGAAGACCTGAACGAACTTTGAGCACTCATCCATGAAGTTAAAAAGCAACTGCCATTTCAGTCTTTTAAGATATTTCAGTCATCTGTTCTGCCTTGGTTTATGTTATGTTGTCTCGCCATCAGTGGCTCTTCCACATTGTTTTACTGTTAGATTGTTTTTTTTTAATTTATGTTTTTACAATTTTATGTTTTGTTTTGTTAGTTGAATTTATTGTGCAGAAATTTGGCTGACACTCGTTGTCTTTTAAATGTGATATATAAATAAATATGACTTAATTGGACTACACTGGGCTTAATGCACTTATCAGGGTTGTGTTTACTTGCGGGCAAAGGAGTTTTTGCTGTCTTTAAGTGTATTTGAGTGAGACACTTTTGAATCATGACTTGTTGATTTGGCTGACCTATTTTGCTCTGTTTATCTTGGAGATTTTTTTCAGACCTTTTTGAATTATCCTTCTAATGAAATACCCTCGTCTGCACTTGTCTGCTTTCATTGCCTTTCCTAGAACTCGTACAGACAGAACACTAGAAATTGGGCTGTTTTCATTTCCCAATGTATAATAGCTTCACACTGCAAACAATGAGCCTGCTTGCTAACTTAATAATTTAACTGCTAAACCTCAGTCCCGTAATTTCAAAAATGTGTCTGATTATGTCACATTCAAAATACAGTCAACACTGGTGTATAAAAAAGTGAGCTTAACATTGTACATACAGTACTAGTACCAATCAAATTTCCAGACTGAAGAGAGGTACAATACGTTTTTACAGAGCAAGAGTGCAAATGAGGTGACTGTGAGAGAGTGATGCAGTGGTGTATTAGTGGCTGATTCTCTCACCTGTGTGTGAGTAAATGAACCATAGGGCTCCGGTCAGCATGGCTCCAATGACAAAGGCTGCAAAGGCAATTCCCACCACTGTAGGAGTGTCCAGCACATAGAACGCTAAAAGAGAATAATCAGCATTATACCATTTTGTATATATATTGACCAAATATGCAAATTTATTGTTGTGATTAGACACTATGAATACAAACAATAATTGTAGAAAATTGTGCAATAAATGACAGCACTACTTCCAAATAAACTCGATAGAGTCTATAAAATGTTCATATTGATGGCAAACTGTAAAAGCTATATTCACAATGCCAACTTACGTTCACGTTCACCAGGATTAAATCCTGGAGGCAGTAGAGGCTTGCGGGTTGGAGGAACTGAAAAAAAAAAAGCAAAACGTGTTCAAGGACAAGACTGCATTTCTTTACTCTGTTTAGTTATTCTTTCACAATGTAATATGTAAAAGTAACTGAAATTATGATTTAAACCTAAAATTACATTGGACTTAGAATACCTTTTAGTTTTAAATTTAATTCTTTATACAAAAGTTAAATGAGCTTTAATAAATATGCTGAAAGAACGAAAATGTGAGAGTACTGCTCTGTCAAATGTATTTTTAATAGTTTACATGACACTATCATTGCAGATGAACAGGACCTCAATGTATTTTTGCAATTTACTATTTTGAATTCACTGATGTAACATTACATAACTTAAATGTTCTTTAACTCTGGAAAAAGTAAAAAGCTACTGAAATAAGCCCTTTCTCCAACACTGAACACATTCAAACATAGTCAGCACTTACACAATCGAAGCAAACATACAGTATCTAGACTTCCAGAGTCCAGCTATTTTACATTGCGCTTATTTCAAGTGGTGTTCATTGGCACAAAAATAATTGATAAAACTGCTATAAAAGAGCGACCACCAACAGAAGGGTTCACTCTGGAGCAGTAGCACATTATTCCAAGGTCACGATGCTTAATGAACAATGTCAACAGAAGGGTAAGTAACTGAGCAGAGGAACTGAGCTCTTTGAGCTTCATCCAACACCATGAGGATGAGCTAGATTGGCTCTTGTGATACAGAACTAATCCAACATCAGATAATATATATATATATATATATATATATACCATATATAATTAAACGGCTATAGCTACAATGACTAAAGGTATATAATTTAATAAATAATTATGTGATCACATTTGAAATGACAATAATAACACTAAGGTTTACTTAGGTTTAAGGGTTAATCTTTAAAGGGCCTTTAGTGGGGTAACTTCAGGTGGTCAGTGTAATAACAGCATTCCTTAAATAGCACTGTCAGAGCGGTTTTCAAATAATTCATAGTAACTATTGACTAAGCTGTATGATTAAACTCTGAATAACAGGCCAACAATTTAAGGGGTTAATAGAAGTAATGATGTGCTAGGCTAAATGAGAAGAAGCCTGCCAAGCTCACAGGGACAGTGAGCTTCATTGTCATCACAGCAGGTGGCAGATAATCCTCTCAAAGTCACTGACACCCATTTCTCTTGGACCTGACTCCACAGGAACCTGCAGAGATATGGAGTTGGCATGGTTCTCCCCTCTCAGAGAGCGAGCCAAAGCGCCTGAGCGTCTCCATGGTCCACACAACCCAGCGGATGGGTTTCGGCCTCTAATTAGCTCTAATGATTGCCCATCAGGCAGCACAATAGCTCCTGTGTGGCTGCAGGCTCTAGGGTCACTCTGGTCCAGTGCCAAAAGCAGGGCACAAAGGCAGCTATTCTGGGATAGAACACCTTTAAGTTTTCATCCATACTGATGGGTGATGACAGATTATCAGAGAAAAGCTCAGTTGCACTGAGGGAGATGGCTACAGAGCGGTCCTCAGCCGACCAATCACAGAGCACATTAACCTTCACCTTATCTCCACTGCCCAGTTCATAATGTAAAAGCCTTCTACTGACCACATATGTACTCCTGAGTCTGCAGAAAGGAAGAGTGAATGACAAAAACTTCACTCAAGCTAAAACTAGTGTGTTCATCAATGGAGACAAAGCATTAACTGTCCAGTATTGCACTGTTTATACATCCTAACACTGAACAATATTGTGTTATAATTAATACACACTCAAGCACTGTGTAATGCCTTATAAATCAGCAGGTATAGCATATGCAAGAATCCAGCCCAGGATTTTACAATGGCCCGGCTTGTATGAGGCTGTTCCTAGCCAGTCAGGTGCATTGCAATTATGGGATTCGAATGCGTCTGGCGTAGTAGATGACAACACGTCCCAACACTGCAGTCTGGGGTTTGATTCCTTGCATAGTCAAGCACATCATACTATTCAGTAAGAGTCCTTGGAAAACATTACTAACCCAATATCTCAGTAGGTTGATTAAACTATGGTGTGAATGATGGTTCCTCATATTTTAAAGTGTTTTATTATAATTTCTTAAAGTAAATAACATCTAGTTTTCTACTGGCTTACACTCGCCAAGATTTGAATGAGTGATTATCATTCACCTAAGACCTATAGTTTATTTTCCAGCATTCTTTTCCATTCAAATGAACTGGCTTTTGGCTTCATCTGCCAAATTCTACCTGCATTCAGTGTGAGCACAGATTTAATTTTCCATTACTGCACTATGTGCCACACCTCTGTATGTACATGCACTTTATTATTGTGTCTTCACTGTACTGACCTCCAATTTCTGTACTGTTTCTGGTGTGCTTATGTTATGAGTGAGAACATTTCAGGTCTCTAAATGAACTGAAATGGAAAACAATGCTACATCATTGCATATGCAGCAGGGCAGGACATAAATCATCTAAACAAATCCCAGGAACCCTTAATGGGATTTATACGACAGTTTAGAAAAGCAAAGAACACAAAAGACTGAGTGCTGAGCTGATCCCTGAGTGGTGCTGTGTCAGCTCTTGTTTTGAGGCCTTCTGGCTTAAAGCTCTACTCCACCCAACAGTTCTAACAGAGCAGGAGGTTCCAGCTCCTGGTCCACAGGGCCTTAGTGCAGAATAGTTTGGTGATTTTTGGGGTTATCCATGGAAAAGTAACTTTATACTCAGCTATGGTTGGCTAATAAACATAACATCAAAAAATACTGGATTATAGAACTTCAGCAGTAGTTTTGTACATTGAATGAAAAAATAATGCTATAAATTCAATATTAATATATGTTCTTCTTGTATATTTTTATTATATTGTTCTACATTATTTAAGCTTGGGCAAATACAGTTAACAAAGTACTATTTTAGATGCTTCAGTGTTTTAAGTGTTAAGTCATGTCCAAATTTCTACTGTGTAAAATATTTTTGCTAAGTTTACACACCACCTTTTAAAAACCATCTGTGCAGAGAATTGCATTTACCCCTCACATCCACCTGATTGTGAGTAAACTAGAATCTTGCTTAAACCCATGCAAATATACTAATAATGTTCCATGTTTTGTGGACTTAATAATTAAAAAAAAGTAATATTTATGTATTTTTGAGTCCTCCTCAGACCACTAAGTTCAAAATAGCATTTTCTGTTATTTAGGCTACTGATTATTTGTTACGTTTACCATTTATTCATTTACTTTACACCAAACAGTAAATAAGTAGATGTTTTGTGCTAAAATGTGCATTCCCTTGACAGGACATCAATAAAACAATCTAATTTCACAAAGGTGCCCAAACATTTGAATCTACATATAATGAGTCCGATTTTTATTTTCCTTTCCTTTGAATGTGATTTCCCTTCTCAAACACACCTGATATAGCTGAGGAGTTAGCAAGTTTAGTGAATGTGTTTGAACAGGGAAAATCAGTAAAAAAGTTCTGCACTCTGGCCTTCCACATCCAGAACTGGACACCCCTGTAATAGAGCATCTCTAAGGGAGTTGAAGGGAATGGACCCTGGGGCTCTGTGCCTCACCCTGTTCCAAAACACTTTTGTTCTGTAATTTTGTCCATCTTTTGTGGTTAGCTTGGTTCTCAGAGGAACCAGAAGAGAAGCGATTGAAAAGAGTCGTCATGTGTGTGTGTGTGTGTGTGTGGGCCGGCTGTAGGAGAAGTCTCAAATCCCTGAGTCCACAGCCTTTCTATGCAACCTCCATTACCATGGTGACCTTTTCCTTTCACTCCTAACCTCTTTCTGTGAGGTTTTGGTCTCTAAGTGATGACTTGGACAGACTTTTCACACACTAATAAACATACATCACTGCCTCACTGTGTTGCTTCCTAATATAAGGTGTATTTAAAGGGTTTTGTAATTTTATGGCACATATGACCATTCAATTTTTTAAATACATTTCTGTACATGTAAGGAACCAGTCCAATGTTCACTTTCCTTAGATATTTTATTACTTTTAGGACACTGGAGTGAAATCTATCCACATATGAACATCAGTATCTGCATTGTTTAATTTGAAAAGTCCTTTTATCTGAGTTAAATATCCTACAAAATAATTTTTACACATATATTTCATTGAGCTTTTCCCCTTCTTTGTTATATGAATTGATTTTCTTTATTTATCCTGAAGGGGAAAAAATAAGCAGGTTTCAAAATTTAATTTTTCAAATAGTTTTGACTGAATTTGACAGATTTGAAAACAAATAACCACTGGAGCTTCAGCACAGGTGTCAATCTGAATAAAAAATAATATCTAATAATAATAATATTAGATTTGGAAAAGGCTACTTCACATTTAATAAAAAAAGCCCATCATTTATGGAGTAAAATGTGAACGCTGTTTTTCAGACTGTGTTTGGACACTTTAGCATGGCCGTGTTTCCCCAGTGGACAGAGTGCCCACAAACAGCTCTCTTTGATTTGCAGATCAAGCCCTGGCGTCAGGCTGCTGTCCAGAGCGCTATGAGCCCCTCTCAAAGGCAGCTTGTTTTCTTTGCCATCTCAGCATAAGAGATGTCTTTGTCTTCAAAGCGTGGCTCCGAGCCTTTTTTCATTACGCTCATGGCATATCTATGTTTTCTTAATCCTCACCAGAGAAAACAGCTCCAGCAGCGGCAACATAAAATATGCCTTCTCATCGCGAATAAACTCCCTCAATTCACACCGGACCCCGTCTTAATCTGGATACAGTCGGAATTCAGCAGTAAGCCTGAGCCAAATCCCTCTCTATATCCACGCAGGTGTGGGACTGTGAACGCCCTTTTTGAAATGTTTCGCTCGTTTCAGCTCCTCAAAATCTTGAGGACACTTGCATTTCCTTGCTATTATTTTACGTTATTTTAAGTCATCTTTATTACTGAAAATATTTTAATAAAAACATTTTTACATTTACATTTGTTGTAAAAGTGTAACTCTGAAAATTAATGTAATAATGAAATGTCTTTGAAATCCCTGAATGAATTAGCACCCACATATGGGGGCATCCATGTTTAAAATAGTTTTAGTACAGAATATCTGATGCATCCGGGCCAGTGTAATGGCTGCGTCAGCATGTGAATAAGAATCAATGGAGAAAATGGCTCTCCCCAAGTGTTCTACAAACTGCATACAAAAAGAGGTCACTGGAGATATTACAGAAGGTTGGGATTTTCTTCTTTTTTTTTATGAAACATTTTGGCTGTGTAACAATTAAACGTTTCCCCAGAATTTCATTTTTCAGACAATACTTGATACTTGATAAGAGCCAAACCTGACTTGTAACGGACCTATAGTATTGCACAAGTATTTATCAATGGGATTTAAATAAGTGAGACCTACTCCTGGTCACCATGCCTCATTTCCTAATAGGCTCGACGCAGATGTTTTGATTAGTGTGGTGTGACCTCCGCCACAGTTATGAGTCAACAGATTTGACTCAGTGACCATACTGCATTAGCAGGGTGTAACTGAGCCAAGAGCAGAAAACAAGCTCTCATGAGGTCAGTCTGTCTTAGATTAGGTCATTATTAGTAAAATATGCTGTCCAAACACCACCCAGATGCCCTGCAGTGCTCCAGCCTGTCTCTCACACATATATATATACACACATGTATCAATGCTGTAGTAACAATACCTCATACCTATAAAATATCACACTAGTTCATACACTTGCTTATCCAAAGTTTCTTCGGTATTAATAGTGAGCTTGTCCTCACAAGTATGATCTTGATGTTGCAACACTGCTAAGGAAATTTTATTGCATTTAGCCTCGTAAGCAGAAATGAGATCAGGTGCACAAACGTCACTCATACTCATCCCATCACTACGGAGAACATATTCACTGTACAAATGGCTTGGGTGATTTATAACCCTCTAAAAAAAGCTTGGCCTTCATCATTGTAACTTTGTCTGAACATGTGCAATGGATTCACATTAGGAAACTTAGCTCACTAATTAGAAAGTGTGGCTGGATAATTATGTACATGTGGTCTCACTTTACATGAGAGGCTTTAAGATATATTCTCATAAGGAGAAGTAACCTCATGCCCAAAATTATTTGAGCTGATCACAGCTATTTCAGATGACCACAGTTTCTCTCCCAGTTATTAGCTTTCCCTGTCATATACTAATGTGGCAACAATGTCATTTGGGAGCAATTTTATCTAATGCAATGAGAAAAAAAAATTAATTTATTCATAAAAGCCATAGAAATGACAAAAGGTAGGCTCAGCAGCTAGGGAATCTGAAAGGTAGGTGGGTTTATGTGGTCACAACAGACTTACACTTAAACATGGATGCACTTTATAGATACAATAAACTTTAAAAAGTGAAGTGCAGTTGTTTCTATTGCAATTCATTGTCAGCTAAAGCATCTTGATTGTGATGACTATTAGATGGGCTATTAAAAGAGAATAATAGTTTTTGATATGGCAGTTACAGTGTGTTACTCAGAGATTGCTCAATCTCACACAGACCACAGACTGAAAGAACAGTGCATAAGTATATTCACATCACATTCATCACGTCAGACATTAGGGATCTCGCTCTGTGTGTGTGTGTGTGTGTGTGTGTGTGTGTGTGTGTGCCGGGAAGGGGAGGTCTCAGAGGATGGTTAAATGAAAACAACTGCAGGCCGGCAATGGAACACTAAGCTTTTTCCATTTCTTAAAAACTGACTGAGACACAATGGCATTTACCCCACTCGCTCTAATCAACCACTCACACACACACACACACACACACACACACACACACACACACACATTTATATATACACTAGGAGGTGTACTTTTTCATTTTACAAAATCAAGAAAACATGTAATTTGACCTGGGTTGCCCAAACTTTTGCATGTGAGTGTACATACTATATATATGTTGATTATACATGTTTTAGATTAATGCATAAATATTTTTCTAACTGACCACTAATGCACACACACCCCACACACAGGATAATACACATAAACGTATGGTCTAGCTCCACTGATCCAATCAGCCACGCACAAACACAAACTTTTGGTTCTACAGACCCACAGTTACACCCCCTCCCCAAACAAAATGCAAACACACACACACACACACACACACATACAAAAATTAATGATAAGTTTTCCACATCTTAACACACTCCAGATGAGGTGTTGTGCCATAGAATATGACACGACAGGAACTCATGAACATATATACACACTATGCCCATAGAACATCTCCCACCTCTGGACTGCATGTACAAGAGTTAGGTGTGATTGAAAAAAAGTCTCTGCCTGGCTGCTGGTTAAGGTGTCACCTCTACATTCACCATCTCTCCACACACTGCATTCACTACTGCCATTCAAGACTCTATCTGAGGGTAATGATGTAAAAGAGTTAGACCAAAGAGGAAAATGGCCTACATCTATTTATCTGGCTCTCAGTGTGTGTGATTGTTTGTTAAACCAAATCACTACATGATGCAGAAAATGCAAATAAACCATTTTATGGTATGCTCTACAAAGCAATTTTTTTTAATATAATTTTCCCTGTAATGTGAGCAAAGACTAGGTTTGGTTTGAAAAATTGTAAATATTTCAAATTTTCTAATCAATATCCCTATCTAGTTATTCAGGCCTGTGTTTTTAACAGGTTAACAAATGTATCCACTTATTGTGGTTTAATGTTTAAATGCTGAACATTTTATTTTATGAAATTGGTCCCTATTTACCTTTAATGGCACTATTGAGTGTGCCACCATATTTCTGTGAGTGCTCGAATCCTAAAATTTAATTTGAGTGTGATGTTAAGGGCACTACAATCTCCCAAAATGTACTCATAATTTATATTAGAGTGCACTAAATGTGTGATGTCATAACGCATTAGGGCTTGGTTGCTTCTGATTGGTCGGATTCATCAACAGGCAGCTCCCAATTTATATTCCCACACCTAAACCACTTGTGTTATAATGCCTCCTTGATTTGGCTCCACCCCTCATTCCCCACATACCTGTAGTTTATCATGTTCTTCTTTACTCACTCTGACATATACCCCATATAACCATTGCTTTGCTGATCAGATTTTCAAAGGCATAAGCCTGGTTTGTACTATTGTGCTTGGTTTTAAACACGGTCTGTTCTGACTCTAAGTGTTTGAACAGCTACATGGGGTGTGTTTCCAGCCAACAGGCTTTCTTTATTACATCTTGCCACTTGAAAGGCTTTTAAAATGCTATTTCTGTATGAAATCTATTAATTGTCCAGCTGTGGTCCCAGACACTGTGCTGTAGATCTGTTCAATTTCACCCACAATACACAAGGTTTGTGTTGTCCCAGCAAGAAACGGATGCTACAAATTACTGGCTGTCTTTGAGGATAGAAACATTTCATCATGTCAATAAGCAAGTATTGAACAGATACATTCATAAAGGTACTGTGTCTGGAATGCTACAACTATAATTATGTTCTCGGTACCTTTAATTTAACATAACGTTTAAGTGTTTTATTTTTCATTTCCAATGCGGAATGTAAAATCAATTTAAAATACTGGAGTTTAAGACCATGTCTTTACCTTTTGAGACCATACTACACACTGATACTTTTTCCTAGTGGTGTGATTTTTATTTTATTTTGTCATGTATGTGCTGAGAGAACACGGAACATTGTAAGTAACATGTATCTTGTCATATTTAGGCCTCATGTAGAAGAAGGAAGTCTTACCTGGCATTTTTGGATCATTATCCTCTGGGTTGATGGGACCTTCATTGTCATTTGAGATCACCACCAGAGGTTTGGTGGAGGTTTTGGTGTACATCATCATTTTAAGGATGGTGTCTACATTAACGTGTGTACATGCTTCATCTGGAAGCATACACTATAGAGAAAGAGAGAGAGGAAAAAGAATTACTACAAAATCATACTGTAATCTGATAATATATGAACACAAAAGACTGAAAGTTGAAGAGAAGAGAAGAGAAGAGAAGAGAAGAGAAGAGCAGTACATGGCATATGGGCATTATAAGATAAAAGTAGCACATGTTCTGCAGAAATAAAGGCAGAAAATGAATTTTATTTCCTCCTGTTTGAAGTGGAGTCCTTTAAGAGGAATCAGACACTCAAGATTAAAAACATGGGCTCATAAGCATCAAAAGTCTTTGTGAGGTTTACTAAAGAATGTTTTCACTTCATCTTTCATAAAAGTGGAAGGTATAAAAAGAAACAAAATAATTAATGCCATCCGGATCAGCACAGACCTTTTGTATAGCAAAGTAAAGACTTTGATAGGAACACACATGAAGATATTTAACACACCACTCTCTTTTAAGGGTGGGCAATGTGCTATTGATATTGCATTAATTTATAGATCAGTACGCTTTTCTCAATGTATCATGGACTTCAAATACATTAATTATAAGACCTAGACCAATTAAACCCTTGCACTGAAGAAACAGCTGCCAATTCCATTTTCATTTACTCACTTGTCCTGTTTAGTGAGTGCTTTAATTTAAATGGAGGGTGTTAGATAATGTCATTCCTGTATAGTTCTTCATTACAAGTGTACAATTATAGAACTCATATTAGCAACATCCATCATTACATAGTACATAAACTGTATTAGCAACAACTAGCTGATTGGATGTCAACTCACTTTGTCTCTCATTTAATTCTCTTTGTACTATTTTTTTTTCTGCACAGCGTTTTAAAAATACAGCACAACACTGTATTTGATGAATTTCTTGAATTCATCCATTAGTCAAGACCCCTCGAATCACATACAGTGCCACCAACCTAGGAGGGTAAATGCAAGCACATACTTCCTTCAGAATATGTGAAACTGGCTACAAATTCTTTTTTCAACTGCTGCTAACACAATGCCACTGGACAGTTCAACAATCTTGAAGTAGAACAATAACTGTTCAGGTCTATTATGTCATGTCCAAATGTATTATGCCCTTGCTGGTTAGCTTTGTGCTTGTGATGAAGTTAATTAGGGGACAGCCTACCCACCCAGAGAGCAAGGCCAGTTATGTTCTCTAAAGGCACTTTTCCACTGCAATGTACCTACTGTAATCAGCTGTTATGTTTTTCCATTAGGCTAATTTGGTACATTGTACCTGCTCATATTAATGATGTTATATACTGTATTTTAGCAATGGGGATGGGAAGAATTTTACTGTAGGTAATCATTCATAAGGCCTACTTCATGTCACCTACTTATGTTGTCTTTGAAGACAATGGACATAAACCTACATATACATTTATAAACGCTTTTGTCCTACATGCATCTGTTGTCACAAAGTCTGACATTTGTTGGAATAAAACCGATGTTTATGTAGGTCTATGTAATGTGTCATAAAAGGCTCATATAGCCTAGTGAATACTGACCTACACTGAAGTGTTACCGTAAATTTACTGCTTCACTTTTTTCAGCAAACACACTCCGCGAGGTTGATCTGAGTCAGCTGCAATGTGAGGTTAACCACAAGAGAGAGCACACACACACACACACACACACACAGAGCATGGAAGGATCTGATAAAAGAGTATATGGGGAGTAAAGAGAGAAATGACTAGGAGGACAGCAAAGGAGGGGGGGATTGAAGAATACACAGAAAAATGCCTGGGGAAAAACTTTGTTTGGCTGTGTGGATGGTTGCTGGGTAACGCTGAGAGAGATTTACACATCCTGCTCTAGTGAAGAGTGGACGGATGTTGACAGCTGGGGCTGGCTGACCAGTGCCAAGGTCGTGAATTGAAAACACAAAGTGAATGGGGTAGTGAAGCAAGCAGTGTTTTTGACAGAGAGAGCCTCTATATGATTTCTATATGACAAGGAATGAAATGATGGTGTCCAGGTATGTACATCATCTCTGGGATCAACATGATTTAGTACAGCTCTTGAATTTGAATCAAATACAGTCCCTTTTTGGACCAAAGGGAGCGAGGACATTAGGAATGGAGAAGAGAAGAGAAGAGAAGAGAAGAGAAGAGAAGAGAAGAGAAGAGAAGCTCTATACCTCTGGTAGACCCTGGTGGTTGGCTGATGTCTTGGAGCAGAGGGACATTTCACAGTGCAGGAAGAGCAGGGAGGTGTTAAACTTTGACCTGAAAGTGAAGCTGAATCGCTTTCTGTCCATCTGGGCATGGGGCACAGGGAAGTCCACCTTCTGAGGGTAATACACAACGGAGTCATCTTTGGGACAGATGTTTTCTATCATCATATAATCAGACGCTACCAAAGGGTTGGAGTTTGGAGAGATGAAGCACGTCTGGATCATGAAGCCCAGGTCAGGGTCTGCTTTAGTAGCTGCAATCTGCAGAGAAACAGGCAGATAGAGGTAGATATAGAAGAACAAAAAAGAGTGAGAGATGGTTTTAGTAAACAAGAAAGCAGGCCTGAATTATCACAGGGGTTTTATGTGCACACACCAGGGCCCCGAGTCAAGAGTGGGGTCCGTGGAGCATTTATGACAAAATCAAAATAGTTGTTTAAACACAGTGGGAACATTATTGATGGCAAGACTAGTTTCCTCCTTGTCATTGAGTTACGGCTAATTATAACTCTGCATGTCTGCTTCACTTTTTCCTCCAAACACTGCTTAGTACCCGTTCCACTCCATAAGCACAGTGTGAGTCAGTATGGGCACCTGCCATCTGCCAAAACACATCCTTAAAGTTAGCACTCTCCTTCAAGTGTGTTCAGCTGTCCCATGCAGTTGTTTTAGGAATTAAGGCTCACAAAGGGGAAATTAGAAATGAATGTTATCACTACATTTAAATTGTTCAATTTGTAATAATAATAAATAAAACAGTTTATAAATAAAACATATTTCAAAATCATTTGCTAGCTCTCCAGGCAGTTTGGGTGCTGGAAACTGTGAAAATGTGTTTATGGAAACCCAGTGTCAGTAAATAAAAAAAAATAAAAATACAAAAACAAAGCGGCTCAGTCAGACATGCTAGGTTTCTCTCTTTCTGCTCTTGGCAAAGAAATGGCAAAATGACCTGCAAAAGTGGAACGTCATGAAAAGAGATATAGCTTTATTCCTACTCCATAGGTGGGGAAATTTTAACATATATTTGCTGTTTTAGATTATTTAGGTAGTAACCCAGTCTACATTTGAAAGAGCGATAACTACATGAAATTAAATACAGCACAGAACTACTACAAAACTACAACAACTCAAAACTCAAGTTACAAATGAATGTCTGTGGTAATTAAAACAGTGAATAATAACTTATAGACAATTACATTTTCAGCCACATACAAACAACAGTTGATTTTTTTTCCTCTGAAACATAACATTCCACCTTAAAAGAGTTGGTGCTTCTGAACGTAAACAAACCAGAGGTACTGGAATTAATAAAGATTATGGCAATACTACTACTACTACCACTACTACTACTACTACTACTACTACTACTACTACTATTACTAATAATAATAATAATTATAATAATAATTATTATTATTATTATTATTATTATAATAGTGATAATGGCATGAGGGTTATATTTCTATTCCAATGTCATTCATGATGGTGGGTAAAGGCAAGTGGTCTGAGGCAGTTACAGTAGATGGAGGGTGAGCAGCTGGTGTGGGGTGGGTACCAGACAACTGTCCATCAGTGTGCCATCACAAAGAGCAGGGAGTGTTTTTTCACTGAAGGGGAATAGAGGAGACAATTCATTTACTGGGAGCAGTTTTGCAGTTGATGAATCAGCCAAGACTTTTTTAAAAATGAGAAACACTAATATCAGTGCCTGTGCCAACACACAAACTGTCGCTCTTGCTGTCAGTCTGAAACTGGTCTTCACACACACACCCACACACATAAATGCACACACTTTTGGGCTTTAGTTCAAATCAGAAACTATGAGCTCCTCAGGGGCTGTCCATTTATTTTAGCAAAGCTAACGGTCTGAAGGAACATTTTCAGGGTGCTCACTTCCAAGAAACACATTTCTGAAGTGTGATTTCTTTGCCATTTACAAATTAAAGAGAGTCTTTCCATCACAAGACCACAAGGCACTCCTACACCACCAAAGAAATCTTTCTAATCCTTGACACTGGGGGAAAAAAGTACATTTTAATAAATATAAGTAATCTGACCAAACAATGTGCATCGGTTGAACTAAAAATATTATTTTAACCCTTTGAATTGAGCACTAACATTTGTGCAATTTAAGCTCCTCTTATCTATCAGTCGTGTCATTTCTGAGTGACCTTTATGTAATAAAAACAGAACATGATTGAAAAAGGCTATAATCCTATATCCTGTAAATTAAAAAAAATATTTTGAACAAAAAAATACATTTAAAAATGTTCAAATTGCAGTTTGACTGATGGTTCTCTCCCTTTCACCAGTTTCCAGGCAATGCTTACAAATCACTAAAAGCACTAAAGCATTACAACATACACGAATAGTGTGATACTTTCATAAAGGAGTTTGGTGTGTTCTCCCTGTGTCCGCGTGGGTTTCCTTCAGGTGCTCTGGTTTCCTCCCACAGTCCAAAAACACACGTTGGTAGTTGGACTCAAAATTGTCTATTGGTGTGTTTGTGTGAGTGAATGTGTGAGTATGTGTTGCCTTGCAAAGCACTGGTGTCCCCTCCAGGGTGTGTTCCTGCCTTGAGCCCAGTGATTCTGGGTAGGTTCTGGACCCACCATGACTGGATAAGCGCTTACCGACAATAAATGAAGAAATAAACAGTGCAGCCACATAGGTCATAATAAATATTTGTTTTTGTTGTTGTTGTTTATTAAAGAAATATCACTGTTATTGGTATTATCATATTTTTTATTGTAATGCTGGGGCACAATTCTAATGATTTTACATGATTTTGGGTTGTTTGGGTCATTTATTCATTCATTCATTGTCTGTAACCGTTTATCCAGTTCAAGGTCGTGGTGGGTCCAGAGCCTACCCGGAATCACTGGGCTCAAGGCAGGAACACACCCTTGAGGGGACACCAGTCCTTCATAAGGTGACACACATACACAAACACACGCCTATGGACACTTGAGTCACCAATCCACCATGGGAGGAAACCTGGAGAAACCCAGACGGACACGGGAAGAACACACCAAACTCCTCAAAGACAGTTACCCGGATCAGGACTTGAACCAACAATCTCCAGGTCCCCGGAGCTGTGTGACTGCGGCACTATCTGCTGCGCCACGTTTGGAACAAATTTCAAATAATACTTATGCATGTGTTTTTTATTTAAGCTTATTACCATGATGTATTAAGAGCATTTCAGATCATTTCACTAAAAAAACTTCATTAGCACATTACAGAAGTGCTCCATGTTTGACACAAGCTGAAGTGCTGCTCTAGGGCATCTGGTTTTCAAGGGCCACAGCTTTGCCAAGATTGTCAAACTGTGTGCCCATCTGATTCTGCTACAGCATGCACACACTGTGCACACTTCCACACACTCAGGGTCTAATAACACCAGCCACAGAGAGAAAAAACATCACATCCCATTTCCTCCTGTGCCTGAGGCACTTACACTGCCACAGTATCCAGTATACACACAAGCGCTTGACACACGCTCAACAGCACTTATGACACATGCATAATGTGAGTTATGACACAGGGGTCATGGGATAGAGCTTTTCTTGCCAGTGTGGTGGTGCTCTGGGCCGTGTGTGATGTTTCGACTGGACTTTACACACTGATGGACAAACAGGGATGCAAACAAAGCTCTTTGTGACCAGCTGGCCCACTGTCCACACAACTCGAATATATCAGCGTCAGATTCAAACATAAATCAGATCTTCAAAGGCCCACAGCACACCAGCCCTGAGCACTGTCCTTCCCCTTTGCTTGTGTTTATATTGGCCTGAAGACCAGGCACTGAGTCCAGCAGAGTACAAAAAGAATGATCAAACTCAAACATTCAGGGGGCTAAAAAGGACACAGCCATGTGTCATATGAGGGAAAATGATATCTGTATATTTTGCCCCTGTTGTCTTATTATTAGAGGTTCAGTCAATATAAAATCTTAAGGCAGTCTATATCTAACATTATTTTTTTCCAGTATAGCACAAATATGTATTACAAATATAATAAATAACTAACTAACTAAATAAATAAACATACATACATACTCCCATGGCTCCCAGGGACTCGCTGTGCTTGTCATTTTCATGGAAGCTTTCAACACAAAGGCTTAGAGATCAAAGAAGGAATGAGCACTTGGATTCATCATAATGCATCTGACTAAAGAAGCTCTTATTTCTCCCTGCATTTGACAAAGTCTCCATGTTCTTTTGAAAAAGGAAAGTGCTTATAATGGGCGTGTCACAGCCCTTCACATGAGACACACCTGAAGATGGATCTTTAGCTTTCCTGTGACAGTGGCCAAACATCTACAGACCTACTCCAGCTGCCCCCAGTGATGCCTAAAAAAAAGAGACCTAAAAAAATGAGGCCCTGACTAGACTAAATGTATACACAGCAGTATCTGGACTTATTTGACACAAGTGACAGTGAAAGATAGGCAGAAAGTCATGGATATACACCACACTCACACAGTCCTCCAGGCAAAATCACTCAAAAACACATAACTTGTCCTCTTAGCTAGACTGTGTTTGACAGACCATTCACATTATATGGACGGTAGTGACAGAACAAACCACGTGTGCTAGAAAAATGAAACCAATACAGAGTCAGAGACCAGAGTGGCACAGCTATAGCTTTGGCACAGAAACCCTGTTTACAGTTGTATAAGCTAACATACCACTTATTTATGACAATGATTCCCAATATGATCAGATAAAGGCATATCCTATAGCATTAGCATCAGAAGTGAGGGGTAAATATGCAGTTATATGTTTGTGGTTGTCACTAATGACTGTTACTGTAGTTGTATAATCCAATAACTACGGTCTAGTTAGTTCACTAACAGAATCACCACACATTTTCAGCCCAGGACCACAATCAATCCATGTCGGTTAGTGTATTGTAACCCATCAGAAACATTGATAGTATGAAACTCCAGTATATGGAGAAAAATCCAGTATCTCCCAAAAACAACATGAAAGTCCATTTAAAAACTTTATTTCACGTTAATTTGGAGCATGTCTATCGTTCTGTTATTTTTTAAGTTTGAAACAACTTAAGAAAAAGAGTAAAAAAAATAAGACAAATGATAAAAATCGAGATGTCTTTGTCAGCTGTGATATGAACATTCCCATGAGCTACGGTCAGTCCTGAAAATATCAGATATCAGTCTGTTCTCACACTGCTAATTTTGCAAAACAGCATGCCTCAAGAGTTTGCTGATCAGTTTTAGTGATGGTTCAACATTTTCTTCACCTGCAAAGCAGTGCCACCTGGGGCAGTGGAGAGACAGTTGGGATTTAAGCCATCGGTAGGATATGGGTAGGACATGAACAGCTCCCTTTGTGGAGTGTTTTGTTAAACATTAGTGAGT
Source organism: Hoplias malabaricus (assembly GCF_029633855.1). Taxonomy (NCBI): domain Eukaryota; kingdom Metazoa; phylum Chordata; class Actinopteri; order Characiformes; family Erythrinidae; genus Hoplias; species Hoplias malabaricus. The sequence goes on along the minus strand of NC_089802.1, from coordinate 62,423,673 downwards.
GAACGTGTGACATACAGGTCATTTAAAATTAGGCAATATGAGTAGTATATACAGCACAGCAAGAATATAATTCACAGATATACCTCCACATAGATGAGCTTGTTTTCAGAGATGGTGGGGAAGGACGTAGGTACTTGGTAGAGGAAAAGGTTGGTGTTGAATATCTCCATGCTGAATGTCACGTTATCCACCAGGTCTTTGGGCATCATACCGGACCCCGTCCTATGAGAATCACCCGCGGAATCCTGGCCCTTACGGTATGTACAATTAAACTGAGAGAGAGAGAGAGAGAGAGAGAGAGAGAGAGAGAGAGAGAGAGAGAGAGAGAGAGCATGAACCTCAACCCCTGACACAAGGGATGTACAATGGGCTGGAGTAACTGTTAACCCTTTAATTACAGCTGCACAGTGGGAAATACGAAAGAAGAAAGGACAAAGGGATACAGAAAATGTGTTTTGAGTTATATATTTAGATTAAAGTTTATAGATTGCAAAAGCTCAAAAAGTGATTGTGTTGTAGAATAGAGTGAGAGAGAGAGAGAAAGAGAGAGAGAAATGACTGAAGAAAGAAAGGGAATCATGGCAGTGTTCCAGAAGAGCAGGTCGAGAGGAGTTCAGAAAACAGACGCAGTGAAGAGATGAACTCCTGGCTGATCCGCCTTTACTAGCACTGAGGGAGTCTGGGAAATGTAGTCTCAGTGCTGAAAATCTCCAGACACCCCTTGGACATTTATACATCAACAAATATGTGCTCATGGCAAAGTAAGCAGGACAGCTGCTAACTAAATGACAGACATTGCGTGACAATGTATCTTTACCTGAATTACAGGGACAATGCCCTTTTATAGCCTTCAATAAACAGACCATTATCGCTCAAGATGAACGACCAAGACCACAGAATATATAGTTACTTATTTCTTAAGTCCAAAAAGTTGCCTTTTCCTTTTCCAAAGAGCAATTTCCATTTTGTCACTTTTAAATATATATTCTTCTTCTTCTTCTTCTTCTTCTTTCGGCTGCTCTCTCCCATCAGGGGTCGCCACAGTGGATCAACCACAATCCGCACCATCAGTCTGGCACGGTTTTTACGCCCTTCCTGACGCAACCCTCCCTATTCATCCAGGCTTTGGGACTGGCACTGCACCGCAGTGGCTAGGTACACACTCACTCACTTTTAAATATATAATTTTTCAAAACAATAATTCATACAATGCCCCTGATATTCAGCATCACTTCTTTCATGTATTTTCATGAGATGCTTCACATCTAAAAACAAAGATTTGCAGTTAAATATTAATTTTTACATTACATAGTCTTACATGAATAATTCATTCCACAACCATACACACATGAACTCCACACCCAGATTTGTAAGAGTGTCATGTAAATGCAATACCAGGATGGAGGAGCGGTGTGTAGTCCCTGGGGCAGTTCTCTCAGGAATGTCTGGATCTCCTGGGAACACCACATCTCCCGACTCGAGGTCTTCATCATCCAGCGGCCAGCCACTGCCATCCCTGTTATCTGTATAGCTGATCATAATCTGTCAATCAGAAATACACAGAGTGCTAGGATTATCCTTTGAAATGGCATCCCTCTGAACTATTTCTATCACTTTTCACACATTTACCTCAAAACTTTTGTGAAAGCTTGATTTATGACAGTTTTAATACACACACACACACACACACACACACACACACACACACACACACACATATATATATATATATAAAATATAAAATATATATATATATTTTTTTTAATTAGTTAGTTAATCCGTGACCCTGAACTGGATAAGCACTTGAATGAATGAATGAATGAATGAATGAATGAATGAATGAATGAATGAATGAATGAATGAGTAGTTTTATTAACTGTTTACATAGCACCGTATTAAGCATTATATGTAATCTACAAATGATTACAAAGAACACAGGAGCATGTGATTGGGTAATATGTACATACTAATTTTTATAAGGGACTACGAAGCATCCTGAAAGCCTTGGAGCCATATACCCCTTTATAGGCCTTAAACCTCGTTACAAGATATGAATTTGTAACTTCTGTAGTTCTGAGAATGAGAAATCAAAGTTTGGACTCACTTAAGGATCCTAATTATTAGTGTAAACAGGGTGGTTTGATAAATCAAAGAAACAAAACAAAAACAAACTGAACAACACTGAGCAACATTGTTTCAAGTTCATTACTCAAACTAGCAGTGACCCCAGAAGAGTATGTTTGTGTGTGTGTGTGTCTGACAGAGAGAGAGCGAGAAAGAGAGAGAGAGAGAGAGAGAGAGAGAGAGAGAGAGACAGACAGACAGACAGACACAGAGAGAAAGTGAGAGAGATGTAGCCTGCCAAAGGCCAGCAGAAACAGATGAGCTGGAATTAAGACGTGGGAATGCTCTGCAGTTTCAACAGCGCTGGTCCCAGGATGGACCCACACAGCATACTTTTCATTTCTGAACTCAGTAAAAAGGCCACACAGTGTAATAGAGGGAATCACCCTCAGCACCAAGCCCCTGCTGTTTACCAGCTCGGATGTGATGAAGTGTACGCCTGAGAACATTGCTTAATCGAGGTATGCTGCCAATTTCCGTCATTGTCTCAGACCTTTCGAACGGTTCTCAGCTTCAGTCAAAGCAGGGCTTTTGCTCTGACCGATGCAGGTCACATTTTTTAATTGCCCCTGAGGCCCTACATCTAAAACAAAGCAGCAACAGCTGGGAGCTTGCCCAGCAATTTAATGAACTGGGCCTAAACGTGTTGCATTGAATTTCCTCCACAAATCATCGAAGGAGATCAGGGGGAAGTGACTCATCTGAGCTGGGTGAGAACAAACAGGCTGGACCAAAACAGATCAAGTCAAAGAGGACAGTCAGCCTCAACTGACCCTCAACATCAGCTCTATCTCATGCAGGACTGAGCCACACAAGGCAACATGTTGCCTACAGACTACAACATTATAAACTATATAAATATTAAACAGTCTCCATCAAATATTAGAACATCTGTCCTGAGAAATATATTTTTTTATAGACACCCCTTCTTCAGGGTGGAGCCACTGTAGACAAAGACATTCAAATCAGTTTGTATAACTGCCACAAAATGTTAAGGAATTAAATGAGATGGCCTGGAGCAGCTGCACATGATCTTAAAGTTGCAATACCCGGTACCAAGTGTGGGTTAGAGGTGTATAAAACACTGAATCATTGAACCACAGAGCAGCCCAAACCACTACCAATTAAAAATTTTTGATTGCAGTAGAAATGATGGATGAGTAGCTGTTAATTTTTAGCCATTCATGGAAATATGATTTCACAATTAAAAGCTATATATTAGTGCTATTGGTAAATGATTGTATGCTACTTAGGTTTCAGCAATGGAAGCACTCTAGAATACTTACAGTGTTGATGTAAAGGACCACCGGGCTTGAATGGGAGGGGTATTTGGTGGTTTGGCAGCCAGTCAGAGAAGTTTCCACTGTATAGTGGGTGGAGTTGGAAGTTGCTTTGCATCGTGGGTCCTGAAGGGTTATGTTGGCTTTACTAATGCCACTTGCCTATGATAAAATCCAAAACAGATCGTTTAGAACATACATTCATTAGTGCGATGTCACCATTAATCTTGTGCATCCAGTTCCTGAGTCAAATGCCAAGTGTTTCTACATTTTCCATTCCATTAACGTGAACAAGAGATAAGATAAGCTTAGATTTCAAAAGATTCAGACAAGAACTCCATATTAATTTTAAATGTCTGACATGAGAGAAGGCAACCCATAAATATTCCTCATCTTTAGCACTTTCCACCACCCTCCCAGTGTGAGAGAGATGGCAGGTATTGCAAAACCATGCAAAAAATGCTGCTGGTTCCCAGAAGCAAATAAAACATACAAAAGGTTCCAACTCTGACCAAGTGTAGTCAGACTGCAGAGTGTGTGTGTACAAAAGACTAGCACACACATTCATACAAATTCTGGGAGCATTTACACAGTTTGTAGTGTGAGAAATAAAATCTCTGGTCTTTTAATAATGCATTGTTTTAAAATGCACTGAAAGCTTTAACTGAAAATTCTTTGGCTCGGTAGTCGATTACACAAAAATGTGGATGAAAATACAACTATTGCTTTTTATATTCCCAAGTTAACGCAGTAAAAAATCTGTTCTGATATTGATTTTCTTCATAATAAAATCCTGAATTGTATAAAATCATTTTTTACCACCTAAAAGCAGCAATAAATTCATTACAAACGTGCCAATTTGCAGGAAATAATAGTGAAATGTGTCTTAGGCCCTAAAAATAATTTTTTCTCATTTTTATTCTTCACCTGCAGGCTTTCCTTGTTGATGCTGACCACCATCCTACTGTCCTCACACTGGATACTCAGCCCTGTGCTCAGTGTCCCCCTATACTCTTCAGGATTCTGCACTTCCTCCACAGTTGGGGAGAAGGGGAGGAATGGCAGGCCATGATCCAAGGTTGAGGGAAAAGGGAAGCTGGAGCGGTCAGGGGCATCTCGGGCACTGGGCAGAGACTGTGGGTTGAAGCTCTGAAGAATGGACAGCTCTGGAGGAAACATGGACTTTAGAGGATCCACCACATCTGGAAATGACAGTGGTGAATGACAGCAGTGAAATAAACTCTTAATTTAGGAACAATTTCCATAAATATCATGTAAATTGTGTAAACCATAAAAGCTTAGGGCGGATTTGCTGCTGGCACACTGTACCACTACACAGAGTTTCCAGTGAGTAAATGCTAGGACAAAAATTGCTCCTGAAAGACTGTGGAATGAAGGATTTTAACCAAACTGTAGCAGCTTACCAGCTTCTTTGAGGCGCAGGTTGAAGAAGTTGGCCACTGCAGTGCTGGTGTAAGAGGTCACAGGGCTATAACGATTGTCCTCTGCCCACTGGATCAGTGCCTGAGCCCCTGCTGGAAGCTTCTGCCTCACAGCCTTGGACACCTGCATTAGTCGCTCCACATTAGTACTCAGGCTAACGCTGTCTGATGTCTGAAAAAGTAAAAATTAGTTAATTACATTCCATAAAAATAACATGCAAGTATTTTTAATGTAATATGACAATGTGAGAATTTTTTATTTTTCATTTCCAGATTATCTCAGCCGATCACTCAAGGAATGTTTGTTGTTTAATTAAAGTTAATTTTGCCTTACATTTACAGCATTTAGCAGAAATGTGTTTAATGGACTAGCCTAGGGATTACAAGGCTAAAAATTAGTTAACATACACTGAAGCTATGTTGCTAACTCATCCTATTTTGCACCTACTAGCATTGAGCAAACGTCTGAATCATCACAGACGTGCCTTATATAAAGAAATCTTATATACATTCTGGTGCTATTATGATTCTAAAATACACAGCAATTTGAGCATCAATTTCAGCGATTAGCTATTTATTAGCAACACCTTTTAATTAGGTACAGCATTATTGATACACAACAGCACTAACACCGTGTCAGTTCTGAGGACATAAATTGCACTTTAGATATAAATTCTCCCTGACATAAGATTCAAAGAGAAGAGATTTAGAAGTGACATGTCTGAGTACATCAGACTGCATTCTTCTGCCATCAGTAAATCAGCAAAAGTAATAAGATGCGTCAAATTTTTCACAGCTAATTAGTCATGGATCAGTTTGACTTTCACTGACCAGAGTTCACACTGGAATGACCGTAAATACATCACATGAGTGTCACAGATTACTGGGCGTGAATGGGGACAGACAAACACATTCAAGAACACTAATTTACAGGCAGTCCACTGTGAGACCATGACTAATGCACTAGCTTCTGTTTCTCTGCACTGTCTGCTGAGAAACACTCTAATCAGCAGAGTATCCAATGTGTCCGATTACGAAGAGGATTCCACATTCGTTCCTGGTTGTTCTTCTGCTAGCACTCTGAGGGGGGGTGGATGGGTGTAACTCGCTTTTCCCACACTCAATTTCTCACACTCAGCACCAGGCTGGCAGAAGTGTTCAGACCAGTCTAACCACAGAAGTGGAGCTCTGAGTTTATAAGGGTCTCATATCACTTCACATGGTCACATAGTTTGCATTCTTTAATGTCCAGCAACACACTGGCCAATTTGAACTGACAAACCCACACAAACCAACACACTATGACCATTGTGTGTATGTGTGTGTGTGTGTGTTCATGTGTGCGTGTGTGTGTGTGTGTGTGTGTGTGTGTAAATGCTATTGTGCTCCTAACACAACCCCATCCTTAATCTCAGCTGTCAAAATATCAAGTTCTTTTGAAAGTAACTGAATGTATTCACAAAGTAATAACATTAAATAATTTTCCTATCAATTTGGAGAGATAACACACTACATAACACACACACACACACACACACACACACACACACACACACACACACACACACCCCCAAGAATAACATTGTAACAATAGTGAGTTGACCCCTCTATCAGTCTGGACAGAGATGATACAATTCTTCTTATTGGCAGGAAGTTTCAGAATCAGCCTAGCAAAGCTGGACAACATTTATTGTATTAAAAATGACATTCAAGATTTTAATTAAAAAACAATTCAAATTCAGAAGATTCTTATGCATCCTTAAAGGCATCCGTAAGGCATGCTAGGCTTTCTCTCTCTCTCTCTCTGCTCATGGCAGAGAAATCGCAAAGAGACCTCCTAACATTGAAAGTCATAAAACAAGATTCCTTTACTATAGGTAGCTAACATTTACTTATTTGTGCTGTTTCAGATTACTTAAGGTGGAACTGATGCCAAGTTCAGGGCAGAGCGCTAACTGCATGAAAGTATACACAGACCAAACTGTTACAAAACTGAACAACTCAAGTTACAAATGAGTTTCTGTGATAATTCTAACTGTAAAAAAAACTTACAGAAAAGTTAAACTTCAGCCACATACAAACAGTGCACATGAAAACAGCAGTTCTTTTCCTCAAACATACCATTCCTCCCTAAAAGACAAGGAGTTACTGAACATAAACCAGAGAGAAAAAGGGCTCCCCCACAATCATAAAATTGCCTTTAAACTTATATAACTTATTATACATATATTTATTTATATTATTCAGTTTAAGTATACTGCTGTTCAAATGTCTGAAATAAATTGATATGTGAACTATTTTAATTTTAAAATTCAGGAGCTGTGTAAAAATGCATCGTAAGTTTTTATCGTCATTTTGTTTTCTGAGACATTTTAGAATTTTCCATGACTTCATCATTCTGGACACATCTAAAATATTTTTAGTGTACAGAGTACAGTATACACATATCAGAACACCCAAAACAATAACATTAAAGAGCAAACGAGCAATGTCAACTTAGCTATCTTGAGATGTATCAAATATAAATTGTGCTGATCTTGCTCATTACTGATCATTATTTTTTAAAGAAAATAAGGCTTGTAGCTGTGTATTTTTCTTATTAATAAACCAAAAAGTAATGGTTCATGTCTGATAGCGGTCTATATTTAACATAAACAATGGCATTCTGATATAAGAGCGGATATGCTCTAAAATGGCTTATAATACATTGTCTTAGAAATGGCAGGCGGTGCTGGATGAAGAGCACAGCAATAATCCTTTGGCTCTTTCCTGGCCACAAAAAAACTCTGTCACCCATCACTTTGCCATGGCTCGGGTTGAAGCTGTCAGAAAGAGATTTCACAGCACGTCCCCTCCAGCCCTGTTGCAACCCGTCTATCTGTCTATCTGTCTGTCTCTTTATCTATATATCTGTCTGTCTGTCTGTGACCTTCAAAAAGAAGAACTACTGCACCGTCACCCTTCAGAACAGAAGTTTTATAGGTTCAAGAAGCTTTGTGGGGAAACATAGCTGTCAGGTCTGTCTTGGCATCGAAATGTCATAGGCCCCTCTGACTCACACAGTTGATTATAGAGGTCAGAAAGCAACTCTGGTCTTCAGATGCAGTGTTCTGACACATCTGAAGAAAATTAGCACAGTGTTATTTAGCTGGAGTAAAAAAACCCAGGCTAGATACTGCTCGAGACATTGTCAACAGAGCTTTCAAAATAAAGGTTTTTGCTACATTGCTAGTCAGTTAGCTAACATTTACACAGAATGATTTAATCTTAACCAACCTAATTTCACCTAAGATAAGATATGACGAAACAATGTATTTTCACTACCAAAATGTATTTTCACTATTTAGACAAAGATAGCTACTTTAGCTGGTTAACAAGCCATTTAAGGTATGAAAGCATTCAAACCCTAGCACATGATGTGTTTAAATACTTGTTGATGTTTTTGTTCATTTCAGACAGCTGCTGCATGTGAAACTGCAGTACTTACTAGTGCACGGTTTTTCATTCATTGTCTATAACTGCTTATCCAGTTCAGGGTCGCGGTGGGTCCGGAGCCTACCCGGAATCCCTTGGCAAAAGGCAGGAACTCCCCCGCCAGTCCTTCACAGGGAGACAAACTCTCACACATTCACACCTATGGACACTTTTGAGTCGCCAATCTACCTATCAATATGTGTTTTTTTGGAAACACTGAGTGGGGCTCAGACCCCCCAACTCCAGATCCCTGGAGCTGTGTGACAGCGACTCTACCTGTGGTGCCACTGTGCCACCTGTACAGTTTTGGGGTTCCTCTAATTTATACAGATGTCTGAAAAATATAGTGCAGTGCATTCAAATAATCCTACAGTTTACAGTGTATCGTGGATACCTCTAATAAATATACTGCTTTGTTTAGTAAAAACACACATGAAGTAATGTCCGAAATCCTTTACTAACCTCCTGAATTCAGTTCCTATAATAGTGCAATATTCAGTATGTCCAAAAGAAGCCATTTTGAACACAGCTAGAATTTCTGGCCAAGACTCAGAAAATAAAAATACCTAAAATGTTATAGAATAATAACACATTTATATAAACTATGTATTCTTGCTACTTTCTTGCCACTGTTATTTTTACCAATGAAAGCGTAGGAAGCTGCAAGTTGTTACAACATGGTTAATGCACTTTTTTAAGCTGTCCAAACATTATGTCATTTAAAATATAATTACATAACTAAAGCAGAAAATCCCCAAAAGTGTTTATTTTTGTCAGGAGACATCTAACTAATACCACCAGCTTAGATGACTAGCTTCCATTTAAGTTGAAGCTTTACGCAGTGAGGACCCTGGTCTCTTGGATTTCATCTCATCACAGTGACTCCTTATATTCCATGATGTATAATAAAATATTTGAATGTTGTAATTCAGGTTTTGACCTGGGAAATTGTACAGAACTTTATATATGTGTAAATATATGTATGCATGCGTACCACTATGTCCAGTTTGCCGACTATGCTGTGGGCCTTGATCACCCAGTTCACTGATTTCTCACATCTGAGCAGCAACACGACATCACGATGCAGAGGAAACTCCCCCTCAAGTGGCCTCAAATCCACCGTCACATCCACTTGGAACGCACTGTTTAGAAAGCAAAAAAAGAGGGAGAGATTGAGAGAAAGTGCAATAAGAAAACGTCTTCAGTATTAACATGCTTCTCCGTCTGGCCAACTGATTAAAAAACTGGATACTTTCCCGGAAAAGCAGGACATGTGCGCAACATACCACATAACGCAATACTCAGACGCAATACTCCAAGTCAATCTCCAATATATCTGACAATGCTTTCTGGGATACTTGAGTCATTATTGAGCAACAGTGCACAATCAGAGCTCAGTAAGATATCAGCTGGAACTGAGATGAAGATAATGCTATTCTAAATGAAAGTTTACTAAGTCAACACTGTCCCAGCTCCTATCTAACTCCAAATAAACTTTACAGAGGAAGAGGAAATGCAACATCATTCTGGCATAGGGATCACATGAATTCATACTAATACACACCCATATACACAGAGAACCACACACTGAATGGTTTACAAATATTTAAAACCACTGGACAAATAAAAGATATTTTAGTCAATAGGATCTATCTGATTATTCATGCCAGGTTTCCGCTATCTAATTTCCAAAGATTCCACAAGCTGCACTAACAGTTCCTGAAGTTATATAAAGACCAAGGCAGAATCATCATCGTCATCATCATTATTATTGTGTATTTAAAATAATTAAGTAATACTGTAAATACTTACTTAGTTAGAGCATTATTATTATTATTATTATTATTATTATTATTATTATTATTATTATTATTGTTATTATTATTATTATTATCTCTTCTTAACTTTTAATGGAAGTCAATGTAAAATGATTCTTTTCTATGTAATTTTTAGCATGTTTATTTATGTTTTTGGTCAATTTATCATGACATTTCACACAATGTGAATGTGCTGCTGTATTCAAATTTAAAATTTAAAACTTAAACTTGAAAACTCCTTTGGACAGGATATAAAATAATTTAAAAATGTATTTCAAACATTAACTGAAAAACCTATTCAGGCCACATGCTAATTTATATTGGGTGGGCTCCATTAGGACAGAAGAAGCTCCAGGAGGAAGATATAAAATCAAGTGAAAATGATCCACCTGCTCGAGTTGGGAGCTTGCAGTTCAATGATGTGAACCTCCTGCTGGTTGTCAGGACCAGAGAGGACACAGCCTGTGGATGACTGAGGCGTCACATAACTGCCCAGGTAGTTCAGCGACAGGAACTTGTTGTCAATTTTGCAGGTGTCAGAGAACACAGGGTCTGCAAAAGAGGGTGAGCACATACAAAACTGACCAAAAACTCTGAAGACACAGCAACACTTATGTTTATAAAAAAAAAAAAAGGGGCAGCGCCAAACCTAAACAGAGTTCATATTTTCAAACACAGGAAAAGGACACAAAATGGATGGGTGCTTTCTACTGTATCTCTCTTTGAAAAGCTCTTGTCAGCATATAAACAGAAGGAAAAACATGGCCATTGTCTTAATCTTTTACATTGTTGAAAATGTTTAACTTTTGCTCTTTCTACGTGCAAAACAGCTCCTTCTGTGTGCTAAAGAGGTGAAGATTCTTCGTTCTCTTTCTGGAGAGAGAGAGAGAGAGAGAGAGAGAGAGAGAGAGAGAGAGAGAGAGAGAGAGAGAGAGAGCCAGAAGACAGACACTTCCTTATTTGGCCAGCCAGCTTTTGGACAGAGCACAAAGATGGTGTGTATAAACTGAAAGGTTGGCACCTCTCTCTCTCTTTCTCTCTCTCTCTCTCTCTCTCTCTCTCACTCTCTGAGGTGTCTGCTCTTTGTAGAAAGCCGATCGGAAACGTGTCCGCTCACATGTGGAGCTACAAAGGGAGCAGAAAAAGTGGAAAGCCACTGCTCTCCTGCAGAGGTAAACACAGCACCCCGAGCCTCTGCCAAAACCACAAACTCAGCTAATGACCCACAGCCAACTGTCTTTACTCTGCTCTCTCCGCTGCCAACTGAAGACATGAGCGGAGTTCAAATGATGCTGCCATTATATGTACTCTTAAAGAAAATTCCTAAATGGTTCTTGGCTAGGATACATACTTGTCATCTTCTTAAACTGGGGGAATTGTTCCATTATGTGGAAGTCCTTTAAACTTGAAAAAAGGTTCTTCGTACTCTCAGCAGTTGGTTTTTAAAAGTACTTTACAGAAACTTTCATTCGATTGCTTCTTCTGTGGCACTGCTCCAAAGAATTCTTTTTTGGAATCTTCCTTTTTATTCTTTTTTATTTTTAAGATTGCATTCTGGGAGGTATTTTACTGTCAGCAGGCCGTATGTTCCAACCCTGGTAATGCCACAGCCTTCCAAGGCCAAGAGATGATCTAGGATTGTCCTTTGTTCTCCTATTATCACTTAGCTTAGTGTTAGCAGATATAACACAACTTGATGAGTAGTCCAGTGACTTTGCAGTAGTGTCAGTTTAAAAAGTTGTCAGCATAATATATTACATAATAGCTGATATTATAAGTGCAAATTGATTTTGGTTGGTGTTGTTACTAGTGTCAAGCAGCATTTATAAAATAGATATTGTACACCCACTATGATTAAACAAATTGCATGTCAGTGATATTGAATAACAGTAAAACCCACAAAACTATAAAAGCATACAAATGCTATTACTTAAGTCAGATACACCGGCCTACAGCCAATTACAGCAAAGCTTCACAGCGACAAAGCAGAAAGTTTATGTTATGTTTTTGTTTTTACATTGCTGACATTGCTGTGTCATAGTCATGGCCTGCTACAATTACTATATAATAAAAGAATCACATTCCTACCTATGTGTCAATGTTGTCTTTGTCTATTTTGGTGCCAACTCCACAATATCCCAACTTCCTGTTCTTTCCTCAGATCTTTAGTTGTGAACTCACATGTGCTCAATTCACATAAACTCAGTCAGGTCCTACTCCACAACAAATTCAGTTTGGACATGGGATCCAGGTCTCAGGGAGCAATTAAAAATCGAATCAATGTATTTCAAAGGAGTTCACCTTGTCTAATTTCCTTTGAGAATTAGTGGAGTCCCCGTCGTGACTAATGTGATCAGTCGAGTGGCTAAACTTGGAAGGAACTGTAACTTTGAGGTGCTTTGGATGCTGTGATTTTGGAGCCATTTTATTATTTATATCTTTATTTTCCCTCTACACAGTCAATTTTTTGATCTCTCTTTTTCTTTCTCTCTCCTTTATCTATTATATCCATTATCTAAGTTCTGAGCCGGTGTGAAAGACCACAGATTTGGCAGGACGCCCACACAGAGACCAAACTCTCCTTGTTTTTCTTCCATTTTACTCTGATTTTCCTTCACTCTTCTCTCTGTCTTTCATTCTGACAGCATCAAAAACTTAAGGGACAAGCAGATCAACTCAACACGACAGAATGAAAGCAAGAAAGGGAGAAGGAAAAAGGAGAGAGAATGAGGAATGAGTCTCAGCTGGCCTGAATGGGTTTGAAGCTTGCCCGGTGGTAATCAGAGAGAGAGAGAGAGAGAGAGAAAGAGAGAGAGAGAGAGAGAGAGAGAGAGAGAGAGAGAGAGAGAGAGAGAGAGAGAGAGAGAGAGAGAGAGAGAGAGAGATGAGAGAGAGGGAGAGAGAGAGAGTCTCCGCGGAGCTGCTTTATTACTCTTGGGTGCAGTTATTACACTGTGTCAATGGCTGCCATTCAGAGTGAATTACCATGTGCAGCACTTTGATTATGGCTCAGTCGCGTGCCGAGAAAATATACAAATTCAGACTAAGTAAAATAATCTCCTTCATCCTGAACGCTGTCCATCAAATGTTTGAGGACACCCCGATTTTCTAAAGGTTTCTAATGCAAATTAACTTGTTTTCTTTATCACTTTGCATCAGTTTAACTTTCGAAGAGAGTGCTACATTAGGAATGACGCCAAATCTGACCTCATTTAATTCCCCTGTGGTGATGTAAGCACTCAACAGCACGCCAACCCTTCAGCTGGTAAAACCACCTCTGACTGAAAAGAGTTTCAGCATGTGCTTTTAAGTAAGACACTGTGATATATAAGATTGCCGAGGAAATCCCAAACTCACAAGTTAAAGCTAAAATATTCGCATTCCAGAAGGTGGCAAGAGGTCCCCAGACTGTTCAAACCTTACGATGTAAAGCTCAGTCAATGTTGTTTTTGTATTTATCTGTAAAGAACATGATCTTAAATTCTGAAATGTTGCAGATTAATGTTTGGGTCAATCAAGAAAACAGAAGATTGTTAGGACCTTTCAGTGGAAGTCAATGTAAATATAAAGTAATCTGATTCTTCTGTGTACATTTCTATGTTAATACCAATCTACGGATTCAATTTCAAATGATGTAACTTTGAATCCAGAAAATTCAATGTGTTTATGGGTTTGTGGTCCATGTGTGTGCTTCTCACCCTCTCCGACTTTGATGTAGACATCGTGGGCCATCTTGAGTTCACTGAAGGAGGTGACAGCTTGGTAGCGATGCTGGGCCCAAGACAGCAGGTGCTCATTGCCCTGGGGAAGAGTTTCCACCCGCACTTCACAGGACTGTGAGAAATTCCCTTCAAACTCAACATCTGAACCCTGTGACACCTGAGGGAACAAACACACAGGGATTAGGAATTAGGTTAATCACAAATTAACGACAAAATAATAGTATTGCTGTTGGCAATATGGCAACTTTTTTTAAATATTATATGTTTATAATATTAACATATTACAGGTGTAAATGACATGAATATATGTAGAATATACAGTAAAAATGGTGACTGAGGTTTGAGGGTTTGTTCATATTTACAGTATATCACACGGCCTAGTATTGTGGAAAAAATATCCAAGAATAAAGGAAGCCTTACGCATCTTTTATACAGTGATAGAAAACATGGCCGAACATTAAGGGCACCAATTTGACAGGTTAATGTTATTTTATGTGATCAGCTAAGAAATTCAAATGCCACATTTCACTTGAAAGCCAATATTAATGATTTCACTACATTTTCTGATATTAGAAAATATAGTTCAATATGAGTTCTCCAACACTTTCCCACAACACACATGCACAAATACCAATACTTTCGCAGCTCCTAGTTAGTTTGACACGGCTGCATAAGTGAAGGAGACGACGGGCAGGTTTTGGCAATGAAAGCAGCCCTGATTTACAGCACAGACAGAGAGCTCTTTTTATTTGACTTGTGCAGCACAGGTTTCAGGCCTGCAGAGACAAAACTTTCTTTGTTGATAAAGATATCCTCATAAAACACCATGCCGTATCAATATGCACATCCCATTTTACGGGGAGAAAAATTTCTGCTTGTAAAAATTTGAAAGCCCTTCACAATAAAGAAAAAAAAGAAAAAAAAACACAATGCAAAGAGGGGGAAATAAATAAATAAAACAAGGTTTTCCAGAATTAATCCTTCCACCACACCACTGCCAACACACATCTTTCACACTCTGTGTATGAAGCATATCTGAAAGAAGCTCTAAATGAGCTCTCCATATTTTCACACATGGAGCTCTTGCTCAAGACGGTGTCCACTTTCTTCTGCTTATATAACGCACTGCCGAGAGTCACAGGAAATTTAAAAATCATTATCAAAATGACCAGCACTACCATAGATTTGGGTTTACGTTAAATGTACAGTAAATTCACTACTACATTATTGAGATTAGGACATACTGTTAGCTCCAACACAGCCTAAGCTAAACATAAAAATATACGTTACACTTTAGGTTCAAATGCTTGTTGACATCCTTAATAAGGAGTGAACTGAGCAATTTAATGTGCACCCACTGTGTACAGTGGCATTTATTTGTGTACAGAGCTTTTGTACTCACCATAGAAAAACAAGAAATTAAATTAGACTCTCCAGAGTTATTGCAATTGTCTTTGATGTCACTACTCTCCATGCCATGGTCTAGAGAGGTGTAAAGCACCCAAGCATTGACTGGGTTGAGAAGTAGTGCATCTGTATTCTTTGGAAAGACCTTTGGGGTTTCATTTTTAAGTTGACAGTGCCCACCACCCAAAAATATCCAGCCAAGAGCACTGCTGTGGCCTGAAACTGACCACTAATGAAGGACCACAACATGACTAATAAGAGCCGTGCCTCAACAAAAGCGCTGAATTCTCGAACTGAACGCCAGCAAATTGGAACTACTAGGCGGTAGTCTCTAATAAAGTGATCAAATAAATGAAATGATAAAATGTGTTCAGTAAGAGGCAAAATACACCTGCAGAAAGTGGACAGAATCCTGCTGGTGTGTTACTGGGTCAGATTTAAAGGCAGATAATGGCTTTATCTTTAAAGTAGAGGGCCAACTGTGAGAGATTGTAGAACAATGAGAGAGAGAATATAATAATAAAATATAAATATATCTCTGGAACATATTACTAGAAATATTAATAACACTATATGTGTTTAAAAACTGGACCACCACAGGATAAAAGGAGAGCACAATTTGTAATTGTAGAACTAGAAGGTGCACCAATGTATTGATGAGCGGAGCTGATAAAATGGACAATGATTATAGATATGATTCCATAACCTGATGTGTGTAAATGGAAAGATCTATCTGTGTGTGTGTGTGATCTTAGTGTTTAAAACATGTGATGAAGTGCTGACTTAGTTAAATGATCTTGCTTGCATGACTCCACCCCTTTTTTGGCTTACACTAAAGCACAGCCCATACGCTTCACTTCAGAGAGAGATAAACACACACATGTGCTGAAAAGCCCACTGTACAAGTCCACACACACAGTCAGCAGTCTAGACAGCCCTTGCAGAAGACCTCCATTTTCATGCACTCTTTTTTCCAACCCCCCCCCCTCTCTCTCTCTTCTCTCCCCAAGGTATTCTATCAGCACTGGCTCCATGCTGCCCAGTCCAATTAAAGTACTCTATCACAGTCAATTAAAGCAATACATCACACAATGGCCCTGATATCAAAGCCTTAAGATTCTTAAACACAAAAACCTAGAGTTCTTTTCAGCTGAAGCCAAAGGGCTGTGCTCTAGGACAATAACTAGGACTAAAAAAAGAGAGAGAAAGAGAAAGAGAAAGAGAGAGAGTGTAAGAGAGTAAAAGTAATAGAGATATAACATTTGCAAAGAGAGTGACAGGAATATGCGCGTGTGTGTGTGTGTGTATGTGTTTCACTGTTCATATTCTCTGACCAAATAGGCACGCTTGACTCCACAATACAGCTATTTGAGTTGTCTATCGTTCTCAGCGCTGCAGTGATACTGACGTGTTGAGTGTTGAGCTGGTATGTGTGGATCAGACACAGCAGTGCTGCTGGAGTTTTAAACTTTGTGTTCACTCACTGTCCACTCTGTTAGACACACCGATCTCAATGCACCACCATGTAGACGTAAAGTCAGAGACAGTGGCTCATCTGTAGCTGCACAGTTTGTGTTGGTCATACTCTAGTTCTACATTAGTGGACACAGGATGCTGTCGGCTGGATATTTTTTGGCTGGTGGACTATTCTCAGTCCAGCAATGATAAGGAGTCTTTAAAACCCCCAGCAGCACTGCCGTATCTGATCCACACATACCAGCTCAACACACACTAACATACCATGCAATGTCAGTGTTGCTGCAGCACTGAAACTGATCCACAGCCCAAAAATGATCTGTCCTGTGGCGGTCCTGAGCATTGATGAAGAGAGTGAAAGAGGGGCTAATAAAGTATGCAGAACAGAAGATGAAACTCTATGGTCTGTGTGTAGAGAGAGAGACAGACAGACAGAAAGAGATAAAAAAAGAGAGAGAGAAAAGTGAAAGGACAATGACAGAGAGGGAGAAAGTGTGAGTGAAACATCTGCCTGACCTCTGGACGGCTCTCTAAGCATGCACGCCATCCTGGCCAGAGACGATAAATTTAAAAAAAAAAGAAGAAAAAAAAGAGAACTGCATGAAGACTGTCGAAGAATTCAGGTCTGTGGACGTTATTTTTAGTGTCTACTACAGCTGGAGAGAGGAGTGTGAGGAGGAAGAGTGTATATATTTTCTTACAGCTACTGCAGGAATGAGAGTGAGTAAGAGAAGAGAAGAGAAGAGAAGAGAAGAGAAGAGAAGAGAAGAGAAGAAATGAAGAGAAGGTTTTGGGGTTCATTTGGCAGATCCTTTCAAGCACAGCAGAGCTGATCAATTTTAATTGCGGGAAAAGGGGTCTGTAATTAGTCTTGAGGAATTAGAGAGAAAAGTCTGAAAGTTTAAATTAGCTCTAGGTTTTGGGGTACTTTTCAAACCTCAGGAATTCTTAAAGGGAATATGAAAGCTGTAAAAGACCACTCTGAAGCTCAGCAAGACAATTTCTCCTTACCCATAACCCCCCGCCCCCACCCCACCTCTCCCTCCAAAACAAGGGAACACCATGCCAGCTTACAGATGGGTCGGCTGGTGTTCAAAACCTCACAGCACGAAAACACTATTCTGTGAGTAATGTCTAGTAACGGAGGTTTAACAGACATGAAAAACTGTCTAAGAGACAGATAGCATTAATGCTGACTTTAATGAGAACACTTAAGTCATTCGGCATGACTAATTAAAACTCGAATTCAGCAGGATTTTATGGTCAGAGGCCAGAGAAAACCATCCCGTCCACTCTGGTCCAGAGCATGCTGGAGCAGTAAACAAAGCTTCACACAGATTTTACACTCATCCAGACTCCATAAGATGCGACAGAGCCTCAGATAAAGCCAACATCCTTAAAAGGACTCAACAAGTAGGAACAAAAAAAAAGGAAAAATGAATGCAAAGTATGGATGAAAAAAATATACTGCTGTGGTAACAGCTTGTAAATGTGATGGATGCATTGGATGGCGCTCTATGGCTCCACTGCCCTACAAAGGGATCGACTACAGTGACCTTAGGATCTTGTGTAGCTGTTCCAGAGAATCATGGTTTGTTTCATGGTTTTCTATGGAGATCATACAAACAGTACATTCATAAATGACCATCTGTGTCCATAATGGAAGCACCTTCAAGTCAATGAAACGTATTATAATAAATAAGCATTATCTGACTGACTACATTTTGGGCTAAATACAACACATACCCAAACCGGCAACAGACGTCAGTCAGAGCAGAGCACCTCTACAAATGTTCTGCTCTCAGTGATGTGGTTAGGTTCATTTAAGTGTGGTTAGTCATGTGATAAATGCTGCACCTTGTATTTATTGTGCACAATTAGTGGTGTGGGCTTTGACTCCAGTCCCTCTCCGCAGGAGGCAGCTACTACACCTGAGGCTTAGAGCTGCTGTTATACACATTTTTTTCTACATCAATTTTCATGTTCCTCCACTGTTTTTTTAGTTAATTTCAGGCCAAACCTCTTCTATAAACTCATCAGTAAACCTACAGATCCACTTTTGAGCATTGTAAAAACTTGTAACATATTAATATTCACAGTAATGTTGTTTAAGGTAGTATCCACAATAGTTTAATGCAAAAGAGGAAGGTCAGAGAGTGAACATTAATTCAATTAATTTACTTAAAGGGGACATGACAATGACATGTTTTAGTGCATTAGCATGTTAATGACTACACTGTGAAATGATAGAACCCAGTCATTTTTTGTTGTTAATTTAAGACTGAAAATAAGTGACAAAACAATTAGTTCTCATTCTGTGCTGCATCTGTTTTGCAGGCATTTTAGAGCTGTCCCCAGTATGTCTAAAAAACCAGAGCTGCTCTGGCTCATTCTCTTAAAATGAACAGGCACTGAAATGGGTCTTTATAAAGAGGTCTGCTTGGAGAGGAGAAGGAGGGTGCGGTGTTGTTTGAGCCTTGTGTTGTTTTGACCAACGCTTGTCAAAGAAATTTCTGTGTTAATTTGGGTAAAATGGCTATATATATATATATAATTTAGCTGCACAATTTATTGATATCATATAAACTGTAATTTACACATTAATTGTTTGCCCCTACCCTTAGAAGCAGCTTAAAAGAGTAAAAATATTTCACATAAAGTTAAAATATTCCTAGTTCATATGATGTAACTTATAGTGATGAATATATACATATACCGTATTTTCCGCACTATAAGGCGCACCTAAAAAATTCAAATTATCTCAAAAGTCGACAGTGCGCCTTATAATCCGGTGCGCCTTATATATGGAACAATATTGAGCCACACCAGGTCTTGCAACTACGATAAGCAGCCGCCTACTTCATTTTCTTCCGCGCGCGGTGCATGCTGGATATATACCGGTATATATATTTCATTTCCATTTGTTTTTTATGTAAAGACCCCAAAATGGCTCCTATTAAGAGACACGCATATGACGCAGAGTTTAAACTCAAGGCGATCAGTCACGCAGAAGAACACGGGAATAGAGGAATAACTTAGTAAAGTGAGCTTTACGTGTTTATTTTGTGTGTTGTGTGATTTTAACGTTTGAGCAACGTTGAGTTATTGATATATTGTTATCGCTTTGCACTATTTCGAGTGTTACTATATTGTGATTATTATTATTATTGAATCGAGGAGAAGTTCCCCTCCCCCCACTATGTGGGGTATATTAACATTGCACTACATGTTTTACCTTAAACTACGCTGGGTTGTAATCTATTAATAAAGTTGAACTGACCTATCTGACTGTTTTGTTGACATTCCCTTTAGCGCAGCTCCATCTAATTGATGCATAACGTAACCCCCGGCCTCTACTGTAGCGTCTATTGTATGCGCCTCATAATCCGGTGCGCCTTATATATGGACAAAGTTTTAAAATAGGTCATTCAATGAAGGTGCGCCTTATAATCCGGTGCGCCTTATATATGGACAAAGTTTTAAAATAGGTCATTCAATGAAGGTGCGCCTTATAATCCGGTGCGCCTTATAGTGCGGAAAATACGGTAAGTATAAATATATGTGAGGTTATTTCAAGTGTATTTCCATTCTAGTGCAATGTCCACTGGGGAAATGAACTAGGAGGGTTGTCAAGATAGTTATTGCCCAAAGAATGTAAACTGAAACACAATACTGTGTTGCTTTAACATATTTCATCCATGTGGAAATGATCCACATGTTTCAGTACAGAGCATGAAAACCTTTAGGATGTTTTATATATGTTTGCTTATGAATTCTGACTGTCTTCATTTCTCCATGCACACTATATTGCTCTTATTCTATTCACACTCGAAGGAGACCGTCTGGAGGCTTTCTGCAGGCTTTCTCTTGCTGTATAAATCTTCCTGTTTATCCCTTATCTGGCAGTAAACAGGTCCAGACAGCAGCTTAGCGCTGGGCTAGCTCGGAGCTATGAGCTAATGTCCAGCGGATGCTCTCTGGGGCCTTCTGACTCAGATTTGTTGTCTGCTTGAGGTGAAACGCTTGGAAAGTTTGCATCGTCCTGCGAGCTGACCTCATACAAAGGCACACGTTCAGCCTCGTCCAGAGAGGAGCATCAACCCCAGCAAAGCCAGCGTGCAATCAGGCCTTCCAGCGCTAGCAAAAAGGCGCTTCACAAGCCACTTCTGCTGAAAGAGCAAATACAGCTGACATCTGGCATCCACAGTGTACTACAAATATGAAATATGAGCCTATGAAATATTACACTCTGCCTTCAAAAAGGTAGACTGCAGCTGTTGATACTTGGTGTAAATTTGACCTCAGGGCCATAGAAAGCTTTATTTCCTACCTTCACTTCTAAACACTCTACCTTTCAGATAAGTCATATTTAGGGATTTTTATGCCTTGAGACTGCTTGAAGCACACAAAAGTATCAAAACTATGACTGACTTTCTGCTATTATCCTCTTGGTGACGTCACTTTATGATTCATGACTAGCAGAATCTAAATATAGCCTAAACTTTCCAAAATGTTTTCATTTTAATAAGCAGAACTCACCTTTGTTTTTCCTTCAGTGTTTGAGCAGTAACTTCACTCATCATTCTATTGATAGGACTTTGTCTTACCATTTATGATGTCACATATTATACCCCTTTCACAAACAGCTTTTTTCTTCTTTGTTAAATGTATTAAATACAAATCAGAAAAAAACATTATTATCAAAAGATGGAGATTAGTTTCTTATTATGGAGGCTTTCTCTTAGCCCTTGTCCTGTCGTGTCTGTTTTCCCCACCATGTGCTCACTTAGCACATGGCTCTGTTTGTTGTTGTTCATGTCTCCGCCCTAGTCCCACTTTTGTTCCTCCTCCTCGCCAGTGTCATTTGTAACCCTGCCCCCTCGTTATCTGTTTCAGGTGTCCTTTGTCTGTGTGGTGTATTTAAGTTCCCTTGTCGCTCTTCCACATGTTGGACACTCCAGCTTTGTTTTGTGCTCGCTGGTCTGGCTGTCTTGTCTGTTTCTCATGCCCACCAAGTCAGTCTTTGTAGCTCTCATGTCTGTTTGTGTCTTTTCTGTTTAGCCCTGTGTCCAAGTTTACTCTGTTTATTTCTGTGTTTAAGTTTAGTCTGCTTTAGCTTTCTGTCTATGTTGTCTGTTTAGTTCTCCTTGTCCAGTTATCTGTTTAGCTCTTCCATGTTTAGGTCTCTGTTCAGCTCTCTGTGTAGTTTCAGTCTATGTTTCTAGTTCTCTGTCTGTTTAGTTATCTCAGTCCAGGTTTGTCTGTATCTGTATCTCAGTTTAGTATGTATGTATTGTCCTTTCTGTCCAAGTCTCTGTTAAACAAAGTCTTTCGTTGTTGTAATGTCTGTTATGCTCGTCTCTTTCTGTTTGGTTATCTTGTGTTTCAATAAAGTCACTGTTTTAACAAGTGCATCTGCCTCCGTCAGTCTGCCCTGCGATCCTAACAATCCTAATATTGATTAATTGCTAAGTAACTAATTTGCATGAGTGGCTAACGGAAGTTTAGACCCACATACAGCAAAGCTTGTTATATATGAGAATTAAATGGTTTTCTCACCATTTGCTACCTGTCCAGTCAATTTGCACTTTATGAAAAGCTCTGTTGTTTGTACCCTAGCTCAGTAAATAGGGGGGAAAAACTAAGGGTCCTGTTCTGAAATGGCTTAGGCTTTTCTCTATGCATCAGAGTCTGAGCCACAGTCGAGAAATAGCACCTAGATGCATTTGGATGGCAGAGAGACATCTGAATATTTAAATGCATGAAAGGATAAGAGGATGTTGCTCTATTTCTGCTCCACAGCTGGGTAAATTTGATGTATTTCTGCTATTACAGATTACTTAAGGTGGAACTGACTTCAAATTTGGGAGACTGTTAACTGCATGGAAATAAACACAGACCCAATGCGCTACAAAACTAAATAAAGTTTAAAAAAAATCTGTTGTAATTCAAACAGTGAATAAAAACGGAGTCAGTTTCTTACTCTAACATATTGTTCCACTTTCAAAGATGTGGAGCTTGTGAATGACCACAAACACTGGGGCCTGGGGTTGGGGGAGTGGGGAGTGAGAGCCTTGTTTTGTTGTGAGAACCGTAGAAGAGTAGAAAGAGGTTAATTCAATTTTCCAGATTTTCATGCTCCTTGAATATTTGAGACAATACCACATTATAACTGCAAGGAAACAACTTTCTTTACAAATATGTTGCACTATCTACTGTCCAGATTCAGATAGCTAACATTACAATGACAAGACGGTTAGAGGCTGTCACTGTTATTGTTGTTATTTTATTTTAATAATAATAATAATTATTATTATTATTCATTTCAGAATAGAATATTGGATGAACTAGTGTCCATGAACTACTGGCCCAGTCTGAACAGGGAAAACTTTAAACTGCAAAGCACAGAGGAATCTACATGCTCTGCCCCTTTTAAAAAGCATATTTTATTGCGGTTTTCCGGACTTCGCCTATCAGCATCTACAACATATTACTGCCATATGTGGAGGATAAGTAGAGACGACGCCTGTGCCAAATGGCTTATATCAATTATCACCCAGTGGTGATCTCCAACTGCTCACGCTGCAACACCCTTTGCTTAAGAGAGCACAAAAACCATCTCTGAGAAATGATGAAGTGCTTAAATCGACATCAGGGAGGGGGATGGAGTGCGTGCTGTGGGCTCTTGGGACGGGACGAACGTGCCCCGACGAGCTGGAAAGACGGAGGCAGTAAATGTATTTGTGGTTGATTTGTTCCACTCTCTCCAAGAAAGAGATGCTAATCAAGCTGGATTGGACTGAGGCTTGTGTTCTCGTGAATTGGAGAGGCCTAGCAGAAGTAGAAAACAACACCATCTGTTTGCAAGAACGTTTCTTTAATGCAGAAACCAGTATTGGTTCCCGCCATGGTTTCAATTAATAATCAGAGAGAGAAGGGGGCTCTTGCTGTGAAAGTCTCCAAACAATTAAAAGAAAAAAAAATCACAAAAACAATTTCTTGGCAAATACAGAAAGAGAAACTAAACAGCCATTTTTTTATTAATGTTATGTTTCTCCATCAAACGCATTTAAAGATGTTTTCCAGATCAAACCTCGTAAAAACAATCTGGCTGCGTAGCCTCTAAACCCCAGCTCGGTCCAGACGAGCCCCACATTCACTTCTCATTTGGTCTACACAATGCTAGCGTGATTTGTGTCCACAGCTCTGTCCTGGTTTGGTTAGGGTTAGTCTGTGGGCTGTTATTTATTATGAATAGTCTGTATTTTCAGTCTCAAAATGGATAGCCAACACCAACATTATGTTCACTAGTCCAGAACAGCCTCCAGTCTGCGCATCTGCATCCAGTGGGCTTCTGTGGACTGGAAGTGTTAAATGAACACAGGCATTGATTCATAAGCCAGTGCTGAAGTGGGAAAGACCCATGGTTTCTGGTCATAAGCCCTAACAAACCATTCCTGTTGACGGTGTCTGTGGATCTCTGAGAAGCTCTAAGCTCTTGCTACTTCCTCTACAAATGTTGTGATTTTTGAACACACGCTAGTTTTGGCTCCTGCATGCTAGTACCTCAGCCATCTGTAAGAAAAATGTGTTGAAATCTCAACTCTCCTCAGTCAAAGGAGAGCTACACAGGAATGAACTCTAGAAATAGTGTGTGTCTGTGTGTGTGTTTTAGAGAAATGGCTGGACTGAGCGAAGATGTATTCTCTAAACAGTGTAGATGTGAATAAGGAGAGTAAAGCCAAAATGGAGAGACATCAGGGACGCTTGAGTGTGTGTGTGTGTGTGTGTGTGTGGTGTATGCACGCGCTTGTGTGTGTGTCTGTTCCCTGGCCTTAAGATGGAGAAACTGTACTCAAATGCTGTATTGTGTGAGGTCATTGTTCCTGGCTGATCTCATGCTGACTGGGACCGCTGCTGAGGTGTACACGTGCAAGTGTATTGTGTGTGTGTGTGTGTGTGTGTTGAGATGATGTCATCCTCACGCTCAGGGGTCCTAACTCATGCCAAGAGCTGAGGGAGGTTGAGTGCAGAGCGGAGTGAAGAAGTGTGTTGACAGGCCACAGGGGGATCAGGTGTCCTCTCTTTCACCAAAACTGTCTGAGCATACTGTGCTCTAACTAGACGGCTCACTGGAGCTAACCTGAGCAGAGCAGGAGATTATGGCATCAATGTAACCCCCCACACCCCCCTTTTTAAAGGTAGGAGGCATGTACAGAGGAAATCGCTAAATAGTGTAATTTAGATGATGGAAATATAGCATGGGCTTAATCCTTCGTAGGTCAAATGACACTAGTATTAAACAGATCAGTGCAGAACATTTTCATGGTTATTCTACACCCACACCTTCTTCGTGAGTTCCTTCGTGCAGACAATGCTTCTATATAGAGACTCAAAAAAGATACGCATTTAAATTCAAACTATTTCTTAGTACGATATTGACCTTTTTTTTTTTTTTGCTGAGAGGAGGTCTATATCAGTAAGAGGATCCACCCAGGTAACCATGAGGAAAAAAACAGCAGGGGGGCAGGGGTAGGTCATTTTGAGACCCTGATGCAAACACAAGTACAAACAGTGATACTGTGGGAGCTGACACTCAACCTCTGTCCAATAAAACATCATAATAATAGCTCAGCTGAGCAAAAGATGTGGTAATTAATCCAGTAAGAACCAGTTTTGTTTTTATTTTTTTTTACAATAATTTCATCTGGTGGCTATATGTATGAGAGCTGAGACGTGACAATGTTTTATTCCCACAAAACGTAAGCTGTTTTTCACACACCTTCCTATTTCCATGATTTCTCTACACCCTTTTCTATAATTATGTTACAATCATGTCCACTCTATTTCTACACCCTTTCTACAGTCGCGTTTGACCGATGTCGTTGTTCTCCCGATCCCTATGTCCATGGTTATGCCCCACTTTAAAATGTCTCTTGTTCATTTGGGCAAAAATATTAGTAAATATATACTTGTTATGCTGTATATTATGATAACTGATTTTAATTTGAATTAAAAGATTGAAGCAGCTGAGTCATCAGCTAAAGACTTGCACATCATGTTGCACCCAAGCATTTTAACACCCTGTGGGAATACATTTACCACCAGCTATGAATGGCCTGACAGATCGGGTGTTCCACAACATGAGAGCTCAGTGCTGTCAGTCAGCAGTGTGACAGTGGACTTATTTAAGCTGAGTGTTACCGAGCAGACAGGCAGCGTTCCATACCTCCAACTGTCAAAATAATTAACGCTGCCAAAACACACAGATCAGGTACACTCAATTTGTGTATGTGATCACACTTGTCATGGACTGCAATGTGGAGCCAACTGTGTGTGTGTGTGTGCGTGTGTGTATTAGTGGGTGGGTTGGTGGGTGTGTTTCTGTCAAGCAGACTCCTTTGAAAACAAAGACGTTGTACTAATGTCCTCCAGAATACAGTACATTACAGTAAACCAGATATTTTCATCCAAAAGACATGAAAAATATGTACTATGTACTTTGTACAGGAAATAGTGCAATAAGCGACAATGGCTAATTCCTTCTGTTTTGCTCACACAGCATTATTCTCTGTGGGCTCTGTAACTGGAGCCTCTGTTTCGGATGGAGTGCAACTGTGGTTCAGGCTCTGGTTTGTCTGGAACGTTTTGCTCCATGCTTGGGTTGTGCAATGGGGAACAGAATTGAAAACATGCGTACGGCTCCTATATCCAGTTCTAATCCTACACCCACCAAATACACATGGGTGATGATGGACAGCTATGTCACCCAGTGAGGATTCTCCATGCTGTTGAGAGCAAATGAAGAGTGGTGGAAAGATAAAATCAAAAGTTCTTGCTGTAAAAATCAAATGAAATCATTCAGAGAGCATGTACGTAAGGGTGTGGTCAGGTCTGACATCTTTTTATAAATAAAGATGTAAGAAAGATATTATTGTTAGAGCTGGCGTCAGTGTTTGTGTGTGTATACAAAAGACTGATGTGTGTGTGCTGTATTTTGCTTCCAGTTTTCCAGGAAAGTTGATCCTCATCCACAAAACAAGCAGGCGCAGAGAGCCCATAGCCACATATGGAAATAATACATAAGTCCTGATGCTACATTCTTGAGGAATGCTATGGTGTTAAGGCACATTTGAAAATGATTATTGCATTGAACCGCAAGCTACATGAAAGTGTTCACCAGAGTGTTTCAGTAAGGAAGAGCATACAAGTTAGTTAATCATGCGATTTTCAGAAGATAGCAAAGCTCAGGCCAGGAGATCCAAGTCAGTCCGCTTTCATTTTGTCATTAAGCCTTCTATTAGGGGCAGCTGCTTGCCTGACTAAATATGGTGGGTTATTTGGGGGATGCTTGCCTCAAAACCTCAACCTAAACTCCCTAGTTTGTACCTCTTGATTTAGTCAGTGGAAAGGAAATGCCTGAGATTATACCATGTCATTGCTGTAAGAGAAAGAACACAGAACATATCTCCTGCCTAAAGTTGTATGGTTTTGTAAGAATTACATTTTAGATATTTAATTTTTTTTATTCTCTTACCCTCAATAATATAGTCAGTCAAACAAACAAGTTTTACAATGCTGTCTTATATAATACATATCTTACCTTAGTGAGTAGATTTAGACCACTTGAGCCAGTAACAGTTAGCATGACTAGCCTAGCTACCAAAGCAACTAAAACTATATATATATATTTAAACACCATGTAAATGTGTACCATGTAAATACACTATGCAATTCAATATACAGTTTTTTAATATTATTGTTTTCAACCAGCGTGGCTCTAGTCATAAGCATTATTGGCATGTAAAATGAAAATGAATGCTAACCCACCCGCAAGTATGACAACATGAGTTCTCATTCTGAGATGTTCTTTGACCAAAAAAAACCATAGTGATTGAGTACTTTGTATTGTTTGTTTGTTTTTTAAGCTATTATTGTAGCCTCTATATTATGTATCATGAAGGAAAAGTAGATGTTTCACTGAACGATACACCTTTGGGTTTGTACACTAGGATTTCTGTCTAAAACCCCCTGATCTAAGTCAATTCAAAGGAAAGGAAATGCCTTGAATAATACGATGTTGTTGAGGGAGAAACAAAATCATCACTGGAAAACAAGTGGTGCTGATAAGACAGATCTCCTCAATTTAGTTTATCTCTCAGACAAATTTGCCTTCGACCAAAGTGGTGTGAAAGTGCTTTCTTCAGACAAAACAGCCTCCAATCAGCCTCCATGACGACCACAGGCGAGACGCTGTGTTTTTACTGTTCGACTGTGAAAGTCTTCAGGGTTTTGGTAATGGAAATATCAGCAGACTGTGCTGAGGTGTTTGTATGCAGCAATAAACAGAACACAAGCACAATTAAGGGACGTTTCACGTTCCCTAAACGTTAGTTAAACAGTGCTGGTCTGATAGTTTCCAGCAAGGGCTTCTGGATGAGGTGGAGGTGGAGGTGGGGGTGGGGGTGGGGGGAGACCAAAAAGCACCAGAGAAGCGGAAGGTAACAGAGCGTAGCTGTGGCTAACAGCTAAACCTCAGCTCTGCACTAATCGCTGCCACTTCCATGGAACCGACTGACTGCCAAACATCCGGTTAGCGTCTGCAGGCTGCAGAGCAATCAATACTAACCTGTGAGGCTAAGCCAATGCAATTATACGCCCATCTGTCTGAGAGGGATCGTGTGTGTGTACATGCATGTGTATGCCTGTGTGTTTTTCCTCCAGAGACACACACCTCAATGCATCTTTTTCTGCAAATGGAATGGCTTCTGGCAGGTGTTGGGTGATGTTTGTTTGGGGAAGAGAAACTAGCGTAAAAGAGTCGAGTGTTTGAGCATGTTTGTTGTGCAGGACTGAGCTGGTGTTGAATATTCATTAGGGAGGGGAGGTGGATCAGAGTAAATGTGATGGAAAATGAAATAAATGAGGGTATATAATTCTGCATATATATATATATATATATATATATATATATATATATATATATATATATATGAGTGTGTGTGTGTGAGGGAGAGAGAGAGAGAGAGAGACTGCGGTGGCAGTACAGAAAAGTGGCTGTGCATTGTAAAGCATGTCATAACAATATTACCACGTATATAAGTCCAGTTAAATACTCTTTTATCCCACAATGGAGAAAAACTCAAACTCACGTAGAAGATTCGCTTGACTCCAGGGACAAGTTTCTCTGTGTGAAGCTTCCACAGGACTGAGTGTGGCGAGTTCAGGAGAAACACCAGGGGCTTTCGGTGGACAGACATAGACTGGATTGGCCTCAGATGTAGCGCCACCTGGAGGAAGCAAAACCAGGAGTGAATGGGTGCAAACCAACAGCCAGAGAGAACAAATGAATAAAGAGTGAGGAAGAAGAAAAACAATAAATATGTTCAAGTTTTTCATTCTTAGTTTTGTTTTGAGGAAATTAAGTTTACTTATCATGATTATCATTACTTTATCTACTTCATGTTTATTTCCATTAGACAAAGAATGACTAAACAAAGCTGGAAGAGCAGATGAAACCTTGTATTTTGACATCCACGTCAGTGTCCGAATGGTCAGTGTTATCATTTTACTCCACACTAATTTTGCTCTATTCTTTTATTCCCTTCTCTGTCATATATTTAAGTTGGAGTGTTATTTTCTAAGGCAGTAGAACCCCTACCATTCCTGTGTAATTACCACCGCACCACTCACACTGATTGCTGCTCTTTATCTGAGAGTTCTGTGTTGTTTATGTGAAACACATTGCTGATAATGTCATGGTGGCAGAGAGACAGCAATGCTGTTTAAAAGAGAAATAATACAGAGCTTCAAAGCTTCTAAAACACTGGAGCTTTTGTTAGGGAGAGAGAGAGAGAGAGGGAGAGAGAGAGAGAGAGAGAGAGAGAGAGAGAGAGAGAGAGAGTTAGTCTAGTTCATTTTACTCTTCAGTTCTGTTGTGTATGGACAACTGCAAACATTAAAACATGGTTGTGTTTGTCCTGCTGGTGAACTCTGACCTAAACAGAAGCTTCAGAGTAAATATTTCACAGAAACAGATTTAAACAGAGGTTTGTGTGTGTGTGTGTGTTTTGGGAGGGGTGGTGGTATCAAAAGTAACTCTCAATTTTATTCTCTTTCATTTACAAACCCATTTTTCAGAAAAGTTGGGATATTTTGTAAGATGCAATAAAAAACTGTCTGATGTGTTAATTCTCTTGACCCTTTGATTTGATGGGCAAATATACCAAAAAAGCATTTCACTGACCAACTCTTTTGTAAACACATTTAGAAAAGTAATGACTGACACACTCCAAAAAACATTTAAACAAGGGGGAAATAAGTGTGAAGATTTTTATAGAAATTATTGTCACACCGTTCTGAAGCATCACACTATAAACCAGTGAATATAAAATATTGAATATAATATAAAATATGAATATAAAATGTATAGTAAAGAAGCACTGACCAAAAGCTCAGTCTTTGCAAACAAAAATGAGTCATTGCTCAAAAGGTTATGCCAAAATATGTGACATAATTGTCAACAAATTAAAACAGAACATTTTTGAATGCACCATTGCAAAGTATTTATGTCTTTCACCATTTACAGTTCATAATATCTCCAAATGTCCCATAAAGGCCAGGTTGAGGAACCACTGCTGACTGTGTATGTCCAGTGAGCCCTCAGATGGTGCTTGTCGATTAAACATTCCACCGCCGCATCAAGAAATGCAACTTGAAACTCTATGATGCAAAGAGGAAGCTCTCGGTGCTCAAAGTCATCTGAGATGGACTGAAAGATGGTGGAAACAGGTTCGGTGATCAGCCAAGTCCATGTTTCAGCTTGTGTTTGGGGAAAATGGACATCAGCTTCTCTGCGCCAAAGGCCATCCAGACTGTTGCCAACATAAAGTGCAAATACCAGCATCTGTGATGGCATGTGAGGGCATCAGTTCCCACAGCATGGGTGATCTGCAGATATGTGAAGGTACCACTGATGCAGAAGCTTACATTGGTATTCTGCAAAGACATATTCTGCTGTCAAGATGACGTCTTTCACAGGAAATCTATGTCTATGAAGGACAATGCCAGGCCTCGTTCTGCTTAACCACTAAACATAGTGTGTGTGTACTTGACAGGCCTGTCTTCTACTGAAAATTTATGGCACATCATGAAGAGAAGAACCAGACAAAAGAGACCATAAACTGTTGAATAGCCCAAGTCAATTTCCAAACAACAGTGATCTTCCATTCCCAAACATTTTAAAAGTGCATTTAAAAGATGACATGTTCCAGTAGTAAACATGCTTCTCTCCTACTTTTTTTGAGTGTACTGAAGGCAAACAATTTCTTACATTCACAAACATTTATTCAGACTGCATAGAGCACCTTGCAAATTGATCTTAAAGCTCTTTAAGAAGAGATTTCCTTCACTGTGTATCAATGTGTCTCTGTTTAAAGCTGAAAACATGAAACTCATCCATATGTTTATACATTTAAGGCTCATTTATGCTCAATGTTAAACATACGGATACTGATGAAGCCTTCTGTCTATGCTCTGCCTTCTTTTTGTCCATTTCTGGGCATGTTCTTTAAAAGCTTTTGGATAGAGTACTTCTGGAAACCATTGGGTCAGTGTCTCAAATATTTCAAGCAAAACACGTCCTCTGGTAAAATAAGCGAAAATAGTTCTCTGTCCAACGTCTACTTGTTCGAACCAGACAAACAGGATGTCTTCTAAAACTGAAGTAATGAACAGTGAGAACTTAATAAACACAGCTCTGTAACAGATCAAAGCACAAACAAATGGGCGGGGCAGGGCGGGGAGGAGGGTTTGGGAATTAAGACAGAGGGGGAATAAAGGATTAAATCAAAATGGGAGAAGGAGAAAAAGGTTTATAAGACACAAAGAAAGCAGGAGAGAGAAGGGTAAAGAGGTAATTAACGAGAGTTGGTGCATGAGCAATGAGACAGAAAGCTTTAGAGGGAGAGAGAGAGAGAGTAGGACAGAAAGAGACAGACAATATGCAGCATATTTTTGGTAGCTGAGCTAACCTGGACCTTTTGCAAGGGTTTTTAATAGATCTGTATTCAAGAGGTTCTAAAGAGGGTCTCCACACAGTATACATTTCTCTCTCTCTCATTATCTGTGTGTGTGTGTGTGTGTGTGTGTTTGAGGGAAGAGGAGGAGAGGACTGTAGCAAATCAGAATGCTTAGCAATGAGCTTATAAAAGGGCTGCAATAATCATAACAGAGAGAGAGAGAGAGAGAGAGAGAACCTGAGAGCAGCAGAGAGAGACATTTGGAAAGACGAGAGTGGAAGAAATTACGAAGTGCTTATCACTGCGAGGGTTTGGCCCATTCACACACACGCACACACAGGCACATGCTCACACTCACACATGGCCAGGAGTCCCATAAGCATTACGTTTTAGTCTTTCTGGGTTTTTATTTTGTTTTTTTTTCCCCTTCGTCTTCCCTTAATCGTGTTTGTCATGAGTGGAAAATTTCCGTTAAGTGTCTGATCTCAGTAAAGCCTCACCACAAGAGACAGAATGAAAAACAGCTTAAATAAATAAATAAATTCATTAAAGCAGCAGGTAGTGTCGCAGTCACACAGCTCCAGGGGCCTGGAGGTTGTGGGTTTGATTCCCGCTCCGGGTGACTGTCTGTGAGGAGTTGGTGTGTTCTCCCCGTGTCCGCGTGGGTTTCCTCCGGGTGCTGCAGTTTCCTCCTACAGTCCAAAAACACACTTTGGTAGGTGGATTGGCGACTCAAAAGTGTCCGTAGGTGTGAGTGTGTGTGTGTGTTGCCCTGTGAAGGACTGGCGCCCCCTCCAGGGTGTATTCCCGCCTTGCGCCCAATGATTCCAGGTAGGCTCTGGACCCACCGCGACCCTGAACTGGATAAGCGCTTACGGATAATGAATGAATGAATGAATTAAAAAAAAGAAAAAGGAAAGAAGGAGAAAGAGAGAGATGGGGAGACAGGGAAAAGTGGGGAGGAGAGAGAAAGACTGGGAGAAGGAGAATGAAAGAAAGAAAGAAAGAAAGAAAGAAAGAAAGAAAGAAACAGAGAAAAAGCGTATGAGTGAAGTGTACAAGCCCAAAACCCCTCTGATTGTAAAAGTCATGGAATTTTGGAATCAGACATAAAACAGTCCAAGAAATCTGAGTCATAAACATTACAAACACACCACAGCACAAACACACTCCTGACGTGTCGAAGCAGCTGGGGAAAGGTGAGGGACAAATGATGCTGGCCAGCACTCTCTCTTACATTTCACTGATGACCGCAAGTCACTGATGAGCCCAAACATCTCACTGAGGATCCATGAACTCAAGCCATCAGCATAATGCACACACCAGAGTCCTGAGTATGCATCACTATTTTGGGGCCAGAGTTATGCCTAAATAGAAATACCAGGGCCTGTTTAGGTCTATGAAATGAAATAATTGCATTTACAATAATTGTTTACAGTCTCACTGCCTTTCTCTGGGTTCTTTAAATGATGAAGTTTATGTAAAAGCATTAAAGGTTTGGCAGTGTAAGCCCAAATTCTATATCCAATTAAACTGTTTAATTATAATAAACATATATTATTTTTGTTTTTGATTTACTAGAAAACCTAAGTATAATCTAATCAACTGATTACACATTTAAATGAGTTTACAGATTTAAATTTATTAAACAAAAAAATGTTGTAATGGATTAACTACATTGGGGACTTTAATGACTGTAAGCCCTCAATTTTTTCAGCTTCTTGTTGTGAGGAAAACATTTCAGGAGCTGATTGTTTCAACAAGTGTGGCTGACATTTTGCTTCTTATTCAGTAACCTATGGCTGTTTGTTTCAACAAGTGTGGCTGACATTTTGCTTCTTATTCAGTAACGTTTGGCTGTTTGTTTCAACAAGTGTGGCTGACATTTTGCTTCTTATTCAGTAACCTATGGCTGTTTGTGTGCAGGGACAATTTTGATACAGCACTGTGGCAGTGGCGAGTGTAGGAGGGGCTGGGGAATTCATGGGGGAGCTCCCAGTATGCTCCGTGGCCACCCATTCTCTAGTTTAAGAGCTATTTTCAGTGATTTAATATTGTTGTTTGGGGGTTTGGGGGTATTTATGTGTTTTTGTGTGTGTGTGTGTGTGTGTGTGTGTGTTTGGGCTTGGTTTGTAGTGAGATATGGTGCCTTATGGGGGTTCATCTTCTCAAGGGGGGGGGGGGGGGGGTGCTTAAAACAAACTTACTTCATTATCCCACATCTGATGATCTTACAGTATAAAAAAACAGTAATCAAATTAATCAAATCTTGTTCTACTATGTCTATGTGTTTTTTATGCAGATGCATCGCAAATGTCTTCTGAAATTAAGGCTATTAATATGTAGTTGGTCCCCTTTTGTCCTGTTGCCACAGC